>NW_022900916.1:21012099-21068472 GCF_012274545.1 Fukomys damarensis | reverse complement strand
TCATAGGAAAATGGATACATATTGAAGATATACTCCTAAGTGAAATAAATAAGTCCCACATGTGTAAATACCAAATAGTTTCCCTGGTGTGAATATTCTGCAACAATGCATAAGATTCTAATAAGATTACTGACATTTAGAAATGGGAGGAAAGGAGCTAAAGGTGTAGGGAAGGTGTGATACGCAGGGGAAGAACAAAAAGGGAAAAGAAAAAAATGTGAGAGAATGAAAAGATGAAAATAAAGTGTTTGTAGATGGGGAGTGGAGGAGGGGGTGAAGGGAGGGCAGAGGTAAGGGGAAAAAATGAGAATCAAGACTTGCCATGTAAAGGTACATGATCCCAACAATGAATGTAACTGTACTGTATCCCTAAATGTACCAATAAACTCAATTAAAAAAAAAAAACTGTAACTATTTTTCTGATCCTATAAAATGTCATGCATGTTCAATGGCTCCCACATTGCATAAGAAACAAATTTCCAGTAATTCGAAACCAAAAAGGCCCTATTGAAGTCACAAGGGTAAAACTGAAAAAAATAAATTATCTTCATTTTAAATATCCTGGAATTCCCATTTCTTGGTTAATAAAAAAGAATATGTTGGCTGGAGATTTAGCCTAGTGGTTCTGCCACCTGCCTCCTAAGGCACAAGGTCTGAGTTCGAGCCCCAGAAACAAAAAACAAAAAAACAAAAAGAGTATATTATCTCCAAAGGCTTACATAAATACAGTAAAACCAACATCATCCATTTGTTTATATTATTTTACAATGAATTTTCTTGGCCTGAAATGACCTCACCCCTTTTTTTTTTCCTACATATTTACCCTACACTGTCCAAGGCATTTAGTGCTGGTCACCAGCTAACTTACTCCCTTTCCCTCCCCTCTACTTTGGCTGCAAGTCAGTGCTGTTTTTCTCATTCCAACTGTTTTGGACATATGCTGGCCCAACTAACAATGGTAAACACAGCAAGCTGTCTCTGATATGATGCTGATTAAGTCATCTTGTAAGCAAGTGGAATTTGGAAATTAAGATGCTAAGAAAAATATTACTCTCAGAAATTCTCCTTTTGAAAAATATATAGATTCACAATTTGAATTCATTTGATAAACAAACCATGAATTACTTAAAAGCACATGCATTTAATGTTAGCAGAGGCATCTGAGATACAAAGTAAACTAAGACAGGTCCTTACAATCATGGTCTCATGGATTTACAGTTTAAAATGATGTGGAAAAATAGAAGAAACTGGAAACCTAAAGATGAACTTAATGCTCTGGGGAAGGGTACTGGCTAAAATTTACAGAAAAAAACCCACAAAATGGAAACTGTGAATGCTTTAAATAGTGTTTCAAATAAACTTCATTGATAAAATATTAGCATAGAAGTAGTATTAAAATCAAAAGAAAACCTAATGACTATCATAAACTTATAGTCCAAGATAATTGGGTATAAATACTGTAGAATATACAATTGTTGTTCAGAATGAAAAAAAATTAAAAATTGATCTCTTTTGTTTTCCTTAGAACTGGGCACTTATTTCTTATTCAGTTTAAATTGCTGTACGCTAGCTTCCATTCAGTATGTAACTAAATGGTGTGGCACTGGGACTGTAGCTCAGTGGTAGGTCGCTTGTATAGCTCCTGTGAGGCCTTGGGTTTGATGCCTTGCAAAATCAACAACAACAATGATGACAACAACAACAAAACTAAATTGGAAAGTACAGTAAAAAATACCATTTTTTTCTTTAAAAAATTAAAAGTTTAGAAGAAATTGGCAGGTCAAAAAATGACTACCTCAAATTAGAAAATCCTGTAATTTCTTTTTATCTAGAAAGTTCTCATCAACTTACTCTCCATAATTCAACAGGTATGAAAGCAAGGCAGATCAATTAATTCATAATCATAAACTTTTTTTCAATTGTAGCACTGCAACTGTACACACTTTTCTCAGTCCTAAAAGACAGCCACCCCCCCACCCCCCGTTTACAAAGAAAAGTAGACATCACTCTAAAAAGTTCACACACTAAACTGGGGAGGGGTTCTAAAGGAAGACGTGGAGAGAAATCATATTCAATTCAACTCAAATACCAATGATTTGAAAAGACATAAGAAAGATTTGTGCCAATGTATTAAAAAGTTTTCTCTCTAAAGTATACCATTCTGAGCACCTTTAACACTGCGAAGTCACAGAAATAGAAAAAACTAATTCTGTCCATAAGAGCAAAAAGAAAAGGCTCTAACCATAAGATATTAGAGGCTGGAGGGCAGAGAAACCATAAAAAGAAGCTAACGAGAGCAAAAGAAGATAACCACGGATTAATTAGCCCTACTAAACACAAAATACAAAGAAAAGGATGGATTTGAGAGACGTTTTCAAGGTCTAGTAAGATGAATAGAAAGGCCAATTAGATGAACCAAGTAGGAATCCCTTGTAAAAATCACTGATATATTTAGGTTATAGTTGCACCATTATGACAAAAATGAACTTTTTATTTTACTAAAATCAGAAAGCAAAAAAAAAATACACTATAATGATTTTGTTAGGCAAAATTATTTGAGAGCAAAATGCAAATAAAGAAATGACTATTTGCTTACTCATCACGAAGTTTTTTAACTGTAGATAAGTATAATGTACTTGGAAAGTTTTTATGCTTATACACAATCATCAAATAATAGGTCAATAAAACACTACTGTATGAAAGTGAAAAAATTCCTAGTCTTCACTTTAACAAAAAGTACAATACTTATACATTTAAATTGTAAAATGTAGCAGAAAGAATTTAAAGGAGACCTGAAAGTAGAAATATATTCCATACTAATAGATGAAATACTTAATATTAAGAACACAAATTCAGCTGGCTGTGGTAGCACATGCCTGTTATCCCAGCACCTGGAAGGCTGAGGCAGAAGGATTGCTGTGAGTTCAAGACCAGCCTGGGCTACACAGTGTGTTCCAGGTCAGGCCAGTCTCAACTAGGTAGTGAAACCCTATCTCAAAAAAACAAAAAAACAAAAAAACAAAAGAAAACAAAAAAAAACACAAATTCAATAAAATTCCTATCAGAATTCTAGTTACTACTTTCCAGAAATTGACAAGCATAGCTTAAAATTCAAATGGAAATATTAAAAACCCAGATCAACCAACACAATTTTATAGAAGACTATGAAAGACAAGCTTATCACAATGTTATAGTAAGCAAAACAATGAAGTGGTATAAGGACAGATAATCTGACCAATTAAATACTTTTTAGAGTCATTTTAGTTACATTTTAGGAATAAATATTTGTATTTATAGTCAACTGATGAGAGTATTAATAATTCAATGCTAAAAAATTCTGTGACAAATGGTGCTGGGAAAACTAGATAAATGCATGCACAAGAAACACAAAATGGATCATACACCAAAATGTTTAAGAATTTAAACTATAAAATCTATAGAAAAAGATGCAGGAGTAAATCTTTGTGACCCCTATTAAGACAATGATTTCCTATCTTTCAAAACTAAAAGCATAACTGACAAAAAGAAAAATAGATAAAGTGGACATTTAAAATATTTTGTGGAGTATGAAATCATCAGTCCTCAGAATGGAAGGAAATAATTTTAAAGCCTATCTGTCTACTACTGAGATTGTATAAAATAAACTTACAGCTCAACAATAACAAAAATTCACAGTTCAATTAAAAAATAGGGAAAAACTTGAAAATATATTTCTCCATTAAAGATACCACAAATTACCAAAGCACACCTAAAAAGATATTCGGTATTGTCAGCTTCAGAACAATGTAAATTAACTACAAGGAAATACCACTTTATGCACACTAGAAGGGCTATAACCTAAAGACAAATTATAACAAGTATAGGGAAGTACTAATGACCCAGAAATTACATTCGTAAGTATATAAACAAGATATCTACACAAAAATTTGTAAATGAATAATCATAGGAGTATTACTCGTAATAGCCAAAAGTACAGCAATAAAACTATCCATCAACTGATGAATAGATAAACTGTGGTATAACCATACAATGGACTATTACTCAGCAATAATAAAAATTTTTTAATGTACTAACATATGCTACATTGGAATCATTATTCTGAGTGAACAAAACCAATCACAAAAGACCAAATGTGATATAATGCCATTTATATCAAATTTCCAGAACAAGGAAATTTACAGAGATAAAAAAGTTTATCAGTGATTATTTATGGCTAGGAGAAGGGAAAGGAGGAATTACTAGTGGACTTTCTTTTTGGAGTAAAAAGATATTAGATTGTGGTGATGGTTGTACAATCATGCAAGTATACTAAAAATACTGAATTGTAGACTTTGGATTTTATAATTTTTCAAAAAAAGCAGTTAAAATAATCTAAATTATTTAAATACTCTGATATCTAAAAATAGAAAACATTTCTGCATTGCAAAAATATGACACTTACTTGAGAACAGGATTTCCTTTAGAAATTTCAAAGTATACCCT
The DNA here is from genome assembly GCF_012274545.1 of Fukomys damarensis. Lineage (NCBI taxonomy): Eukaryota > Metazoa > Chordata > Mammalia > Rodentia > Bathyergidae > Fukomys > Fukomys damarensis. Next base: position 21,063,990 of record NW_022900916.1, on the reverse strand, counting down.
GAGATAACTGTCAGTGCTTTCTTAAGAGTTCTCACTGTAGCCATTCAGGTTACATTTTTATTTCAACACATGCTATTACCAGCCTCTTTTGGAGAAGCACACAAGAATGTGCATACCTAAGATGCCACAAGCAACTGACTCCGTTCCTTCAACTAAGGCAACAAATCTTTGAAAGAAAAATGATTCATTCTCTTATTTCTTTCTGCATCTCCCCACACGTCTGGTTTTCTAGAGCTAACTGGTTCACTATGCAGCTACACAGTTCATTTCTTTGAAGAGTTTTAGTACCTTCAACAAAAAAAGCTACTTTGAAATACCTGAAGCAGAAGATGGGACAGTGTGTGGTCTAAGCAAAATGTCTAAATGTATAATTGGACTTTCGTGGTCTTCCACCTTCCCTTCTTGCTTTTTCTGTAATAAGCCCTTTTTTTCCTCTAAGGTACAGCTCCCCGAATCTAGGTGAGCTGGTTCCACAGTGCTCATAAAACCCATGACAGAAAAGTATCATTTTGTCCACTTCCTCTGTCAACACAAAGCAGGTCTTCACTGAGGTGGGCTCATTTGTGTGCTTTCACTGTCAGAAAATCCATACTGTTACTATGTGCCAATCGTTACACAGTGACAAAAAATGGCATAGCACTAAGAAGAAAATATTCAGCTATCAAATAAGGAAGTGCTATGACAGAGATATACACAGGACACCATGGGTACTTTGAACAGTGGGGTTTGGAGCGGGTACAAGCAGAGAAGCAGAACACTCTCACCCAGAATGCATTGGACATCAGTCGTGGAATAGCTAGATTTGGTGCAGGGAAGAGGCAGAGGCTAATGTCACATAACAAAAAGTGGTGGTGAACTTCAAAAACTTCATGCGGAGGGAATATTCTGTAAAAGGCAAGGCTAATTCCTTGAAATCTATTGACCTTTGTTCTCACATTGTGTGAGATCTTTAGTGGTATGATTTGTACTTTCCAGATGAACTACCAAGGGTTAGCAAAGTTTAATTATGTTCCACACCCAGCCTCGTTCAGCTCATGGATAACACACATGTAAAGTTCAGTTCAGTTACTCTGAGCCTAATCAGAAGGAAAAAAAAAATGTATTATCTATATGAAACTTGAGATTTCATGGAATGCTTGAAAAAAATACTCCAAAATAGCTAATAAAATATTTGGCTCTTGGAACAGGGTGACTGAGATAGTAGAGCAGAAGGAAGGTGTACTTTTCATAAACTCTTTTGCATATTTTAGATGTCCTACTAAGCCATGTAGGATCTGTTCAAGTGAGTGAACGATCAATATAAAAAAGTTAGATTTGGAAAAGCTTGGATCATCTCTTGTATCTAAACATATTTATACAGTGCAGCCAGTATTAATTCTTCTAACCAAAAACATTAGGAGACCTTAGAATGTGATATTTGAGTGTGAAAAGCTATCTCTCAGATCGCATTAAGATTGTAAACGTTAAATTTCCAAGGTTGGTGCTAAATATTTGTGTCCATTTTGGCTAAAGTCCTAGGAAAGGAGGTGTCAGGTACTTCCACATTCCAGACCACCTATAGAGAACGGAAAAGAAACAACTGAAAATCAGATTTGGGGTCATAGGCTCTTCAACATTCAAAGGTATAAAAAAGCTGCAGTCAGGCCAGGGATTTAGCTTAGTGGTGCCACTGCCTTCCTCATAAGCACAAGTCCTGAGTTCAATCCCTGGTACAAAAAAAAAATGCTGCAGTCAAACTAGCCAAAACCTTGGAGAAAAAAGAGAATTTGAGAGAGCTCTCAGTGTGTTTCACATTCCCCCCTCCCCATTTTAAGACATACTATGTCTTTCTAGCCCTTCATCTTCAGATGAATGCGAGAGACTTCAAAGAACATACACTGACTGATATTTTTCCTGAAGTTTTGGAGTAGTAATGGACTGGCTTCTGATTCAAGCTATAGAAATGTATACAGGATGAATACTAAGGATAAGGAAATTAACTGAACCCACCTGTACCACCTTACAGCAGGTTTGGAGCCTGTGCGTATTAGTGGACAAGATCTGAGCCAGCAGCAAAAGATGAGGAGGCCATTGGCCTGGGATTGTCTTATAGTCTGCCTCTGGGAGATGCCTAGATAGTGGAGACTTTAGCAGGAATATTTCAGAAGTGTATGGCCTAACCACACTCATTGTAAAGACAGAGTCCTGACTGGCCAATCAGGGGTCCTTTCACCTTACATTAGGGACATGAATGGGAGTGGACACTTAGAAGCCTGCACACGACAAAACCAGCTTCAGTCAATCCAAACAGGGATCAGCCCACCTAACATGAAGTGCATTTCTAACATCCTTATTTTTGCTCTCCATTTTCCACTTTCACCACATTTGTCATGTTGGAGAGGAGAGGCAGAAGACAAAAGCTGGGGAAAAGAGCAAAGCTGGCCTTGCCTTTCTTCTTTAATTTTAGGCTAACCCATGCAACTGGCCTGAGCTAGGGGAATGGAAAAACTTTTACTTTGAAAGCAGTTTCATTGTCACATTGAAAATTACTGAACTGAAACCATGTAAGGTCAACGTGCCTCGAAGACTCTTCATTACCGGAATGTGACCAGAGAAGATATGGAAACTACACTTCAACCTCGTGGTGGATTTGTCTGCTTTTTCAATACTGTTTCCGATGGGCAGAGCAGAAAAGAGATTCAAATTCGGTTTTTTTGTTGTTGTTGAGATCCTACAAAGCCAACACATTTAGAATAAACATGATAATAGTTATGAGAAACATTAGCCTGAAGAGAATCTAAATCTGTGTATTGTCTTGGCATGAGGTCAAAGCCTACTGCAGAAGGCAGAGCCCAACCTCAGCTTCACATCAGAGTAGGGGGTGTAGATGTAGTGGGCTGGTCCTGAAAGGAGTCCTAATCTACGGATTTTAGGTGGCCTTGACACAGCACTGTGTCTCTCCACACCCCTGATTTCTCTGCAGTTCCTTCACTTATGTCAATAACTGGAATGAAATGCAGTAAGTAATATGTTAGGAACAAAATGTTTTTATTTTTAGTAGTAGAAAAAAATGAGTGTTCCCTGGGACTTTTAAAATTATGCGTGTGTGTGTGTGTGTGTGTGTGTGTGTGTGTGTATCCTAAATGATGATTAGTCGGAAAAGATAACTGTTACAGGAGCATTTGACAAGTAAAAAGTGGGATCCGTTTTTCCTTGGAAGCACTGGGGAATGAACCCAGGGCCTTCACACTCATCTATGTCCCACAGCCCTTCCAGCCCTTTTTACTTTTTTTTTGAGATAAGGTCTTAGTAAGTTGACCCGGACTTGACTTTGTGATCATTCTACCTCAGCTTCTCAGATTGCTAGGATGACAAGCATGGCTCACGAGGGGCCCTTTCTTTCGTGAAAAGAAATACTTCTTGTTTTGGGGATCAAAGTCTGACAAATATAAGAATATTCTTTAAATAATATTTTAAAATATTTTAAGTGCTTCTTTATTCTAAATCTCATATTTTGTTAAAAACTTAAATGCCTTGCAAGAGCAAGGTCCAGAGTTCAATCCCTGGTACAAAAAAAAAAAAAAAAAAAAAAAAAAACAAAAACCAAAACAACAACAAAAAACCCTTAAATGCTATATTATTTCAAGTTCAGGGGCTGACATGGTTAATTATAAAAATAATTATAAGTAAATGCTGAGATTCAATGAAAAATTTATCAAGTACCTAAAATACCACAAGCTTGATGTATACCTATAATTTATTGTAAATAATTTTTTTTGTTTCAAAGTATAAATGTAGGACATTCATGGAAAAATGTACCAGCTATACAAAATATAAAGTGGAAGGTCAAAATCCTTCTTTTTCACTCCTTAGCTTCTACCACTACTCATAGGAGAAATCCTTACTACCAGTTTCTATATATTCTTCAAGACAGCCATCTTTCTCAAAATATTTCTCCTATCACTATGATTTTTGGACAAAACAGATACCATCACTAAAATGAAGAACAAGCATATGAATTATATTTTATTTGCATATATAATAAAGAAAATTTAGAAGGAAATAACTTCAAAATGCATCAGGAAGATTTACACTGGATATAAAAAAAAAACATGATTCTTTCTAAATTGTCAGAGCCCCAAAATATAATTCCAAAAGTGTTTGCAGAATCTTCTTTGACCTACACCTGTTTTTAAAATTTTAAGTCAATATCACATGGAGAATAGATCTAGAACATGGAACAGGTCTCCAAAATATCTTAAATAACCATAATCATACTATTTCTAAAATAGTGAGGAATCTGAACATAGATTCTTTTCTCTTATCCTAAAGAGATCCTTAAAAATTCTTGAATTTATATAGTAGATTCCGCTAATATGTATAACCAGGTAGATTTCTTCATGAAAAATTCTCCAGAAGTCTGCTAAATACAAAATAACATTAATATCTTTCCGCACTTGTCATTTGGAAAGTAAATAAAAAGATCTGTTCAACAAGAGAAAAAACAGAACTTGGTATATTTACTTAATTATTCCAAAGAATCGTTTATCTTATTACCCTTACATCTATTTAAAATAATGTAGACTCCACATAGTTTTCTGTGGAATTATGTAGAATTAGCAACAGTTTAGCACACATATGAAAATGTGTAGGGAAACAGTGAGAAATAGAAGTTTTATTGAGTTAAATATTAAGATTTGTGACAGTAAATTTAAAAATTTTCAATTTACTTCAAGTGGAACATTATTCCATATGTGAAATTTGGCTGCTGACTTCAAAACTGGAATGAGACAGAAATCAGGGAACCTAATTAAAGAACTGAGAGAACATCTGGAAATTCAGCAATATTACATAGAAAGTAAAGATGCTTTGGACATTTGATCACATGTGATACTGCAGTCATAAGAGAATTTAACTTTCTCCCCATCTTTGTCCAAAAGAAGAGAAAGGGTCAATTTTCTGTATGGATTCCTACACGTCTTATTATTTCTAAATCCCCAGCACCAGAACTCATCTCAATGGATAACTGCTGAATAAAAAAGTGAATAATTTAGTGAAAAGTAACATTAAGAAAGCCACATATCTTAGTCTGTTTTGTTGCTGTAACAAAATAATGAGGCTGGGCAATTTTGTAAAAATAAAAAAAGATTTTTCTTTTGTATCACAGTTCTGCAGCCCAGGAGTTTAACCTCAGGTAGTCACACCTGGGGAGGATATGTGTCATGCAGTGCTGGAACAAGACAGATGGCACTGCATGGAGGCATGTGGGGGAGAGGCAAACCATGGGCACAGAATGCTTTGTCTCCCACTGCAATCAGTGCAGTCCCTCTGGAAGATTATTAAACTCTTCTGAGGGTGGTGCCCCTTGAACTCACTAGCTCCCAGTAGGCCCCACTTAAAGATCCCAACACCTCTCAGTACCATTACAAAAAGCACGTGAGCCTCTGAGGGACAAGCTGCATCCCAATCACCGCATTGCAGCCTTTATGCTGCAGTTACACCAATCTTTTCACCATTTTCGTCCACCAGAAGCATATAGATTCCTATCCTATCCTCACCGAAGACATAATATCCTATCCTAACTTCCTAGGACAGTTTTTAAATACAGCCATGATTTTCAGTGATACCCTCATGAACTGCCTGTGAAATATAATAAAGCTCTTCCAGTAGAATTTTTAATTATATATTTTTTTCTCTAATTAAAAGCTGTGGGCTGGGGATTTAGCTCAGCGGTTCGGTGGCCTGCCTTGTAAGTGCAAGGACCCGAGTTCAATCCCCGGTTCCAAAAAAAAGAAAAGCTGTTATGTATTCAATATGGAAAACAAAACATACAAGAAAGAAAAAAAAATATTTAGGATTTTATCACCTAAACATAATTAGGGTGAGATCAACTTTTAAAATAGATACACAATAAGATTAACCTTTGTAAACAAAATTTCTCATCTTACTCGTTTCACTGATTACCAATGAAACATTTTACCATGCTATCAGAATTTCTCATTAATTCTGGCTTTAAATGTAATGAATTAACCTAGGAAGTAGACCCACACTGACTCAACCATGCTACTAAAAGACATTTAAATTCCTTAGTTTTTTAAAAAATATCCTTTATTATTACAACTTTGTGATGTGTCTTGCAGAATATTAGGAAATATAAATAAAAATTAGAATATAAACATAGATTCCCAATACTCATAAATTACTACTCTAAGAGTTCATATATCTTGTTGGATATTTCTGCCTACACGTATCTATGTATATGTATGCATTTGTTTATATTTATACTAAATTTAGATAATACTGCATATTCATATTATCTTATATATCCAAATTATTTTGTATTTTATATTATTTTTCTGGGTGACAAATCACCTTCAGATTTGAAAATAATTTCAATTCATCTAAAAGCCACATTATATTCCCACACATTTCCCCTTAATTTTCCCCCAAAAGTCCATCTGAGTGGATTATCAACAAACAGCAAGATCCCCAGTTTTAGGACCCAGACTTGAAGACTTCACAATTTTTTTCTCCTAGTAACAGTGCTGAAATGGAGACTTGTGTATACGGCTTTTTCTATAATTAGAATTGTTTCCTTAGGAGACAGACGTTCCCAGAAATGGAATCGATGAATCAAATGCCATGAACTTGTAAATCTCTTGATACCTAATGCCAAGTGATTTTCCAAAAGCATTGTACCAAATTACATTTTCAACCGTAGAGCATGAGAATGCTTTTAGAATACATAAAATTAAACAACAAAACAGACTTATGAACACAATTTTAATCTGATGTTAAACAATGAAACTACAACTTTATGTGTCTGCATCATTGACCTGTCAAGTTACGAGTGAGGTAATTAAACTAGATGTACAGGTTTTAATAAGGCAGAAAGATGTGTGAAATGGTTCTTGTCTGTAATAAGCATATAATCTACCGAGGAAATATTGAAAATATCAATATAATTCTGGCACACAATTATATATCCTTAAGGATTTATAAGAACGAAGTTAGTCATCTGACCCAGATTGAAAAGAGAGAAGGTTCATGAAGTCTTCCTATAAAATCTAACAATGTAGTTTTTCTTCATGATTGACTATAAGGTTTCCATGGGGGGAAGGGCAGAGGACCGTCACAGTAGAATGAACAGGTTTGAAAGCGGTCCAGGATACAAAATGGTGTTCATAGGAGCAACTGTCCAGTCATATTTGCCATCTTTTCTCAGTTTTTGTGGTACATACCACTCAACTCAGTTTCAACACAGCAACATTCAAAGTGTAATAATCACCTCCTATTCATATGGTGCATGTTTCAAATCTTCCAAATCTTCTTAGAAGAAAGTTTAGCTACGTTTCTCTAGGGGATATTTCTAAATTTACGAACATATTTTTACTGTCAGAATAACTAGTAGTTCTATTAATGTTCACTGGTCAAAGGCCAGGGAAGTTCTACTCACTGCAAAGTGAAAAAAAGCTTATACAAGAAAAGAAGTGTCCCACTAAAAATGCCAAAAGGATCTAACTCCCTGTTCATAAAAAGTACTGAGCCAGACTGCAAGTTCCTTGAGGACAAAGATGGTATTCTGTACAACTGTTATCCTTACTGCACCTAAGATCCAGATGCTAGCTATGTAATAAACATACAGTGAATATCGTTTCACATGAAAATCAGCAAAATTTCAAAAGTGAGAAGCATGCCACCAACTCTTTATCCCATACTCCAGTATATACTGTACATCACCAATGATGGGCAATACTAGGAATTGTGGGGGCTGTAGCTGTCCCTTGGTGAAATGAAATCAATGCCAATCACCTATCTAGTCATTTACATTGGCAAAGAAAGTAAATTACCTTTAATTTCATCACTTGCCACAGGGGAAAAAATTCCAAGAGACATGTAAATTTTGAGAAAGCTTTTTTTAAAAATGATTGTGATTCACATCTCCCGCCAATGGTCACTGGGAATTGAAGCACAATCATCTGAGGCTTAAGACTTAGCTCATTATGGAAAGTGATAAAGAAAATGACAAATTCACAAAGTAAAGTTTGTTCTTAATTGTTTGATGGGGATTTTTGAAGTTTGCACCATCTCTTACCTTTAAAAGTTCCTTCTTAAAACAAAACTGCCATGATTTATTTTTTACTGAATCTTTACACACCATTAAAGCATACTCTTTTGGCCATTAAGAAAACCATGCTGTTCTAGGGGGAAAAAGCACCCCCAAAACATAGAATTCTTTAGATTTTAATTTTACAATAAAACAGGCCACAGGCAAATAAACACAGTTCTGAGTTAAAAGGAGCGAGAGCATCAAGTTTCAGAATTATCGTAAAACAGGAAGGTTGTGAGGGTGTAACAGGGGATGAAAGCAGCCTGAACCCTGGAGCCTTCGTGCTGACTTGGGCCATGCCAAAACACACAGTGGCTTACACACAGTGCAAACACACACAAAGGTGCACACACACAATACTCCAAGGATAGCTGCTTTGGGATAGTGATTCTCTTTTAAAAGGTCTAATTCAAAAATCAGAGACAATTTTTTAAACAAAGCTCATAGTTAAATCAATTATTCTTACAAAGAATACACTGCCAGCACTTTTGGATTAGAAATGGTCTTCAAGCATGTGCGTAATAGCAATTTCTACTCAAGTAACCATCAGGGACAGCAAACTTTCCTCTGTGATAGCCTAGAACAGGTTGTACCTCCAGTGCTGGTGTTGAATTTCTCTCTGAGCCATTCCTTTCTAAACAGTATCTCAGAGAAAAATGAAATATCTAAATATTCCTCATGGTATACATTATGGTAAAGAAAACACATATTGTGGTAAAGGATGCCATATCCACAGCTATGCCTGCATCCCAATACAAGAAGTGGGGAATATGACAGACGGAGATAGCACTTAAATTGCTCACCAGAAAAATAAAGAAAACCCGGTCATGATTTTCCCTTCCCAAAAATAAAAAAGCAGCTTCTGCTTAGTTTGGAACAACCACTTCGAGGAGGGAAGCTTGTGTTTATTCAGCTCTTTTCTCAGCAGTCTTGTTCATTAGCTTGAAGTTTACCTCTTGTTTTGCTTTTTACTTTTTAACTTTGTTCTATTAATCTGTGCGTATTGTAAACCCTACGTACTAGGTGGCAACTCAGAAGAGTGCAACACAGAATACAAGCAAGAGACAATCCGACTACAAACAAAATACATCCAGATTAATTTTCACATATTATTGTAGCTCAGAAAAGAAAAAAGAAAACCTGAACTGTTCATCTTTTAAAGATTATAACACTGTTTTACCATGACTTATGTTTTCATCTCTAATGTTTTATGTACTTAGTATTGTAAGTACTTTATATCCTTCACTAAAATCTGTGGAAAAATTCAACACAGGAGTATTAAATGTCTGAAATAAATTACTCCATAAATTTTAATCAGATTTTCCAAAGGATCATTTGATAATTTCAGATACAATACTCAATCTTTTCAGGCACAGGCACACAAGAAAATGAGGCCAAAAAAAAATTATCCATAAAAGATGCAAATCACAAATATGCCATAATAAAGACAAGTTTATTTCTCCTGAAGTAATTACACATGAACTATATTTCAACTTTTGCCTCACAGAGGAAGTATAATGAGCATCTCATTAATTACATCACACCCTCACCCGCTGTAAATAATGGGTCGGGTAAATACAGAATCACCCCAAAAAAAACCTGTTGCACCAAATCTAGTTCTTGAAACAATTTTAAACAACATTGATTCTATGAAATGTGAGCAACAGAAACAAAACTACTCTTTTTTAACAGGCTAACTTCTGAACAGAAAAATGACCTTGATTCCCAGTACAAAAACAGAATAAAAATAAAGCTAGAGGCACAACCAAATATTGAATCACACCACACCCACCTGCACTGAGTGTAATAGATACATTTTTAGTACTTAGATCATTTTAATACTGCCCTTCACTTGGCTTGCATGCAGGATGCTTTTAGGTTTCCTTCTACCTTAGTAGCTGCTGCTTCTCAGTCCCTTTTGCTGTTTTTTTCTTTTCTCTTATCCATGACCTCTTCCTTTCCTGGTTTTGGTCCCCGACCCTCTATGGGTAGTTATGTCCTTGGTGATCTCATCTAGTCTCAAGATAAATACCACTATGTACGTGAGCATGGTGCTGCATGCCAAGAGCTCCAGCACTCTCGAAGCTAAGGCAGGATGATGCATGCTGGTCTGGGCCACACGGTGAGTTCAAGGCCAGCCTGGAATACATAGCAAAGATCTGCCTCGAAAGAAACAAAGCAAAGCAAAACAAAATAAACAGGAAAAACACTATGTGTTGGGAACTGTCAAATACCTATCTCTAGTCTGGACCTTTCACCTGAACCTCACGTTCGCATCCTTCCCTACCTACAAGCAGTGCCTGCATGCATGTCTCAAGGATATAGCAAAGTCATCATATCTCAGAACTCCACAAGTGAGTTCCTAAACTCAGATGTCTCCACAATTCTGGTCACAAACCAATCTGAATAAGAACCAAATCAAATTTCCACATAAGGTCAACACTGAACCTAACCATTGAATTTGATTCATCCAACTTGGTTTGTGACCACAATTGTGGAAAGAATCAAGTTCATAAACTGAGGTGCCACTGTAATTTATTTCCCTGTTGAGGAACATTTTAGATGTTTATACTTTTGGGCTATTACAAGTAAAGATAAAATGAACAATTCTGTATAGGTTTTTGTGGATATGGAGATTAAGTATTAATTTCTGTAGGATAAATTCCCAGAAGTAGAACTGCTGGGTCATGTGGTAAACACAATTTTTTAAAAAAGAGAAACTGTTTACCATTTTACATGCCCACCAATAATATATGAGCAATTCAATTTCTCTACATCCTATCCAGAACTTGGCATTGTCACTATTTTTTATTTTAGCTATTCTAAGAGATAGATATGATAAGCAATGTAGTCTTACTATTATTTATCTAATAGTTAGTGATGTTTAACATTTTTCCATGTGCTTATTTGTTATCTGTATAGCCGCCTAAGCAAAATATCTCTTCATATTCTTGCCCATTTTTTTATTGCCCTGTGTGTTTTTTTATTGTTGACTTTTGAGAGTGATTTCTATCATCTAGATATCAGTTTTCTCATAAATCAAGTTGTAGAAGTGTTGTTTTTTTATATAGTCATGGTTTATATCATGGACTCTTATTATATACTCTCTTTAAAGTGCCGCACCGATAGCCTGTTTCACAACAGACAGAACTACACTTACGTGGCCGAAAAAAACTAATTTCTATTGTTTTTTTTCCCTAGGTTGTCAGTATCCATTCATGTTATATCACCAACCTTTGTCCACTTCTTCAGCAAAGAAACTAAAACAAAAATTTAGTACACATAAATCCATATTCTGCATTCTTTATATATGCTTATTGTGTAGATCCATGTGGTATGTTTTATTATGAATCCATAAAACACACGCACTCCAACTCACACACAAATTCTGTCTTTATGTCAACAGAACAAAAGCCTCAGGGTCAAACTTCATCTTTTCAGCACTTGGTAGAACATGGACAAATGGGTTTCTTTTTGATATATTTCTAAATTTCAACAACAGTTCCTACTTTACTGAAAATTAAAAATAGCTTCCTACTGTATGTGACATATGCCTCAGACCCGTTCTGGTAACAAAATGAATTATTTTAGCAAGTTAAGCTGATGTTTATGAGTGGAATTCAAGCCTCTGTTTCTCCTAAATTTCTTTTGAATGAGTGCTAGATCTTTTTTTCTGTCTATAATTATTGACAGTCACAGAAATATACCATCATCATCATCATCGTCGCTGATTTCATCAGAATCAACTCAGGGAAATGGAGCTCATGCAAGCTAGGTGAATAGAATACAATTAATACGGCAGCACTGGTTGGGGAGATGTCGTGAGCAGAGAGAAAACAGAGCAAGATGAGGTAACACAGATATTTTACAAGTGCTACTACTTGTAGAACCACAAGGAGAGAGGATATGCATATGAAAGCCCAGAACCTGGGTCTAGCCAAAGAGTCCAGAAATGCTTGCAAGTCCACCCAGATCGCTATCCTACACGGACAGGGTCTGAAGAAGGGATTGGGAACCGCAGAATGAAGCCATTTAGAGGCACCCAAAGCAACTGCAAATGCTCTGGTGATGATGGAAAGGATGTCCTTGAGAGAATTTGACAAAGGATGGGGCTCCAGCCAGACCCACAGGTCCTCCACCCCACCTTCAGTCCCCACTCAGTGCTGCCCAATGGCTGAACCTACTAAAGAAACCAGTGTCAGAAGCCTGGGAGATGAGATTTGCTAGCATCATGTCCTTGCAAAACAGCACAGAGAAGATGCACAAAGTGACCAGCATGATCGTGACAGGCGCAAACAGATCACAAACTGAGCAGACGAAGGTGAGGCATCCAGAATGTCAGGCAGACTGCGTCTTAAGAGGGCTAGTAAAAAGATAAAACTGTTTTAAAAACATGCTTCATTAGCTGCTTTGGAATATTATGATATTTATGGGGCAAAGGACTTCATATTCATTTTTTTTTTTTTTTTGGTACCAGGGATCAAACTAGGGTCTTTGTGCTCCCAAGGCAGGTGGTAGAATCACTGAGTGAAATCCCTGGCCCTGGACTTCATATTCTTAAAGTCTGGCTATAACAAGTGAGCCAGGTCACAGGATACACAGTGGACAGATGTATTTCACTAAGACAGTTCTCAGGGGAGATGGGATGGGCTTCTGGTGACTCAGCAACTCTCCTACTCTGTCATTGAGGGTCTTTGTGCTCCCAAGGCAGGTGGTAGAATCACTGAGTGAAATCCCTGGCCCTGGACTTCATATTCTTAAAGTCTGGCTATAACAAGTGAGCCAGGTCACAGGATACACAGTGGACAGATGTATTTCACTAAGACAGTTCTCAGGGGAGATGGGATGGGCTTCTGGTGACTCAGCAACTCTCCTACTCTGTCATTGCTGGAGAACTTGATATAGATATGTTTCTGCCTTTTTATGCACTACTGTCCTAGATCTTTAAAAGGGAAAATGCCGGACAATACAAAATAACAAAAGAACCTAATCCTTGTCTAATTTTAAGTAGCAATCTTTTATTTGAGTTTCATCCTATGTGTTAAACAGAAGACTAAAGGATGAAAAAAAGGAGAAGGATGGTGCCAGGACAGGTCAGTTTTGAACACCTCTTCTGCTGCCAGGCACAGTGCCAGGCACTTGTTAGATAACCCAAAACTCACGACAACTTTGAGAGATTTAATTCCATGTTTGCAGATGACAAAACTAAGAAGCAAAGAAGTTGAACATCTTGCTCCAGATGCCCCCAGGGAGGGCGGGATACAGGCGTCCTTAATAATCTCTTTCCACAACTTAACTTCCTGCTGTTACAACAAGAGTGCTCAGAAATCATTTTCTGATGCTGAAAAGATTCTTTGTAACTTAAAGTAGAATGATTAAGTGTAAAGAGAATGTCTCTTTCCAACATCTAAGTAATCATTAGGCAAGGGCATGTAGTGCTTGACAAAAATGACAGGAAGATAAGCAGCCAAAAATTTAGGATATATTCAAATTGTTTCTTCTCACATATTCCTTCAGAATAAGACTGCTGTTTTGTCAATGCATAATGGAAGTAAGAATAGAAATTTGTATTGGCTTTAGGCAATAATGTAATCTGACAGACAAAGGAAATTTGCAAGTACTAAACTCATAAACTTTTATTCCACAGAGTTGTAGGCCAAAGAATAAGCAAAATCACTTCCTATATATTGATTTTTTATTTTTTATAATGCTCCATTTCTCCCACAAGGATGCAGTTCCCACAGGAGGAGGAGATTTTTATTCTTTTGTTCATCAATACTGTAATCTGAATTAGAGACACCTCAACTCATATCTGCTGAATAAATGTCTAGCAGAACAGTTGAACATGTGAAAGAATGAATAGGTCTGTGAATGGTACCACAGGAGTTCAGAGCAGCAGGGCCTGTAAATCTGAAAAAGATGACGGCTAAGCAAAGCTTCCTGGAATAAGAATGATTTATCTTGGTCTTTATTTATTTATTTATTTATTTATTTATTTATTTATTTATTTATTTATTTGGTACCGGGGATTGAAATCGGGTCCTTGCACTTGCGAGGCAGGCCACCGAACCGCGGAGCTAAATCCCTGGCTGGTTTATCTTGGTCTTGAGAGAAACAGAGAGGGAAGAACACAAGGGGACAAAAATGGGTTGGTGGGTCAAAGCTCAGAGGGCAAAGCAGAAAGGCTTATTCCGGAAACGCTGTGCAGATCAGGAGAGCTGGGGCAGCCTGGGCAGCAGTCTCCGCCACTGTGTCTCCGAAGCGTGCAGATTCACCCATCGTACAACCCTCAGAATATCTTCCATGAGGTTCTCAAATAAAGATGCATGTCCTTCTACAACAGGGTAAAGTAGAATCTCTTAAGGAGTGAGGGGTGGGAGACTTGGAAGAAAATCTAGGGGGATAAATTACTAGACAAATAGGCTCATCAAAAATAACTTTAACAGGTGGGGGTCTTCACAGGTGCATGTTCACGCACATCTAGAGATTTTTAGTATTATCTCCACCATAAGAGAATTTTGGACCATAAATTATCATCAACAGGGTAAAGTAGAATCTCTTAAGGAGTGAGGGGTGGGAGACTTGGAAGAAAATCTAGGGGGATAAATTACTAGACAAATAGGCTCATCAAAAATAACTTTAACAGGTGGGGGTCTTCACAGGTGCATGTTCACGCACATCTAGAGATTTTTAGTATTATCTCCACCATAAGAGAATTTTGGACCATAAATTATCATGATCAGAGTAATTAGGGGGATAAATTACTAGACAAATAGGCTCATCAAAAATAACTTTACAGGTGGGGGTCTTCACAGGTGCATGTTCATGCACATCTAGAGATTTTTAGTATTATCTCCACCATAAGAGAATTTTGGACCATAAATTATCATGATCAGAGTATTTTCCCAGTGTATTAAAGCTCATTTGAAAATATGATGCTTACCTAGTGCATGATATAAATACACCCTGAGTTACTTTATCATTCCCTGTTTTGTTTTGGTCCCCTCAATGTCTCCACATTGATTTCTGGTTGGCACACAAGAGATTTTTAGGTCGTTTCTAATTTTCCTTTATTCATACCAAGTAATCAACATACTGTTTAAATAATTTTTGAGCATATTATCACTTAGAGTACATGTCTGGAGCTAGTTTCATTCTATGAAACATGTGTCTTAAAGCTCTGATACACCCTGCCAAATCATCCTCCACAAAGAATACAGCCAGGTCTTCTGTGAGTAATGTGTTTCTTTCCCTTGCCATAGTTTGACCGATGTTTTTTAAATGTTTCAAAATTTGTTACTTTAGTACAACGTGATGTTGTTTTACATGCTCTTGTTTATTAGTGATGCTGAACTCTGTATCATGCATTCACTGTCACTCAATAATCTCCCTTTTTAAACTCTCTGCACATACCATTGGGAAGAATAATGCATTTTCCTGTATTGTAGAACTCTTACTAACATTCAGCAGTCCTAGTTTAGTGTTGCAAACATTAACTGAAGCATACTGTGTTAGGAACTGTTTAAAGAGTTTGCTACATATTAGTTCATTTAATCTTCACATCAGTCATTCCAAGGAAGTTTTATTAATACACTTGCTTTATAGATGAGAAAACTGAGATGTAGATAAGTTCACAGCTATAAAAGGAGGGAGTTAACATTTGCCTCAGACACGCTCTTTACTTATGCGTAAAAGATCTCAGAACAAAATGACTTTAACTTTGTGTATGTTCTTTCTCACAGGCAATAAAACATCTAAACCAGAATTTCTCAACTGTGGGATGATTTTGATGCCCAAGAGACTTTTGGAAAACTTCTGGAGTCAGTTTTGATCACATGAAGAAAAGCAGGCAGTGCTATTGGGACACTGGGAAGCACCCCACAAGGCCAAGAACAGCACCCAAACACAAAGACTTGCCTCGTCCAAAGTGTCAATGCCAATGAGCCTCAACACCACGATCTAAATAGACATGTAGTGTCTATGTGGAGCTTGGAAATCAGAAAAGTCACCTTGGTCAGAAGAGTTGGTATAAATCAACTAGAGTCACTGTAAACATATGCCATTCTCTACTGACTGGCAGCTTAAGTGTCAAATTTATTATTAAGCTCTTCAGAATTACATGGACTACAACATATGAACATTTAGACAGATATAACTCATTTTTGGAGGAGCCATGTTTATCCATAGTTGTACAAAGAAATTAGAATTTCTGTTTTTGTTCCAAGAGAAATATTTCAAAACAAAATCCCATACAGCTAATTATTATGCTTGTCACCAAAATACTTGCAAGGAAATGGGGTCATTGCTGAGAAGTACAGAACAGACTATTTTAGAAAAGTTAGGCAATTACAACAGCAGAAAAACACAAAGTTGAGGGAAAAATAGATTAGAATGGCAATAACATAGCAAGCACACTGAGAAACAAGCCCTGCTTCGAATCACTGGCTTATGAGCCACCTTGTGAAAGGACTATCGCTGTGTGGATGGACACAGCAGGCAGGCTCAGGGGTTAAAGAGTTTCCTCAGGAAGTTAAGTGTTGCCTGTGCCATTCTAGAATCCTGGCTGGCCCCCAAGGTTACGTTGCGCTGGCAGGCGGCAAAGTAAAAGGCACCAGTCCATGCACATTAGCAAGGGGCAGGATGCCAACGGGAGGGCATGGCTGAGCCTATTTGCTTCCAGAAAAAAGAAAATGTTATAACCAGTTGTACTTACTTTAAAGGAATTTTTCAGTTTAAAAAAATCAGGGTTTTGGGGATATTTGAAATATTTTATGCTTACTTCCAGCTGGGAAAGTTTAATGACCATCACTGTAGATGTCATGTATTTAGTGGGGTGGGGTGGATGTTCTGGAATCAAAAACATGGATTCAAATCCTGACTCCCATTTAATAGCTATATGGCAAATACCTAGTGCTTCCACTGACCTCTAAAATGAGGGATATAAACACATGCTGGTAAATCTTAATTGTCAACTTGACTACATTAAGAGACTACCTGTGAGGTCCCTGGATCGTGGGTGAATTACGTTCAATGATGGATTAATCCACTGAGATGTTCATAGTTGAATGCGCTGCTCGGAGGTGGGGCTCAATCAGAGGCAGTGGATTACTGGGGGATGAGCTTTGGAAGGGTGCATCTCTGCTTCCCCCTCTTCCCCTATGCTCTGCTTCCTGGACACCAAGAAGTGAGAAGCTGTGCTCTACCGCACCCTTCCACCATGATGTTTCTGCTTAGGAGCCAGCTGACCATGGACTAAATCTCTGAAACTATGAAGAAGTCATTTCCTCCTTTTAAGCTGTGTATATAGGCATTTTGTCCCAGCAACAGGAAAGCTGACCAATGCAAATAGTATCTATAACATAAGAGTTTTTGTAAGAATCTTGCAGGTTAACACATATAAAGTCCTTATAATAGTGTTTTATCCATGCTAATGCTCATTAAAATTAGATATTTTGTATAAATTTGGAACAAAAAGACTGTGACGTTTAAATACCAATGTTTCTTCCTAAGTGGTCTTCCAACAAGGGAACTCTTTCCAAGTTCTTTGTACCTCCTTTATGGAAATTCCTTATTTAGACAAGGATGTCTTCTGTCTCTTCGGAGTCTTTTTCATTGTAATTAACTTTATTCAATGCTGACACTGTCTTGAAATACTATGTAAATATTTAATTATAATTTAACTCCTTATTCCTTGAATTTTCAGAGAACTTTTTATAGTGTATTTTGACCTGTCTTGGAATAAGAGGTTTTTCTAAATAGCTGGAATGTCAAGTTTTGTCTTCCTCCAAGTCTCTGCATGGCATTTGACCCATTATTGAGATTCAACAGATTTTTATTAAATGTGAGAATAAACATACTTAATATGGTTTTATTGATTTGATGCCAGTATTCTATGAAAAAGGACTCAGATTTTGTACTGTCTACAATTTTTCCCTTTTTGTTTTATTAAATTTACTCTATTCTTTCCATTCTATATTGCATTTTTTTCTAAAATTTACATGCTGTAAATCTGACTTTTTCGATGTGTAGGTTTATACTTTAACACAAGTATAGATTCACATAACCATAATCACAACTGAGATGCAGAACAGCCTCATCACCCAAAAACATCCTAATCCTCCCACCCAATCCTGGCAATCACTGGTCTGCCACTGAAAGATTTTCTTTAATTAAAAAAATCAATTTCTATTTTAGAATAACCTCAGATTTTCAACAAATTTTCCAATGTAGTACATATCAAGTTCCGGTATAACTTGCAAGCAGTTCTGACCCTGAAGCATTTGTCAAAGAAACTAACATTGGGGCAATCCTGTTTATTAAACTGTAGGTTTTATTTGCCTTTCACCAACTTCCTCAAGTTCTTTTCACTGTCCGAGTCAGGGCCCTGTATTATATATATATTTGTCATGTCTGCTTATATTTCTTTCGATGAGACAATTTCCATTCTATCCTTGTTTTTCATGCCTTTCACTCTTTTTTGTTTGGAG
Source organism: Fukomys damarensis (assembly GCF_012274545.1). Taxonomy (NCBI): domain Eukaryota; kingdom Metazoa; phylum Chordata; class Mammalia; order Rodentia; family Bathyergidae; genus Fukomys; species Fukomys damarensis. The sequence continues at coordinate 21,045,414 of NW_022900916.1, read as the reverse complement.
ATTACTAAAATATTTTGTAAATGTTGAAAAATTTAAGTATGTCTGATTTTATTTTCATGACTACAATGAACATATGAGTTTTGGGACGAAAGCATAAAGGAAGTGACCTTTTCACTGTACCCACATAAATATAGCAAATTCGCATGCCTTATGACTGGTGATGTTCATCTCAATCACTTGGTTAAAGCAGTATCTGTCATATTTCTCTATTGTAACATTACAATTTTCCCTTTTCTACACTCCATTCATTATAAGTGAATGACTAATTTAAAAGGACTATTATTACTACCCTACTGCAATCATAATTTATCCACATCCTTAGCATGAGAAAGTCATCATGTACTTTCCATTTACTTGCCACTGCATACATGAGACAATATTATCACCGTGATTTTAAAGGGAGCTGAGAGTCATTAAGTTAAATAGCTACTGTTTAGTAAGAGGGAGAATTTAGGTCCATGAATATCTGAGTCCCGGAGATATTATTCATTCTGTTCTCCTCAAACTACCCTTTCATTACCTCAAAATAAATGTCAACTAAAGTGAAGCAGTACATTTCTACCATTACTTATGTGTGACTTTTACCATTACTCCTTAACATACCAACATACTTGAAGTAGTGTGTTTATTTCACAAGGCTGTAGCTGAGCTGTGTGATAATTAACAAAATGACAGACAAAAATCCGTCATTAGTAGGGATACCAGACATCATAAATACGTATTACCAAGTAGAGGAAGAGAAAGACTAAATGGAAAGTGAGATCACACAGGAGAAAGAAAGTGAATGAACAGCCAGAAGAGAAATTCAGAGGTTGAATACCAGAGAAGGAACAACAACAAATATATTTCTTCCATTCTCTTAGAGTAGAAATTTAACTTTACCCTATGTCTGCCTCAAAATTTAGTCCTCAGTCTCTTCCACTACTTTTAGTTAGATGAAAAAACAGGACAGAGAACCACAGAGACAATTTTTTATTCATGATACACTTAAAGTATTTGTTCTACAATTACTCCTCTTAGTTAAATTGCTGTGGCAGAGGGAAAATAAGTTTGCGCTATGATTCACATGTTGCCAGAAGAGTTAGAAGAATGTGGAAATATATTAGCAATATTTGAGTAAATTACTTTCCGGGAGAAGCAGGAAGAAAATACACATACAATATTTTCTGCAAGGCTTTATTACATAAATCTGTAACTTATTTTTTAATTTTGGAAGACTACAGTACTTGAGGGTAGTAACTGGTACTAACTTCATTAATGTTTTCAGTATACATACTCCCATAAATTTACAAAGGCTTAGGGTAGATTTTTTGCTGAACACTGTTAATAATCTCCTATTGCCTAAAAGTATTTTAACATTTACACATGTGTCTTCATTAGGATAACAGCATCTCAGATATCCAAACTTTTAACCAGATGAATCATTCAAGATGGCTTAAATTTCTATACAAGTAAAGATCAGACATTGGAAGTATAATACATTAGCTGTTTAAATGGTATCTTTCTTAAATATACAGCAATTCTTATGTTCTGAAACAGAATGTGTTGAATGTAACTGAATGTTTTCTCACTGACTGTGGGTCATTTGAAAAGTTAAACATTTTAATTTCTGTATATAACATTCTATTGAGGGAATATAATCGTTTCCCCAATTTGTTTTTAATATGGGTTTTCGTAAACCAGGGGAAAAATTTTAGAACATGTGTTTTATTTGCGAGATGACTATATAAAATATCAGTACTACAGTAGGGAAGTGAGGCAGCATTTTATGGGAGGCAGCCAAAAAAGTAAACATTTTACCAATGTGGACAATTGTACTTTCATCTCTCTGGAGACCTCTGCTCATGTTAGACTTAAACAAGGGGCATAAAGACTGAGGTATCAGTACCATCAGTCATCTGTTGTAGTCCTAGTGGCATTACTTCTCTGGCTCTTTTCACCTGTCACACACCTGGGATAGGCTTTCTGGCATAGGCTTGAACTACTAGAGAAAGTCTTCAGGCAAATAGAGATCTGTTACCAAGAGCTCAAAAATGATAGAGCCCTGGGAGGTTTCGGCACACTAGGAATTTGAGTTCCTTTATTATTTCTAGTTTATTATTCTTTGCCTGCTGGTAGTCTTTCCTCTTATTTTCTTCCATTAACTTCTATGAATTCCTAATTTAAATTTCTAAAGCTGTTGCAATTGGTGGTGAAGCAGAAGTAAATGTGGTTCTTGCCCCTTAATGCCTCCACAGGCTAACAGCAAAGAAACATTTGTATACTCAACAAATACAAGTGATTTTAATTTCTTCGTTTGATTTCTTTCTTCTAGCATTTGTTATTAGTAAAATATGATTGGATAACTGAGTTTTGGATGGATGAGCTATCAAAAATTAGTATGTTTTGATATGAGCACATCACGGACAGCTCATAAATGACCATCACAAATTTTAACATCACATTTTCATTAAAATTATAGAAATAAACATATTCTAGGGCCACACCACCCTGAATGTGCCCAATCTCGTCCGATCTCCGAAACTAAGCAGGGTCGGGCCTGGTTCGTACTTGGATGGGAGACCGCCTGGGAAGACCGGGTGCTGTAGGCTTTTGCGCCCTTCCTTCTTTTCTTATGCTCGCTTTGGCAGCACATATACAGAAGTAAACATAACAGGTCCACGGTAATAACAAGATTCTTTGGTAGCCTATTTTAGGAAATTTCTTAGAAAGGCTCTCGTATTATTATCTTAAAATTACGTTAAGATATCTTGACCTGTGTCAACAACAATAATGAAGACATCAGTTGTAACATCAGTAATATTAATTTGGGGCGATTTTAAAACTGTATGTGTAAAGTCATAAAATAGCAGTGAAAGAATTAAAATGCTATAAACCTACAATGAAAAAGAAACCGGAAAAGAATTAATGCGTGAGTGAGATAATTCAATGAATTTTTGAAGAAGGAAAGTACACTGAACAGTGATAACAGCCCCACTGAAATGAGACAGCACAACCTGAAGGACCAACCACTAGGCCAGAGTTCCCGAGAGGTTCAGAACCTAAAGGTCTGATTCAGAGCTCTTACCCCATCTTGTCTTTACCCCACAGTCAAAGATAGTCCTTTGACTTTTGATAGGTCCTTTCCCACCTTCTGCATGTACTGCTTTCATTTCCTCCCAGTGAAAGGAAACAAAGCATAATCTTAACATTTCTAAACTTAAGTTTTTCTATATGAATTCATTATTTAGAAATATTAAAACTTACGAAAAAAGAGAGCAAGAAGTCTTGAAGGGTCTTGCCTTGCTGAAGTGCAAAAGGGGATCATGGAAAAGAAAAGCTACTTTCATTACAAAAGTTTCTTTTGTTTGTTTGTTTTGTTTTTGTTTTTGGTAAGGGGATTGAACCCAAGGCCTTTACACTATGCTACTTTCTTGAATCCTTATTTGGAGAAAGGGTCTAAGTCACTAGCAAAGTTTGTCCAGGTTTGGCTCAAACCTGTAACCCTCCTGCCTCGGCCATGAAGGCCTGTCTCATGAGTTTTCAACTTTTTAAACTACATAAATGCTTGATTTAAAACAAAAACTTGATAGGATTAACATATACCATTTTGATACTTTCACATATTAATCCATGAAAGAACTCAAATTCAAATCAGTGATGAATGCCCAAACAGGTCTTACTATAGTCAACACTGATATAAGAGGGAAGGGGGTAGAAATTGGGCCAGGGATGTAGCTCAGTGGCACCAAAACGTCCTGGGAAGCATAACTTCCTGAGTTCAAGCCCCAGTTACCCCCCCCAAAAAAAAAGAAGAAAAGGATGTCTTATAAAAATTGTATTATTCACTAGAAATTAAAAATTAATTTTCAAGTTAGATAACTTCAAATGAATAATAGAACCACTTTTCCATTCCTTTATTGTGAAATTAGCAAATATTTTAATCTAGCTTTAGAAATATTTATTTAGGAATGCTGTGATCTCACTGTAGGGAACAGTGTTCCAGGACAGTTCAAGGGCAATATTTCAATATGAAAGTTTTAAAATTGTTTAAATATAAAACAAAAGCTTTAAACTAAAAAAGTATGGTTTTTCAGAATCACATCTTGATAAAACAGTTCATTTTCCAAGGTGCATCCTAATTTTAAACATTTTCTTGTCTGTAAGATTAAAATTTAGTTCAATATAAATCAGAGGGCAGAAATGTGCTTCTGAGAGATTAAAAGTATTAAACTGTGCTTACTAGGGCACAGGGACACAGAATTATATCTTTATATTTATGATAGGAAGGACAGCAGAAAGCAAGCAGAGGATTTTCTTTTTTTAATTCCCATTTTCTTATATATAAGAAATTCATCAGTGTCTATTAAAAGACTGTCCAAAAGCAACAGAGTTCATACACTAATTTTTTTCAATAAGAGAAAATGATCATTTCCTAAGATTTTTAGGTCTTAAAATTCAAAGTTTTTCAATAGTCTATTTCCTATTTGTGTCTTAATTCCATATATATCAGCAAATAAAAAATGAGAGAAATTGTATTAAAATAAATCAATAATTTCTTGCAGTTAATATCATGGTGTGAATTTGTATTCTTCACTAAAAGAGTAATTTAAGTGTAAGCACATTCCCTTAATAAAGTGCATTCATATGGTGTTTACAGTTAGTCTCCTTCTTACATTCCAAGTCATTTAAATCTACACATACCTCAACAACCAACACCAGTAAAGAGCCTTATTATTTCTGGGTTTACTCAATACTAAAAAAGATTCTAAAAATACTAAGTAGAAAAGATAAGAATAGTGATGTAACTGTACTATGAACTGGGAGAAAAAGGAAAATCGGTAAATTATTCTAATCATTCAGTGGTATGTCAGTAGAAACATTTAAAGTGAATAAATATCTAAAGATATAGACGTTGTCGCTAAAAGATAAAGGAAAGAAATTGTTAAAATTAGCTATACAGGAAGTAATACTGAGGAGTAGATGGTAATGAGAGTGGGAACAATTCAAGATAGACCTTTCCTTTTGGATGGATTTAAAATATATAGAGGTTTAGGACAAGGATTTAGCTCAGTGTTTCCACCACCTGCCTTGCAGGCTGAAGGATCCGAGTTCAATCCCAGGTACAAAAAAAAAAGAGCCCCCCCACAGTGTCTCTCTGTCTGTCTCTCTCGCTCTCTCTCTCTCTAACTCCCAAAACTTTTACACAAGTGTTACTTATTCTATACATACATACATGAATGCATATTTCGTATTTAAAATGAAACATCCAGAACTTTGCAAACATGAAGCACCAAGTCAGAAGATCTGACATGAGGGGAAATCCCTTAAGGGGCCAAGGGAAGCCTGAAGCTGAGCTCACCATGCATGACCTGCAGCCTATTTGTGAACCCTGAATAAAATAAAAAGTTGGTGGATGTTAATCAAGAAACTCAACACCCTTTCAAAGGCTTCTCAAAAAGTGATTTCTAGATTTTACATTATATTTCTAGATTTTACATTCGTCAAAATTCTTTCTGTTATCCCACTAAATAAAAAGCCAGTATAAAAACCTTTTGGGGGCCCCACAGCACTAGAAGTTGTTTTACTAAGGTCGTCATTTTTTTTCTTCACTACCACAATTGCCGAATATATTCTGAAATATTCATGACATTGGCTAAACTCACATGAGTCAGTTTTATTTTATTCTAGGGGCAACTTCCATATAGTATTAATAAAATTGTTCACATGAAGAATAAGCTTTTTTGTTGTTGTTGTTTGTTTTTGAGACAGGGTCTCACTATGTAGTTGAGATTGACCTGGAACTCACTATGTAGCCCAGGCTGGGCTCAACTCACAGAGATCCTCCTGCCTCAGCCTTCTGAGTGCTGGGATTATAGGCATGCGCCACCACACCCGGTAAATAAGCATTATTTTATAATCATACCACTCTTGGGGCACTAAAGATCTACTTTTAAAAACAGTAGAAATGAAACCAATGTGATATGAATAACATGACATATAGACAAATGGTGAATTTTATGACTCATGTTAAAAGAATGGACATCTTGACAAATCACAAATCACATTAGATCAATGAAAAGTAGAAAGGATTTTTTTAAAAAAAAAATGTAGTGAATCAAATCAGTTTAAGTCCCTTTCCTAAATAATACAAGAATACATTATAACTCTAGATTAAACTAAATGAGAAAAAATAAGCCTGCATATGAAATGAATTGCATCATAAGTATAGATACACAAAATGAACACATCTACCACTTTTCTTTTCTGCTATGTTAAAGTCATCATAGGAAACTTCTCAAATTCCTTTAAAGAGCAAACTTTACGGGCTTATCTGCTGAATTCCTCAATCAGGTTTGGTATCTATTTTGGAAATCTTAGAGCCAATAACCTGTTAACTACCAGTTCCACCAAACTAAGTGTCTACAAGGAAAACTGACCTAGAATTGACTAAAGTAATAGCTCTGTCGTCATTCTGGTCAGGACCATATTGCACACCACTTTTTCTATTGGCCAACTTTCTCTCAACTTCTGACTTGATTTTGTATCCTAAGCCAGTTGATGATCTAATTAGGATGGGCAATGTGCTTCAGCTTTGCCTGGAAAGTTACTGCGAAGACATTTCACCATGACTCAAAGCTGTTTTTTTCCTCTCTGATTATTATCTATGTCTTATTATTAATTTTCTCCTTGACTACAGAAAGTTTCAATTCATTGTTATTCCATTTAATGTTTGAGGCTCCCTTATATTGAGTTACATTAAAAATAAGGGTTATACACTCAGAAAAATGTTGGAAAGTCACATGATGGAAAGACAAAGCCAGCAAGCAAGAAAACAGAATTGTAACATAAATATCCTTAAGAAAAACAAAAACAAAAACCCTCTGAAAACTGAAATTGTTACTTTTCCTCATATTTCTTACTTATGTAGTTCTTTTGTAGATATGATTCCAAATATAGACACTCTAAACTGAGCAGGAAATTGTGTGATATGTACTTGTAGCAGCTCCCTATGATAATGTATTTATTATGTACTACAAAGAGGTACTACTAAAAACATATTTTTAAATTGTTGAACTTGAAAAGGGAGAACAACTATTTTCTAATACTTCACATTCTGAAACATCACAAACTATCATGTTTTCATACTAAACTCATTGACTTCTGTCTTTCTTTTTATTATTTTGTTTTGTTTTTTTGGTACCAGGGATCAAACTCGGGACCTTGAGTTTGAGAGGCAGGCAGCGGAATCACTGAGCTAAATCCCCGACTCTGATTTCTGTCTTTCTATATATCTATCACTACTATAAAATGTGCTATTATGAGTGCAAAAAAACTTACAAATTCTTAAATTTTATTTATTTCAAAAATAATTTTCTAGCATATTTTATTTTTTCAATTGTTTTTTGGTACTGGGGATTGAACTCGGGTCGTTGTGCTTGCAAGGCAGGCCACTGAACTGCTGAGCTAAATCCCTGGCCTAGAATATTTTATTAAAGTTCCTAGTGTATAATAATCAGTTTTAAAAATAATTATTAAAAATGAATGAAATAAAGAAAAATAAACTTGAATCTTAAAGGTTATAGCTCAAAAATTTAAAGGAAAGATCAGAAAACCCAGTTGGTCTGAGAACCGAGAAAAGTGTTGCACTTTTCAAAAATATTGATTTATTTCAATAAATTTTTGTCTCCCTTTACATAAATTATTACAATGTTTAACATGCTATATTAGCACTTATCATTTCTAATTATAAGCTCTAAAATCTACATTCTTAGTAATAAATATATTAATCTTGACAATTTTTTTTTTTTTTAGCAAATATCTAATGGAAGGCCAGGTATGATGATACATGCCTGTAATCCCAGTATTTGGGAGGGTTAGGCAGGAGGAGTGCTACGAGTTAGAGGCTAGCCTGGAATACACAGGGAGTAAAGGTCAGCCTGAACCACACAGTGAAACTCTGTCTCAAAAAACAAACAAACCAACCTAATGGAAACTATATCATATAGAAATGTTCCATGTAGTTGACTTAAGAAAAGGCTCAAGTCAAAGTTATTCATTCTTTACATTTACACAGAGACACAGAACAAACATTTTACTAAATTCAGAATTAAAAAAAAATATATGAAAAAGTTTCATTGTTGAAATTGCATGTGCATATTTTAATACTGGAAACTCATAGATTGACATCAGAGCACTGTAACCTTAATTTGCTCAAATGTTTTCTTTAAAACTTAGTTACCAGGAGGAGGAGGTGAAGGGAGGGCAGGGACAAGGGGAAAAAATGAGAACCAAGACCTGTCATGTAGAGGTACAAGATCCCAGTAATGAATGTCACTGTACTGTATACCTAAAATGTACCAATAAACTCAATAAAAAGAAAAAAAAGCCTTATTTACCAAAATAAGTATTAAATTTTTGGCAAAGTACTAGATTTATTAAACTGTAATTCTGACTTTTGTGTTATGAATTTTAACGAAGAGAAAAATCAAAAGGGAGTTTTAATCCCAGAATTATCACAAATCCATTGAACCACAATTCTTTCAGTGACTTTCACATCTAATTTTACCACATGAATCAAACTCCCTCAAATTTTCTCCATGTTTAAAAAACTTTAAACATAATTGCTATAATCTATATAGCAAGAGTTGAGGGAGGTAATAAGGAAGAACAAATACAGTAAAATTTATTTCACTCAGTTATAACTAAAATTATGCAAAAGAATCTGTGTTTCACTCTCTGACAATTTTTTTCTCAAAAATTATTATAAGGCATATTTTCTTTTCTTCTTTTTTTTTTTTTGTTTTGTTTTTTTGAGACAGGGTCTCACTATGTAGTTGAGATTGACCTGGAACTCACTATGTAGCCCAGGCTGGTCTCAAACTCACAGTGATCCTCCTGCCTCAGCCTCCCGAGTGCTGGGATTACAGCATCGCGCTGCCGTGCCCAGCTATAAGGCATATTTTCAAAGTATCATATTAGAGCCATTTTTAGTCTTTAGTCCTTTCTTTAAATTTTCCATGATTTTTTTTTCTTAATTATAAATCCAAGAAACAGGGTCAGACTAAAAATCCTATGGAAATGAACTTTCACTATTAAATCCACATGAATTTCCACTTAATCCAAAGAACTGTCTACCTTTCATTCTTTTAAAAGATCATCCTTTTCTCTACTAAATCATTTTATATTGCTAACCTTTATTGTTAGACTTTCCAGAATAGAGAGCATTACTCTATATTCAGGCTTACCTTTCTTTCAAAGAAACTTTCACTGAATTTCATATTGACTAGACAGAACATGTTTTAGGTTCAACCTAAGACCCCAATGCCTTTGAATTAGTTACTATCCTCCATGCTCCTGGCTGACCTTGTGTATCCTTTTCTCTCAGGCTGTACTTCATGAAACTGTTAAGATCTAGTGGAGTTTTTTTTTTCTTTTAAGTTATGTAGGCTATCCTAAGCTACAGATCCTTTGTACTACAAATAGAAGTGGTGCAGTTAATTGAAGGCTTCCTGCTGCTGAATATAGTCAGCTACTGAGGTAGTTCAAAATATCAGTCAGTTTTCATAATGTGGAGGCAAAGGCAACTTTAATTTCCTTTGACACCCTATGAGATTAACTCTGATAATATGTTTGGTGACACATTGACAAGAATTGGAATTTCTTACCTTTTACATCTATTGTATTACAACTACCAGTCTGGTTCTTTAGAGGTGAATACAGAGCAGTAATAAAGATAGTTGCAGTTCAGACACAGCAACACAATCTTCCATTGCTCCTCAAATACCATCCCTTTAATAGTTTAGAACTTTTATATATAGCAGTCATTAAATTCCAATAGCTCACTATTCAATGATCACAATATATTCCCTTTTGGTACTAGGGTGACAAGTGGAAAGGGTGATAGTAAAAACTTTAAAATACTGCTATACAATTTTAACAAAATATAATCAAAATGGTATAAGCAGATTAAATTTAAACTGCACTGTGAAACTCTCCCATATAGATGACAGGCTTCTGAAGGGAAATCTTTATGTGCCCACCAAAAAGTACATCAATGAGTTTCATCAAGTGCTGATGATTATTAACAGGTAAAAGACAAAATGGGAAATCAGGGCTATGTCACAGGAGGTAAGAGAGCACAGTTTTCTGTAGAAGTGGGACTGAAGATTTAAAGTCAGGTGAGCCAGAAAAAGAGGAGCTGTAACTCTTGAGATGAGATGGGACTAAGGCTAAAAGACTGAAGATCCAGAGAATGGGCAGAGAGCATCCAACTCTGCTCTGCAAGAGTGGGCATGGGTTACAGGAGACAGAAGTTCTGTGTGGAAACAGTGGCCCAACTTTCATCAAGCCATACAGGCATTCCAGTCTGAGATATATTTAATTCTAAATGGCACCTTTACTATACATGAACAATAGAAGATAGAAATATATAAAAACAAAAGTTTAAAAAGCAGGGCAATTGAGTTTGCAGCACTATTCAATGGGCAGAATCAGTCAGAATGAACTGTTTAATATTTGTATGAATTGCTATTTTACTAAGCCCTGCAAGGGAATCAGAGTATAGTTTAATAGGGTTACACTTATTTTTCAGAATACTAAAATTCAGTATTCTAAAGGTTTATCCTGTAGGATCACTAAAGTGATTAAGAAATTGCAAGTGGGAACGGAGTTAAAGAAATAAAGCTCTGGCATTTTAGGCAAATAAAAATACTTATCACAGGAAGATTTATACATTAGTTATTATTTTTTAAAAGCCATTAGTATTATTTGTTCTAGTGCTACATCTGGTTTATGTCCAAGTCATTACATGTTTTTTTCAGTTGTCAACAGATATGTGCTGAATAATTATCAAATAATTAATTTCTTCTTCCTCTAAGAACAATTGAGGAAACATACTATGGCATGCCCATCTATGAGCCTTTATTTATCCAGATGATTTATTCAAAATTTTCTACTTTATGATGAATGGCCTGCTTAAAAACATTAAGTGTGTTACTATCATTAAATCTTAAAACACTTTTATTAGAGTCACCAAAGATTTCTTAGGCCGTATTTTAAAATCACACATTTAGAAGAGCAACTTTTATAATCCGCATGTATACATGTCTTTATTTCATATATACACAAAGTTTTATAACAATCTCCTTCTACCCAAATTGTCACTCATAAACTCTTCATATGTTCTTTTATTCAGACACTGGGATGGCAATATTCTATTAAACACTTCTATAATTCATATCCAATCACTCCAACTCACTCTCAATCTCTAGCAGAGAAAACAAGAGAAAATGTACACCCATTTCCTTTTAATTCCTCTCCTTTCCCATGCATGAACTTTATTTTAAATTGTGTGTATACATATATATATATTTGGGGGGTACTGCATATTGAACTTGGTTCCTTGTGCTTGGGAGGCAGGAGGTGGAAACACTGAGCCAAATCTCTGGCCCTGTATTAATATATTTTTAAATTTTATGTATTTGCTTTAGGTTTAAATACAATGAAGTGGCAACACATAATACAGAACATCATTATCCATTTATTTTTTCTCTTGTTCAATTGCTGTGGCTAATGTTTCCGGAACTATATCAAACAGGAATGGTGATAGTGGACATTCTTATGAAGGTTTTCAGTTTTCGACCATTTAGAATGATGTTGGTTGTTGGTTTTCATGGATAGCCCTTATCAAGTTGAGATAAAGGCAATCTATTCCAATTTTCTGTAGATTTTTTTTTTATCATGAATGGGTGTTGAATTTTGTCAAGTGCTTTTTCTGCATCAATTGAGAGGATCATATGTTTTTTGTCCCTGACTCTGTTAATATAGTATACTACACTTATTGATTTACACATGTTCAACCATCCTTGCATCCCTGGAATAAATCCGACTTGATCAGGGTGTATGATCTTGATGACCCTCTGTATTCTGTTTGTCAGGGTGTTATAGAGGATTTTTGCATCTATGTTCATTAGCGAGATTGGCCTATAGTTTTATTTTTGATTGGGTCTTTCCCTGGCTTTGGAATAAAAGTAAAACTTGCTTCTGGGAATGAATTTGGAAGTATTGCTTCCCTTTCAATTTCACTGAAAAGTTTAAAGAGTATTAGCAGTAGTTCTCTAAATGTTTTTGTAGAATTCAGCAGGAAAGCCATCAGGAACTGGGCTTTTCTTTGTTGGTAAATTTTTAATTACATTTTAAATTTCACTGATTGTAGTTGGAGTATTTAGAATTTTTTTATCATCTTTGTTCAAGTTTGGTAATTCATATTTATCTAGAATTCTGTCCACTTCTTTTGTGTTTTCCATTTTATTAGAGTACAGGTTCTCAAAGTAGGTATTGATGGTCCTCTGGATTTCTGCTGGATTTGTTGTGACTTCACCTTTTTTCATTCCTAATTGCATGAATCTAAGACTTTTCTTTCCTTTTTTTGATAAGGTTGGCTAAGTGTTTATCAATTTTATTTATTCTTTTGAAAAACCAACTCTTCAATTTATTGATGTTTTTTGTATCGTTCTCTTAGTGTCCATTGCATTGATTTTTTGCTCTGATCTTTATAATTTCATCTCTAGTATGAGTTTTGGATTTGTCTTGCTCTTCTTTTCCAGGAGTTTAAGATTCAGCATTAGGTTGTATATTTGAGTTCACTCTGTTTTCCTAGTGTGGGCATTCACTGGTATGAATTTCCCTTGTAGAACTGCTTTCATTGTGTCCTATAGATTCCTGTATATTGTACTGGCATTATCATTTATTTGTAAAAACCATCTAATTTCTTCTTTCATTTCTCTGGAATCCATTGGTTGTTCAGGAGAGTGTTAGAACATCACTGTCCTTTGTGAAACCTCTGTACATGCTGTGTGCTTACCTTTGCTTAGACAAACTACTAACATTAGCAGAGGATGAACATCTCTCACCACATCTCTGATAACTAAAGCAATTTCAGTCCCCAAAAGGAGAAAAGGGAAGAGGCCACATTCACAGTTCACAATGAACTAGAAATTCTAAGTTTTAAATTCCTGCAATACAATTTTGAGACTATAGTTACAGTTTTCTGTAAGTATACATTATTAACTTTCAGTTCTCAAAAGATATACAGGTGTTAAGTATATGAACTGTCATCCTCACGTTCTCTACAGAGTAAATATATGTATTTACAGAAAGATGTGAGTATAAACAAAGGCAGGATTTCCGCATAACTTTTACATTTGAGCATATCCACCCTGTGACAAGCTAACTCTGTCAGATCTTGAAGGGCTTCTTTTGTCTCCATGCTTTCACTGTCTAAAAGTTTTCTGGTCTTATACTTTCTCTACCACTGACTTTGTGAAAACTGTTGAACGCACCCTACCAAGCACTACCCTCCCTTCTGCCAGTTCAGCAATTGGAAGAAAAACAATTGAAACTTGGAAGCACTGAGTAATCTCCCAATCTGTTTCTTCGGCAATACCTACTCTCACCATACAGTGTAATGAGTCAATTCTCTCCCCACTCATGATCCACCTTCCTCTGCCCTGTTTTCCTTGGTAATAGCACTTATCATGAACCAACTATATAATTCAGTTCTTTATATTTAGACTCATTTATTATCTATGTACACACATGTGCGCACACACGCACACACAATCACAGTGGTGGGGATTGGGATAAATATAATAGAGTTCAAGTTCTATGAGGGCAGGCACACAAGGTTGTTTTTCCTCTTCATCTATTTAGAGGCCTAGACAATGTATATATTAGACATTCAAAAATACTAGCTGGATGAATGAATGATGGTTCAAATGTTTCCAGCCTTTAATCCTAAAAATCTCAGTTACTCTGGCATTGTTCCTCTACCTTTTGCACTGATTCTTCATTTTTCTATTTCCAGTCCTTCCAGCTCCGTCTCATTATGCTCTCACTGTTTCTGCCTGGGCACTAGTAGTTAACAGTTAGTGTGTGAGAAATGCACAACCTACTTTAAAAAGTCTTCCATCCGTTACACTGCAGCCAAAATTATATTTCCAATGGGTATTTCTGATCATGCAATTCTCCTCCCTAAAATCATTTTATGGGTCATAGCCATTATCTTTCCATGGATGTAAAGACCCTTAATAGTCTCTTTCATGCCTGGGTTACAGCTTCATCCCCTGCCACAACAACATTATTGACTGTGTCCTCCAAACACCCTCACATACACTGGGCTTCCTTGCATTTATCTTCTTTAAGAACCTTCCCAGATTTTCCCTGTCTTGCCTAGTCTAGCTTTGGCATCTGTTGTATGAAGTCTACTTGTGTTTTTCCTTCACTCTAAATGCGGTAGTTCTGGAAACAAGACACCACGTCATTCACTTTGGCATCAATATGATGGCCACCAGAAATGCTTGTTAATGAAGCTTCTTCACTTACTAAATTATGTTACCACCTACAAGGAAGACTCTCAGAGGAGCCAAACAGAATACACTGAAAGCGTGTAGCAATTAATACATGTTGTTCTTTCAGAAGACATATCCTTGGCCCCATTTTAATTGCCTCGCCTAGAAGGTTTAATCAAAAAATAGATGGATCTAGAAATAAGAGTGACATAGCTTGTTTCTCAGGTAATTGGTTGGGTTTTTAAGCCAGTTTCTCCTTTCAGTATTAGCAAATGAGTTTTCTGATGCATCTAAGTAGAAGCTAAGATGCTATATGTGTCCAGTCAAGGGCTTGGGAAGAAAATGAACCAGGGATTGATCAATTCTCAGTCTCAAGGGTGAAAGGAAAATGTGGTCAGACAGCTGGGGGTGAGCTCTTAGCATGCTATTAGAAGATTCTGGCTCTCAAAAATTTTCAGCCTAGAACTTTATTTTTGGAGTCCTTCACATTCTTATCTGAACTCTGTGAAAACTTTAATCGCTATATCTAAAAATATATTTTTAGTCAGGTATCTTTTCATTTAAAATCTTGCACAGGGTTGGGATGTAGCTCAGTGACAAGCACCTGCATAACATGTGAAAGGCCCTGGGTTTGATTCCCAGAATGGCAAAATAAAGTAACATAAAACAAAATCAGATATGTGACTGTTACTTCTGAATGGCCTCAAGTGGTGTTTCTTTTATTTTTTATTTTTTTGTACTTGGCGGAGCCAACCTAGCCATTCACAGAGAGGCAATTTCTCTATAAATGAACAGATTTCTACACGTGGGCTGTAATATATGCATAACACATTTCTTGCGGTGTTAATTTTGGTCTAACATCCTCCTGATGGTCTTGATTACCTTGGAGACTTACATCCTGTCTTCTGTATATATGTAGTTGTTAGTCACTTCTACTAAGTTGTCTCACCACCATTTCTCAAGAATGGTAACAGAAGACACAATATTTCAATAACTGATTTTTCCTTTCAACAAATGTTCATTCAACCTCCTGTTTCAAAGCACTGTGCTGAGGCTTAGTCAAATCTAACTCTCACATAAAGTAGAAAAATTCTGTAAATTTCCAGCTACCTTTATAGTAGAAATAACCAGAGGCATTTTGGAATAGCAATCAGAATGTTTTAGTAGTTGAATGGGTTCAAATCTACAAATGAAATATAAGGTATCTTCATTTATGTTCCCTTTAACTTCCTTTACTATCGCTTTTCTAAAAACTGGAAATCATGATGTCACATTATTGCTATGATATAAACCAAACATCAATTAAGTCAATTCAAAATGCTCTGAAAAAGCAATAGCATACATGTAAACATGTTAAGGTAGTACAGAAATAAATGTCATTTGGGATGTCATATTACCAGTGAAAAGCAACAGAGTAATAATTCTTTTAAACTGGGATTATTAGAGGCTTTGTCTGCTTTGCTTATTTTATTCATGGTATACTAATCAAATGTATGAATAACTGGGCACAGATTCTTATAAATGTCCTATGTTGTTACAAATTTCAAGGCATTTGGTTAAATCAAATAACTTCCTTGGGGAACTGAAATGAAACAAGAAGTGTTTTTGTTCTTAAAATCTGTACTCTGGTAGATAGGATCCAACAAAGAATTAAACATCCCATATAACTTTTCCAATGCCATGTTTCCAAAAAGAAACTACATTAAATTTGTCCATTCAAAATGCAAAAAGCAAGACATCCAAGAATGAGATTTCCAGCAGAATGTAATTTTAAAGACGCGATTTTTCTCCATTACTGGAGATAGCAAACATTTTAAAGCCTGTTCTATCATAATTGGATTTCAGATCATTATTTTTTTGGCCAAAAAGAAAGGTTTTCTGCATTCTTAAAATAATTAGGCAAGATTTCAAATAAAATTATCCCATTTCAAAGCTCTATTTTTCTCTCTAAAATGCCTGTTAGAGAAGGACTGCCGATGACTAAGCTTTGTGTCATTCTCATGGCTTTATTAGGAGAATGTTCTAAGTCCTTCACTTTCTATGTAATCAGAACTATAATTTCTCCAGGTTATTTTAAGACCCAGCTATGGCTAAAGCAGGAAACTCAATTTTATTCTGAGCTCTAGACATGTCGACACAGCAGAGAAGGCCTCCAGCTTTCCGGGCTATCTTCTTTCATGAGCCCTCTTGCCTCACATTAGAAGAGGCTCCAGACTAGTGATACTCCGTTCTCTGGTATCCAGTAACTCCTTCCAAGACAGTGAGAGTAGTAGGACTGCTATTTTGGAAAATATGTGTTGACACATCATTACTGTATAAATGAAGAGCTTACTTGTCCAGAGAGCACTACTCTATCTAACTTCTACTTGAAAACCATATTCAACAGATGGACAGTTGAAAAAACCCAGGTGCCAGAAGCATTTGATAAAAAAGCAGAACAGAAAGCTCTAACTACATATGTCTGCTTAGTTCATCTACTCCCTTACAGTTTTATAACTTAATTAACTAGCTCTATTTAAATAGACTGGTTGCCTCTTATGGTGGAATTTTTCTATGTTGTAAGTAATATTAATAATTCCATTTCGGAAGGTAATAGGCAACCCACATCTATAATTGTGGACTAAATAAATGTAAACTGCCAAAAGTGACTTTTGTAATAAAAAGAAAAATACAGCATTATTAGTATTTTGAAATATATCAAAAGACATATATATATATATATATATGTATATATAAAACCCTTACTACTGAAGTAAATGTATTTATGCTTCAAAGTTAATACTGATTATCTTTCCTGCTTTAGATTTATATATCATTATTTTAACAAATTTCTCTGATTTTTTTTCATTCTAGCATTTTTAAAACTGTTAAAATACTTTTACTGCTATTACAACAAAATATGTTCATTCTCTATTAATTGAGCTTACCATGCTATATGCACATCGTTCTATATGATTTTTACTCAGTCATCTACTGAGCCTCTTTTGTGCTAATATATTCAGACATTACTTACTAATTTTAATGACTATACAGCATCTCAGCATATAAATTGTGAAAATTTGTTTCTTTATTCACAAATACTTAAATCATCTTCAATTTTTCATTACTATAAATTATACTTGAATAAATATTCTGTTACACCGATTCTTACGCATTCAAGCAAGTATGTCTGTACAACAATCACATGGAATCACTGGGTTGTAGCATGTGTAGATTTCTGATTTTCATAGCATTGCCTGTGTACTCTCCACCAAAATGTCACCAGCATGCTCCACCACTAAGGCATGAGACCACACTTTCTTGCAAACCCTAACAACAAAGAGTATTGTGTCACCTTATGTTGACATCTAATATAATGTATCCATCTAATATAATGGATACAAAAATGGCAGTCTATTGTTTTAATCAAAAGTTGATCATGCACTCATATATTTATTGGCCATTTATGATTCTTCCTCTGTGAATACATTTATTCATAGCTTTTGGCCAAATTTTTCAGTAATTTTGGTATTAACTATTGATTTATACTCTTTATTTTTGCCTTACAGATTTCTAACTTCCCAAGCTTCAATACAAGGTAACTAAGCAATCACATTGTAAAAAATACTGGCATACTTTAGCCTTTCTGAGTTAGAATGCCAAATAAGCCATTGTTCTTCTTTAACTTTCTCTCAATAGGAATATACTGCTCTAGATTTTTCCTAGAATGAGTTGTGATAACCTAACTCCTTAATCACTAATAGAAATATTTTCAAGACATAATACCTAAACTATATTTTCACCATGCATCTTTTTCATACTGATCTGTGAAAAAGACCCTTAAAATAAAACTCTAGGTTCATTTTACATAAAATGTTTATCTGTCACTTAACAGAATGCACATATGTTGGCAAAACATATACGCACTATGCTCTGGATATAAGGACTCATTTTTCAGTGGAATATAGCTTTAAGATGCTGGGGATATGTCTTGTACACCCATTTGATTTCATATGGTAATATCAGGCTCTATCCACAATACAGGGCCATCACTGGAACCGTGGGGTACTACATGGTCATAAGAGATTTCCTCAAGGCCTCTTGTGAACATCGGCCCTTGTGGGGCTAGGCAGATTTTGTTGTTGTTCTATCTATATTTTTTTTTCAAATTTTTTTTTCTTTGAGGAAATGGTTTTCTTCTCACTTGTTCTTGAGAACACTAGCTGAAAGTAAGCCTAACTCTAGTGCTCTGTATCTGTTAATCTTGGGTTCATGAATACAAACAGCCTTTCTTAAAATGACCACTTGTTTTTACTGGATGCACAAACTGCCTTTAGAATTAGAAATAGTATGAGCAGTTTCCTAAGAAAAATATATATTTACACAATTACATTAGTTAGCAAACAATTTCACAGGATTCAGCAACTTCCTAAAGCACATTCAGGGATTCTTTGGACTCTTCAAGTCCCTTTCTGGATGGCTTCAAGCTCTTAACTTTGGTTCATATAGAAAAGATTCCCAAATAATGGAGTGATGACAAGAACTCAATCTGGTTAGACAAAACAATTTCCAGTAAAACCACCCACTGTGTGAGACATTGAATCAATAAATATTAGACTGTGTAAAATCAGAATAGATACCTTCCCTTCAGCTCAATTATAACATACAAAACATATGAATAAGTGTCTGAGGTAAAAATGCCTTATGTTATTTCAAAAGGAAAAACAATGAAAAATGTATGTGTGACCACTGTCTAACATTGTGTGAGCATATGAGTGTCAGATCTGGGACAAAAAAATGAAAGGGACATCTGTGTATTTTATGACAAAAAAATTGTATTTTATCCAGAATGGCTGTCATTGTAATTTTGACTTGAAAAGTAAGTTACGAGCTCCTCAGATTGTGAAAGGATGTTCTTATTCTCATTATGTTGTTTATTACTAAGTCTATAATACAGTCCATTTTCTAACCTGGTTATCACTGTCCTGCCACAAACAGAGGTGAAGGGAAATCATGGAGATTAAAGTCCTCTGTTTTAGTTGAAGTACCCAGCTTGTGCTAGTTTACCTGCAAAGTCTTGTCCTGAAAGATGGATGCATGATCAAATCAGTGTTGAGAAAAGAATCCAGACAAAAACAAAAGAACAACAAAGATAGCATACAAAGTATAGCAGAGAACAGCTAATTAAAACGCATGGGACAACTGTAATTGCAGCCCTGCCAGACTCTCAGAATGTAAGAGTCTCAGAATGTAAGGAGGAGAGGAAATAATTCTAAGCCCCTCTGCCTCTCACAAGCTTACCTTTAGTTCTTATCATTTGCAGGAGCCCACACTTAACCTAGTTGTGAAGTGAAAGACCTCTGTCATGAAAACCTACAGTGCCCTGAAAAAGGAAATCAAGGAAGACATTAGAAAATGGAAAGATATCTTCTGTTCCTGAAGAGGCGTAACAAATATAGTTAAAGTAGCTGGTCAAATTTTCAAAACAGATGTAACACGATCCCAATCAAAATACCAACAGTATTTTTCCCAGAACTGGAGAAAATAATCCTAAAATTCATATGGAACCAGAAGAGACCCAGAACAGCAAAAGCCATCGTAAGTTAACAAGATCAAAGAGAGAGGTTGAATTTGAAGTTACATCATAAAGTTAACATGGCACTGGCACTGGCACAAAAACTGACGTGTAGATCAATGGAACACAGAGAAGATGCAGAAACAGACCTAAGCAATTCAACTATATTTCTTCGACAGAGGGGCCAAAACATACACCAGAGCAAAGGTAGCCTCTTTACTAAATGGTGCTAGAAAACCTTGCTATCCACATGCAGAAAGTAGAATTTAGACCCATATCTCTCACAATGTACTAAATTCGAACCAAAATAGATCAAAGATCTAAATGTTAAAACAGAAACAATCTGCTGAAAGATAAAATAGGCATAGGCAAGGACTTCTAAACAGGACCAAACTGCACAGGAAATAGTACCAAGAATCAAAAAATGGGATCAACAGAGTGAAAAGAAAATCTACAAAATGGTAAAAAAATTGTCAGCTATTTCCTAGACAGAGGACTAGCGTCAGTAACATGTAAGTTCTGAAAAATTGGACCCATTCTTCAAAATAAAAGACTTAATCAAAAAACTGGCAAGTGAAATGAACAGGAACTTCTCTGAAGAAGTAAAAACAGTCAGTAAGTAGATTTTAAAATGTTCAACACCACTGACTATTAGAAAAATGCAAATTTTTCCACCAGAAAGAACGGCCATTATCAAGAAATCAAATATTAACAAATGCCACTGAGGCTTCAGAGAGAAAAAAAAAAAAAAGAAAAAAAAAGAAAAAGAAACCCTTTTACATTGTTGGTGGGAATGTAAACTAGTAAAACCACTATGGAGATCACTATGGAGATGCCTCAAAAAAACTAAAACTAGAAATTTCATTAGATTCAGCTATTCTCCTCTAGGTGACTTTCTGAAAGACGATCATGTTAGAGTGATACATGCACCCCCACCTACGTTTATAGCAACACAATTCATAATAGCTAACTCTTAGAAGTAGCCTGATATCATTCTTCAGCAGATGAATGCATAAAGAAAACATGGCATTTACATACAATAAAGTACTACTAACATTTACCCTAAAGAAGTTATCCTAAAGGATAAGCTTGTAGGAAAATGAATGCACCTTGAAAAAATAATATTAAGTAAAATAAATCAGACATATAAGCTTAAATCGCATGATTTCTCTTATATGAGAAACTCAAAACATGAATAAAGAGCAAAATGACGGATAACAGAAATTGGGATGATGCATCTTTCTCAAACGGGAAATGGATCAAGAGGGGGAAGGAAGGGTCTGTGAGGGGCAGGGAAAGGGATGAAAAAGAACTAAGATGTGTTATGTACACGCACCAACTCTCCACAAAAAATGTTATCATTATTACTGTATAAACATATACTAAGAAACACTAAAAACTGAGCCCACACTTTAGAGGAAGTACAGTGGAGAATGGTCAGTAAATAACACGTCCTCAGGGGCCAGGGATTTAGCTAGCGCAGTGGTTTGGTGCGCAAGGACTTGAGTTCAATCCCCGGTACAAAAAAAAAAAAGTCCTCCGAACTCATTTTCATAATGTATTCTGAGTCCATTTACCATTTATAGAAACAGTGGCAAATGGCAAGCAGAAATGAGGCCATCATGAAGATGGAATCTATTAAAAGACATCAGTGATCATAAGCACTTAGTGTCCTTCACATTATAACCTCTTTACTGTTTGTCATTAAACACTCAAATGTACATTTTTCTATGTATAAGTTCACCAGGTCTGAGCCACGACACTAGGCTTTGGATGTTTATTTAGAGAGAAATTGAAAATACAAAGAGTATAGGCATAATTATCCCCCACAAAAGGCATAAAATCAGAAGACAAACTTTTAAAATAATCTTTCTGGATAATTTTTTACTATTATTCCAGAAGTTTGACTTTTTTCGGGTAAGGAAGATCAGATGTTTCATGTATTATTTTCTCAGAATTTTAATTAGACATAAATGACATCAGCTTCACCGTGTCAACTTGACTGGCTGAGAAGTAGCCCAGAGGATTGGCGGAGCATACTTCCGTGTGTGTCTGGGTGGGTCAAACAGACATGACTGTGGGTACTGTAACGTCTCTCATCCTTTCCTCTCTGGTCTTGCTCCCTGTTATGCTTCCAAACTGCAAGAACTAACCAACTTTCCGCTACTGCCTCCCACCATGATGTTCCTATGCGGGAAGCCAGCCCAACACAATCCAAATCCCCCGAAGTCCTGAGCTCAGTAAACCTCTCCTTAAGTTGTGAGTCTCACTAGGTACTCTGCCCTAGCAATGGGAAAGCTCATATGGAAGAACCAGTAGTGGAGAAGCAAGGTCCTAGCTGCAACTGTGCCTGACTTGCAGTTTAGAAACCTTTGGAACCAGTTATCGAGAGAAGTTTGGAAATATTTGGAAATGTTTACCAGAGAAGACCTAGATGCTGCAGGCAGATTTTCATGGGTGATTCTGATTGTAACTTAGAAGGTCGGAACACTGACAGGAAAGCAGAGAGCAAAAGGCCGGCTCAGAGGGCTTCAGATGGCAACAAGAACTTCCTTAGCGATCGGATGAACAACCATGTGTGTTGCACTCTGGAAAAAATTTGTCCAGATCATGCTCATGTTCTGAGACTTTGTGGGAGTCTGAGCTTAAGGGCTATGGACTAAATGACTAAGTGGAGAAAATTTCACAATATCCCAAATTCATGATGTGGTATCAGCGCTATAGGCTGCTTTCAATCTAATTTATATATATAGTGACCATTAAGGGCAAAAAGCAGAGTGCAAAAGTTTTAAAAAGTTAAATTTCATTCAGAATGAATCATGTAAAAAGTTGGGACCAAAGAAGTTGTGGCTGCTGAAGAAATTAGCATCATTAAAAAGCATCAACTGCTTTCTTCAGAGACATAAAGATATCTTGAGAGCATCTCAGGAATCAGAGAGACTCTACCCATCACAGGCTTACAAGTACAAAAATATAAATCTTTCATTTGAGATGGGATGCCCAGGAATTGGTTCCCCAGGACTCATTTTACCATGCCCAGCCATTTAGGCCCTGAGTATTCTGCTGCCATGGGTCCAGTACAACCCACACCTGTTGTAGCATTTCCCATGGTATTATCCATGTGATGCTAGTTTTACTGGCATGCAAAATTCAAGAGTTGTGGGATCAGGTAGACTTCCCCCCAGATCTCAGAGAAAGGCCTGCAAGACCAGGCAAGGAGCCCCTAAGAGGGCAGTGAATGACGCTGTGGAAATAAAACTGAAGGTACAGTGGAGACCTTAGGAAAGCTAAGATGCCAGGAACACGGGATGTCTGCCAAGGAAAGCTGCAGGCCAAGAGTGCAGCCTTCCCAAGAGAGAGGCCGTGTGGACTGCAAATGGCACAACAATAGGAATGGGGCTATACAACCCCCAACTCAGATCTTACTACCGTGTGTCCTGGATGCCAGATACGGAGCTGCAGGACTAAATATTTATCCTGCTGAATTTTGGTTTTGTTTTGATCTGATTCTTTCCTATCACTCTATTGTTGCTTTCATACTGGGAATGTTTACCTGATGGGATTATGTGATTTGTTTTTATTTTTACATAAGTTCACAGCTAAGAGTTTGCTCTGAGTTTCACCAGAGATGTAGATTTGCTATTCTGAAAAATGATGGAACTATGGAGATTCCAGGGAAAATATTATTACTTTTTTGGTATTACACAAATTGGATGTATCATGTTAGGTGGAATTATTAACTTATTGTGCTTATATGGAGAGTAAATGTGCCACAAAGAGAGGTGTTTGGGTGTAAAGTTGACAAAGGGTCAGATACAAATCAAGGTGATTGGTTTGGGGCTGCTCAGAAGATTGGTGGAGCACAAATCTGTGTGTGTCTGAGAGGGACAGGGAAGCTTGACTTTTTGTCTTATACACGGTCTCTGGTCTCTTGCTGGGTGTTGCTTGCCTGCTCTGTTTCCTTGTTGCTACGAACTCAGCAGTTTTTCTCCAATAAGCTCTTCTGCCATGATGTTTTGCTGGGAGCCTGACAGCCATGGACTAAATCCCATGAAACCATAAGCTAAATTAAACATATCCTCCTTTATATTGTGGGTGTCAAGTATAGTATCACAGCAATGGGAAAGCTGACTAATACAACACATCTCAACATATTTTCTAAGGCTCTCTTCTGGATTGAGCTGGAGTTTTCCTATCAAGTTTTCAAGGTAAACAAGATAGTAAGTATAAGGGAAAGGTAACATTCTCCTCTCTGGAGGGTATGAATTCTCAGCTAACCAGAATATAATAAAGCATTTGGCTGCTTATTATCCAAACCACATAAAAATGTAAATGAAATGTATTTTACCCTAAAGAAAACCTTAAGGGTGATTACACTCTGATTTTAGAAGTCAAAGGTATAAGCTTTATCATCTGATGTGTTATTCTCTAACTATACTGCATATAATAAATTAGAATAACAGAATGTTGCCCACTGGAAAGAGGCCTGAAAGTAGAATGAAGAGTCTGAAATCACAGCTGCAAAGCCATTTTTGTCTGAAATTGCCCACAAAAAGCTTAAATATCACTGAAGGATCTCCATACTTGAAGTATGATGTAATCAATTTTCATAAACACAATAATGAGTAAGCCCAAAACAGAAGTATAGTGAGGGACAAGAAATGCTTCCCTCAATTTTTAAAATTTAAAGTTGGCTTTTAAAACATTGTCTTTATATATCTTATGCTTAGAAAACAGAGAATAAGAGACCAAGAATATCTGAAGTGCAAAAGCACATGTGCAGTTGAAATATCAGAGGTTGCAAATGAATCATATTACATTCATTCATTTATCTATGCATCCCACAAACACTTCTTTAAGAAATTATCAGATGTCAGACATTCTTGTAGGTTTTAAGCTTGCTTATTTAAGCTTATGTACTTTTAAAATTTTAGATGAAGTGGGCCGAGGATTTAGCTCAGTGGCACTGAGGCTGCCTTGCAAGCACAAGGTCCTAAGTTTGATCCCCGGTACCAAAACAAACAAACAAACAAACAAAAAACATTTAGAGAAAGTGTTCATGTATGGAACCTAATATGTTCTCCAAAATTGATCTCATTAACAAAAGAGAAGACTACACTCATTCCACTGACTGGCTACAAATTTTGGTCTAGGGTACCTGATCTACAGGATCCAATGTATCTAGAACTTCAACTCATGTGCTAGAATCTAATAGTTAGCCCTGGAGTGCACATGATCTGTCTAACTGTGTGAGCTAGAAGTCTGCAAATTGGCTTTCGCCAACTACCCATGTAGCTAAATTTTTTTTTCATTCTGAGAATACTGAATATTTGTGAATGACTGATATGTTTTTGGCAAAGAAGTGAGGCACACTATATTCAGCAATGAGATACACTTAGCATATGAAAGAAAAATTTCCATGCATTACATTTCAAAAGATTAGAATCGGAAAAAAGGAAAAAATACTCTTGTTATCTTGATTGCAACATGTAGCTTTGGCATCATCTAAATATCACCCATGATAGGTGTAAAACCCAATGAAGTATGACTTTAGAACCAATAATCAATATACTCTCTCTCTTTAAAAATTTTAACTATATAACTATAAGTCAGGGTTTAGGAAAAGTTATAAATATATTTTTAAAAACCACCTAAGGATAGTGTAATACTTATTCCAAAATATTTTTTCACAAAAAAATTATCTCAATTAATATAAATTGGGAGAAAAAAAGATAGCTGAAAACAGTTCCTTATTTATTAAGTAGGTGACCTGCAGCAATTTCTTATATTACATGGTAATATTCACTAATTATTTGACCGAAATGCTTACTTCCTTACAATAATTCCTGCTATAGTGCTATTAGGCTGAAATTTCAGCCATATTTCTAATTCCAAAATAAGGTCAAGTTTTTAACAGGGAAGTGGAATGTAAAAAATTCAAATGTTGTTACTGACCAAAGAGGTAGAAAGAAAAACATGAGCACTGATGAGAAAATCTTAACTTTCTAATAAACAAATGACAATCTTTATTACTAAAATTGGAATAAAATTACTTCTAAATTACAAGAGATTTGGGACATGCTCATTTTCTTATTTCTATTAGAAGACTGACATGATTTATATGAATAGAAAAATAATCCAATTATAATACATGTACCAGATATGTCCACATACATATTTACATGCACAGACATACACATAGCCACATCCCATGTAATAACGTCTCCATCAATAATTGACCTCATGTAAGACAGGTGTGATGGTGCAAGGTTTATAATCTCAGCACTAAGGGAGGCTGTGGCAAGAAGATCCTAAGTCCCAGTCACACTTCGGCAACTTTGTGACAACCTGTTTCCCAAGAAGAAATGTAAAGAGCTGGATGTATCTCTGGGTGAAAGTGCTGGGTTCAATACCCAACAGTGAAGCATTTTTTTTTTAAAGTCTCACATGACAGTGAGAGGGTCTCATAAGAATGACAAGCATCACATATTTTCTCTAATGTGTAGAATCTAGAAAAAAAAAGACATGAAAGTAGGAGACTATTAGACAATGTGAAGGGAATCAAGGGCTGAGGAGTCTAAGGGGGAGGATATAGGGATAGTGGTAGATATGAAAAACATATATATATTTATAAAGATTTCTCCTTGCTAACATTTTTTAAGGAGTGCCAGGGACTCTAATGGCAACCCAGGCAACTGCATGCCTTACATACGCCAAGAGAAGACAACTACCGTAACCTCATGTCCCACACACTGTGTCTAACACTGGCTACCCACGCCAAACTCTCTGCTTTGTTGAAAATGCTGCTGCCATGCTTCTTTTCATTCTGAGATGAGCCCATTATACACAGACTGGGGCCTTTGCCCTGTTCTTTCTGTGTGAAATATACTCATAAATCCGAATCATTAAATTAGTCTGAAATTATCTTTTGAAAGCTGGTGAGCTACATAAACACCTAGCTTAGCCATACTTAACCAAAATTCTCTCCTCCACAAAAAATGAAAGACCATAATGCATTATACACTGCCTTGGCTTTGTAGAAATTTAAATTGTAACCTGCCTAACTGGATAAAAATGGTATTACAAAAATAGACATTTGAGTAAAAGATAATTTAGTTCTGCTTACCAACTGCATATATTAATTGCTCCCAAACCATTCTGTTAATAGTCTTTACTCTTTCCATTCAGCTGTGTTGTAAAAATTCCTTGTGATGGGCCGGGGATTTAGCTCAGTGGTTCTGCTGCCTGCCTCACAAGCACAAAGACCGGAGTTCAATCCCCAGTACCAAAATAAAAAAGGAAAAAAAATTCCTTGTGATCTACTTGACTGTGTCCTTTTTTTACACCTAACAACAACTATCAATACACTTTTATATGACTTGAAATTTATCCCTCACCACTTTTGCTTTTAAAATTTCCATTTGTGTTCATTAAATCATGTACTGAATTTTAGAATCAGTACATGATGGTTCTTGATAGATTCTCTTAGGATTTTAAATGAAATTGTACTGGCAGAATACATCGGCGAAGTATAGAAAAAGTTGCTATCAGACTATAAGGGAAAAATTCAATAGCTGCTGAAGTTGAAGTGGAAGGAATGCTGACTTTTCACTATATAATATCATTTATTATGACATATTATTATGCATCCTATGTTTTTAAAAGAAAGCTATTTTAAAGACAAAGAGCTATACAAATTAGTTTGTGAATGAATAACTTTTTAACAGATGAAGTCTTTCTTTTCATGAACATAGCATCTCTAAGATCTGAACATGTTTTGATGGAAGTCCTTTAATATTTAAAATTTCTAAATAAAACTTCTATTGCTTCTATAAATGATATTAGTTTTCATAAGAGTTTGTGTTTAGGTGTCTCTGGTATAAGTAATCCTTTCTGTTTTTCATGTGGTACAATACCCACCTCGTACTGAACAATCTTCTCATTAGTTCCATTAGTTTCTTTTCCTTTCAAATTATTTTACATCTATGTTAATGTCTTAAAACATTGACAAGGACTTCAAAAGACAACGTTTCTGGCGTTAAAGAGAATATGCTTCAATTTTGCCATAAACACAAAGTTCCAGATAACATTTTGGTCACTAAACCTCACTTTCTTCTACTTTTAGTTTAGTAACCGTTTTACCCAGGAAGGGTACTAAACTTTGATGAATGTTTTTCTACGTCTATTGTGACGAACTCATTGTTTTTCTGTTAATCAGTTAATGGGTTAACATTCATTGATAATTTTTTTAACTTTTAACCATTTTTACATTTCTGGAATTGTATATCAAAAAAGAAAACCCAACTGGCTAATAACATGTAGAAGTATTTTGAGCCCATGCAGTGGGACTCATATAAAAAACAGTAGTAGTATTTATTTTTTGGCTCTCAGTTTGGCAAAAATATCTAAAGTCTGTCAGTATTCAACTTTGGCAGGGACCTGGGGAAATTGGATCTGGTATATATGACTGGTTAAGCACAAAGATAATCTCTACTATTTGTTGGTTCAGTGCCCAAGGAAGTTGACCAGACAGTGGATAATTTAGAAGAAAGATATCTCTCATATCTAAAAAGAAATGTAATATGTTTTCTAGTCATCTGAATTTGAGTTCTCATAAGGGGTTTTCAAGTTATAGTCATATTCAAATTTGGGATTATGTAATAGTAGGAGAAAATTAAGAAACAAAATCATTGTTCTGTACAGGTCAAAAACAAAGAATTTTTATCTGATCTTGGAATAATAAATGCTGAGAGGCTAAGGTCATTGTTTTTATTTTATTTAATCATCATTTGCTTGAGAATTTACAAAGTAACTTAGGTTAAGCTGATATGTAGAGTATTTTTTCTAACATTTTTATATCCATCCTTCAGAAAATAAAATGAAGGAGTAATTCCAATGAACTTTGTTTATAGATCCCAAAACAAAAAGTGCCTGGATATCTACTTTAACTAATTGCTATTTCTTATTAATGTTTCATATAGGAAAACTTATAATTTCAAGGTCAGATCAACCTTCGTTTGTTCCATCTCAACATTATCACACCAGTTAAAAACTTATGCTGGATACTTACTGATAAGAAAACCCAATTGGAACTGGCAAGCAATTCCAAGTCAGTCAATAAGAAGACACTGAGCTGAACCCATTTGCAATGCTCTACCAAGCTGAGTTCAACACCTATGCTGTAAATTTTGGTTTTCCAATCCAACTTCTTCCTTGGCCCAGAGACACTATCAACTAACTCAATTTTCTGAGTCATGATGCCCTTATGTTAACTTAAGCTGAGACCTGAAAGATTACCCTGAAAACAAATGAGGTTTTTCCCCTGCTATTACTACTCATATTCCCTTCTCTCCATCCCTTTCTCACTTGGGCATAAATATCTTTATTTCATTCTTATGTTTGAATTGCTGTGCAGAGATTGATTCACCCCTTCCATCTGTCTTTTTTTAATATTTCACATTTCCTGTTCTGACATTTTACTTAAGATAATTTAAAAAATTACTGATACCGTTGGCATTCAAAATTTGCTTATTAAATTGCTTATCAAAAATCATATTTTCCTAATGCCTTTTCAAAGAATATGGCCAATTAAATAATGCTCGAATAAATGTAGAGGAGCTCTAAATAGCAATCCTAGGGATAGAATTACTTCAGATTGATACTATTGTTAACAGAAAATTCATCCATGTTTTCCTTTATCTAAGAAAATTGTTTCTGCATAAAAATATCACAGAAGAAAAAAATAGTATTAAATGTGAAGTGGAATTTGAATAACATAAAAGTACACCTGTAATCATTTTCACAACTAAATTTATTCTTCTCCTTGGATAAAAAAGTATGCATTCATATTCAGGCAGTCTTAAATTAGCTATTTCACACTTCACATTTTGAATGCAGGAACATATCTCATGAAATTTTATTGGCATTATTCATTGAAAAATCAAATTAAGAATATTCTAAAATTCTCTTTGTTTAGAATAGCTGAAACATTTAAAGGGATATATATATATCATTCTTGATATATAATAAATGGTTTTAATTTTTAGTGAAAGGCTCTAACATTAAAAAATATCTATATTTTTACATTTCTTCAAACTTACAGACATGGCAGAGTCCTTTTCTACAGAAGAAAAAGAATCATTTCTAAAAAATATATAAAATTCAGAAAAACAGCCTGTGTGCAGTAACACTGAACTCTTTAATCACTCATTCGTTCACCTAAATGTAGTCTCAGAGATCAATTATGTGTTAGGTGCTGTAGGGAATAAAAATAGAAGTAAAATGTAATCCTTTTCCTCCTAGAGATTATAATATAAATAATTGGGGGGATGGGGACACATCCACATAAATAACCACTGTAAAACAGAACATGGAAATGTTGTCAGAGAGTAGGAACGGACTACAGGGATGACAGGCAGGGCTGGGTTGGGGGATACACATAACTGTGTGAGCATAGCAGGTGGTACTAGAGAACCAGTGGTTGTGTTGTGCGTTAGGGAATATGTGAGTAAGGTTTGTGTTAGGACTTCCCCTAGTGAAGACACTTCTGAACAGAACGGAAAAGTACTTCAGAAAAGGGAAATATCTGACTACTGGGAACATGTACAAATGTGCGTACACACACATACACACACACAATAATAATAATAACAGATAAAAAAAAGTAACCTAGTTTAAAACACAATTGTCAAGTACTAATAAATATTAACTGAATGAGAACTGTTTGGAGTGGGAAATAAGTTAACTCTTCTTCCTCAAGCTACACTGTGAATCCAAAATGCATGTTGGCCAGAACTTTGGCTCAGTCCCGTTTTTTGTTGTTTTTTTTTTAAGGCTAGAAACAATCACAGAAAGCTTTCCCCTCATTTCCTCATCTACCAGTTGACAGAGGATCCCCCATCCCTTCAAGACAGAGAAGTAGATGGAAATTAAAATAACTTCAGAACATTTCTTGCTCTGTTATAACTGTGCTTTCATTCTACTTAACTTACACCAATTAGAATGTTGAGGGGAAACCCCATAAGGCATCAAGCATGTGAGACATGTGTCAGTGCCTCAAAAATGTTTGTCCAGCCTACCGTGTGTGCTGTCATTGCTCCCTCTCCATGAGAAAGCATAGCATGTAGGGAAAATCACTTACCATACAATGCTGTTTCTTCTTTCTTGAAACAGACTTATCGCCTCCGTGAAATATTTTCATATTCAACAACTGTAATAATTTGTCACTAATCCAGCCACTTAGCAACACAATGAAGACTATGTATTCCAAACATTTATTTGGAAGTTATAGTTCTCCACCCATCTAACGAACAAAAGTACTATTTGAGCCCAAATTTATCAGAATAAAATAACAGACACAACACAGGTACATAATAAATGCTTACACCACGAATGCTGTATTTTCTACACCTTTAAAAAGAGTGTAATATTGTGTTTATGAGAAAACGTTCTCAGATGTGCAATTTCAGCTGATGAAGACATACTGCTCCCCTACTTTTTGACTTGCAGGTAAGAGAATCTGTTGGTTTCACCAAACTACTAGCAATAGCTTTGCAGACTTGGGTAAGAAGCTTCAGGACAGCTGAGGGTAAACTTGGAAAGGACAAAGATGAACCTTCAGGAATAATGAAAAGTAAGGTAGTCAGAAAAGGGCCTTCACAGCCGGGTGTGGTGGTGCATGCCTGTAATCCCAGCACTCAGGAGGCTGAAGCAGGAGGATCACTGTGAGTTCAAGACCAGCCTGGGCTACATAGTGAGTTCCAAGTCAGTCTCAACTACATAGTGAGACTCTGTCTCAAAAAAAAGAAAGAAAAAGAAAAAAGAAAAAAAGAAAAGGGCCTTCACTTCCAAACAATAATCTAAATCCTAGAAAGAGGTCACTTAACTCCCATTTCTCTCTACTGGAAACGGAAAACCCTATATAACAACCTTTCCCAGGCTCCTTTGCCTACTTACTATACAAACCTTCCCCATCCCTACTATAAGACAGAGGTAACAGGGATGAAAGCAACTCCAGAGCAATTCCTAGTCTAATTTAGACCAATGTAAAGCTGCAGGAAATTTGCTTTTCTTGGAAAGATGTCATTTATGCTTTAGTTCCACAAAAGGCTTCAATGACTATTTTAGTTAACATTGCCCCTATTACTATTAGTCACTATCTCACTGCTCTAGTTTTATTTTACCTTAGCACTTACTACTGTTTGAAGTAGTCTTATCCATCCACCATTCAATCCAACAGTCAGTCAGCCATGTCTCACAGTTGTGTCGCTATGCCTGAAATTCCTGGTACATGGTTGACCTTCAAATATTTTAAAATGAAAACAAAGAACAGATGAACAACTATATCACCTCTATTTCCAAAACCCCAACAATTTCATTCTCTCCCCAAAGGTTTCATCTGTCAACTAACAGTGGTCAGATGCCACCTGTTGTGTCATTCCTGCAGTTGGTTCTACTTCTATCCTCTAACACACACATATATACCTTGGCGTCTTTTAAGATACACTTCCATTGCTGTGATTTCTTACTTTCATCTTTCACTCTGCATATTTCCAATACTCACTAGATACCTTGTGTTAAGCACAAATACAAAACGTATTTATTTTTGAAAGGTGATATAAAATTTTAGTAAATAATATTACCCATCAATGAATAACGTTTAGTAAATAATGTAATTCAGCAATATTATAATAATGATAAAATTTTGAATATTCCTAGATTCCTATAAATTATCTATTCTACAGCATTGTGACTCATGAGATGTATAACATACTATTTTAACATTTTCATCATCTAGAAATGAATTAGTAATCAAAACATATAAAATGTAAATTTAACAGATTAAAATTATAATTCTAACTTGAGAACAAAGTAGCAATTACTAAGATCTGAATTAAACACATAGTTTAAGTAAACTAAGACAAGTCTCTCAAATATAAAACTGCACATTTTATTATATTTGAAACTTAATGGTTTCATCAAGAGTTGTATCAGAACAAGCAGAAATTCATGCTTTTTTTTCATATGCTGAGAATATTATCTCATCTACTTAAATCAGCAACTTAATGTGCTATAATTACAGTATCTGGTATAGCTATATTTTATATATTATTGCAATAAAGCCAGAAGCACAGATGATATTTTTTATGGGTACTACAATTCTAAAATACTACAATGTACAGGTATCTATTTTCCTGACTTTATGGTCAACCTGTATATTCACTGTGCTAATAAATATAATGTTCAGGTTTTTTTCAAAAACCATCCCTTAAACCCCCATCTTTATGAGATTTAAAAAATATTCTAAATCTATTACAGAAACTGAATAGAATTTAATTTGTCAAGAGTTGCAATTTTTAAAAAACAACAGAACCATCCTAGCAGAGTGAATTAAGAAAACTCTCTGTGTGTGTGTGTGTGTGTGTGTGTGTG
>NW_022900916.1:21005024-21011748 GCF_012274545.1 Fukomys damarensis | reverse complement strand
TGAATTAAGAACTCTCTGTGTGTGTGTGTGTGTGTGTGTGTGTGCGCGTGCGTGTGTGCGTGTTGTGTTTGGGTGTGTGGTGCCACATTCACTGGAAGGGTCAGAAGCCCTGAGGATCCAAGTTTATGAGCAATATTAACACCAGAGAGCTTAGCAATGCCTGCTTCTAAAAATAAACCCCGTGTGTCTCTTGTTGTCATCATCAACCAGAGTTTCGTGTGCTCTGTGACAGAAAGCATCAAGGCTGCCTCTCTGCCTTTCCACAAGCATTACACACTGCTACCCAAAGGCTTCCCTTTTCCCTCAGCCCTGAGGATCCAAGTTTATGAGCAATATTAACACCAGAGAGCTTAGCAATGCCTGCTTCTAAAAATAAACCCCGTGTGTCTCTTGTTGTCATCATCAACCAGAGTTTCGTGTGCTCTGTGACAGAAAGCATCAAGGCTGCCTCTCTGCCTTTCCACAAGCATTACACACTGCTACCCAAAGGCTTCCCTTTTCCCTCAAGGTGGCCAAGATAAAAAGGATTCTGCAATCACCCCGAGTACTCATTTAAACAACACTATTGTCCCCTTAGCAGACAGTTATCATGTTGTTTTGGCAGCAGGAAGGAATCTGTGGTTTTACTTGAATGTTATTCTTCTTTATTTAAACTACTAGAAATAACCCAAAAATGACAGAATGCTCTTTCTATAAATAATCATTCCAGTGTAGAGTTATATCAGGAGGTAACTCAGATGGCATGATAACGCCTAACAAGCTAATCTTAGACTTGCGATGCCATAAGATACAAATACCGAGGCTAAGAATAACTGACCCAAAGGACTCAGCCTGCTAAAGAGAGGCACGGGCATATGGACATCGCAGGTTCTAATGTGTTTTATGATCTCCTGAAAGCTTCTCTCTCCCAGTAAGACAATAAATGATGGTGGTCATTTATATGATAAACAATGATACTTTTACAATGTATTGATTCATAAAGATGGCTCACCATTCTCACAGCAAACAAGATCATAAAGAAATAGTTGATGGATACCAGAGTTGGCTTTTACATAATTGTATTCATATGTAATTGGTAAATTTTAGGCTTAAGCTCCCAATAGAATGTATACAATATCCATCTAATGAAGTAAAATGTAATTTAAGATAAAATATAATACCGTAATAGTATTTTAATAGTTACTCAGTTTTCATTCAAATTGTCCAAACTGTCCATTCATCTGCCCAAATCAGATGAATATATAATCAAATTAAGCAGAATGTAGATTTTGTTAGCTAGATCTTTATTTTAGATCAGGAATTTCTCACCACATGTTGAAATCAGGATTTGAGTGGACCCCAGACTTTATAAATCCCATGTTTCTAGGTAAAGACCAAAGTGGGCATAATTCAAACATTTTTGTCAAAAGAAATGAACCCCACAGAATGAATATTCTAAAATTATTCTCCACAGCTAAAATACAAGTAGTAATGTGCTGTTTTGAAATAGAGCTAACTTTATCCTACAGCTATCCTATGGTGAAACATAATGGAACTTTGAAGGTTTCCTTAAACTTACTTTAGCCCTGGACAGTGTTAATGTCTTCTAATTTTAATTATCAAGCACTGAAAATTTTCTTCAAGACTTTCAATATGCGGCCTCTTTGTGTCTTTAATCTCCCAGGATTATCCAGTCTGCCTAGATGTTGTTCATAAATACTATATGGCTGATTCCACATTTTTAGTACCTAACAAATACCAATATGCTAAGTATTTTTCTCTTTGAAAAAAACGGCAAGAGTTGAAACGAGTATGCCATTTCCTACCTGTGGAAATCATTAGTAAATGCCTTACCACTCTGAACCTATTTGGTCAACTGCAAAATGTGAATGTTGCTGCAACTATTCCATATCTCACTAAATCATAGTGAGGATTAAATTACAAAGGTATACTTGGTACAGAGAAAGTCTCAAAACATTAGCTATTTTATATCCGTACTAACTAAAAATTGATGAAAAGCTATTTGTACGATGGATGCCTGTAATCCCAGCACTTGGGAGGTGGAGGCAGGAGGCTTACTTATAAATTCCAGGCCAGCCTGGGAATACCTAATGAGTTCAAGGTCAGCCTTGAACATAGATCCATCTCAAAAAAGAAAAGAAAAGGAAAGGAAAGGAAAGAAAAAGAAAAGAAAAGAAAAGAAAAATCTATGTGTGCAATCACTGACCTGCTGAGTTACAACTAACAATTAGAGAATCAGAGTAGAGTATGTCAGAAAAAAAATAAAAGGAAAACTGATGGTGATAACTTTGTATTCAAAACACACACCTGAATTTTAGATGTAAATAGATTTTCAAAGTACCATCAAGAGTGAAGTTAAAACAATGCTCTACTCATCAGGAGTTTTTACTACCAAAGTTTACCCTTCATGGAGTAAACACTTCTGAATACTTCTGGGTAAATACGTTTTTATTAAAGCAGGAATTCCCAAACTACAATGTTATTTAATAAAATTCTGTGAAATTTTATGTTTTTTGTGGGTTGATTTTTTTGTTTTAATTTGGTTTATTTCAATTGTAATGTCAAGTTTTAGTTTTGAAAGAACTTCATGATATTCTCATATTTGAACCCAGTTTGGAAATGTCATGCCTTAGAAACTCATAAAAACCTCTCAAGCAAACTGAGAATAATATCCACATGGATACAAATGAGTTCATAATGAACAAGATTAATTTAAATGTTTCTATATAACTGGTGGACCAAGAGGAGAAGCAGGAAAATAAAACTGTGGGTATTTCCAACTTTATCAGTATGCAGAAAGTTCACTCATAAGTAAATGACTAGGTATATTCTGTGGTTTGGTAAATTTCTTTCTTCCTTAAAAGTGGTTTTCATTGGATTTAATTATTGGGTATTTTAAAAACCGTATGCGTAAAAGACTCACTACCTATTTTACTATGGAAAAGTTAATATTATGATAATGAATGGAAAAGAAATTCTTTTAAAAACAAGAATTACTTACTTCTGTATCCATGAACCGCGGTAGATTAGAACCTAAACATAATATTCTCTGGTATCACTGAAGAAGTAGGTCATTTATTTGTAAAAAAGTTAAATTAAATTTGTTTCATGCAAGTGACTTAGTTAAAAAAGAGTTAGGGACATTAAGATATTTTCTGGTCTTTCTGCCCCTTCAATGACAAACTTCTGAGATTAGACAAGAAGAAAACTACCAAAAGCAAGGGCATATACATCCCAAGCTAAATCCTGGCTGTGCAACTTCCTTTCAAGAAAAGGCCAGTGTAAGTTCACTTTAAAAGTCATTTTCATGGGCTTTTATTTCAATTAAATTGGCTCAGTGTATTCCAGTTCAGAAAAACAGTTAAAACACAGACATCATTCTGTATGTAAAACTGATCATTATTCTTAAAATGCAATAATTATGAAAACATAATGTCAAAGACATTGCATTCTGAATATTTAAAGAACATCTTCCTTTCATATGCTGAAAACAATTCATATTTTATTTCTCTAAAATTTCTTTGCATCTCTGAGAGCAAATAGAATGAAGTAATACTCTATTCAAGCTGGTGATAAACACTTGTAATACATTGGATAGCAATGCTGATATCCTCTTTTCTAAAAACAAAAATGATTTACAACTCAGGGGAACCTAAGTTTTGATCACAAGTATGTGCTTCCTTTTCTTTATTAGGGGGAATATAGCAATACAGAGTACATCTATTCAATGCTAGTAAAAAGGCAGACAGTGTTTAAACAGAAGTATTATCTTCATGATAATGAAGTAGAATCCACAATTCAACTGAAAGGCAAATTGAAAGCATGGTCCATTAATTTATTTATAGTTTGCAACTAAAAACTAAAGAAAATTAAAAATAAGAAAATTCCAATCTCCAATATACAGGCAATGACAAATACTGCTGGTACCTAGCTAATTTTTATTTCTCCTCCTCCTTTCTTTCTCCCAATAGAAACTTGATTAAGTTCAGATATACACCTTTCTGGGTTCATACTCCAACTGGTTAAGAAGGGGCAGGTGATGCTCTTTGAACCACCGGGTTACAAAGAATAATTTGCTGTGGAAGTTCTGGATAAGATGTCTTTTTTAAAAAAGACCCCAAACAAGCAATGTTTGCCTTCTTTATCTCTAAAATTTGCCATACTTCAATAGTCAGGAAGCTTAGAACTGCTACAAGTCCACTTGTGACCACTGGAGGAAGCAACTTTAATCATGGCACCCAAGGCCAGCAGAGTGGAGCTATAAGATAGACTCAAATGCTACTGACATCGTGTATTGAGGACCTGATGCAGTCCAATCACCCAGCGGTTTCACTTAACACTCTAGTTGTTTGTCATTTGGGGCAGACTTTTCTTTCACTTACAGAGGAAAACCGCCTAACTTACAAGTAATCAATCTTAGTATTTCAGCATAATAGCTTCGTATGTGAATGTGTGGGACACTTTTTAAACGATATGCACCTATCACAAAAGTTATGCAAAAAAGCATGATAAAAGCAAAAGCTCTTCCCTTTCACCTAAAGGAAACACAAATTCCTGATTTCTATGTCTGAATTTCTTGGGAACATGGAAAGATAAAAATATTTTCATAAAAACTAAGAACATATAACTTCTTTTCACTTTTAAATGTATTTAAATCTATATAAATTTAGCTGATTTAAAACTGTATTTTTAGGAACTATACATATATTAAATGCTTGCTCGTCATAGGAGATGTTATTTCCAAAACAGATCTAAGGTTAAATAAACTATTTTTATTTTTTAAAAAATCAATGTCTGCAATCTTCTTTTGCAAAACAGTGTGTTTCTATTTTAGGCAGCAGAGAATGTGTCCTGGTCACAAGCGGGAAGGATATCCACATTTTCTCACCGCCACTTCACCTTTCCCCAGTACCAACATTTGCTTTCTGTCCTATATTCACAATCCCATTATTTTTTAAATGGGTTCAATGTACCTCCATTATTTGCAGTGTTTTTTTAAAATTTTTTTATGTTAAAAGTTCATCTCTTCATGGTGTGTCATTTACAGTCTCTTTGGCTAGTCATGCTTGAGAGTTTTTACCTTGTATATTTGTTCTTGCTACGTTACAACAGCATTTTAGCTCAGTATAAGCCTAGGTTGTACTTCTTTTAGAGCCTTAGACATTTTTCTTCACTGTCTCTAGCACTGAATATGGGTAAGTTTGACAGGTCTCTTGAGTCTCACTGTATTCCTTCCTTCCACTTGCCCCTCTTTCCCTGCCTGAACTCCTACAGACTTAGTTATCATGTGATGGTCTAGCCAGGATATGACTCTGTACTGAGCATTTGCATTTGCTTCAGATTTTCCTAAAAGAGGAGCATTTACAAAACTAGAGGGTTTTATTTTCATTTTAGTGAAACTGTCTTCCATTATTTTTGCAAAAACATCTTCCTTTTCATTATTTTGTAATATCAACTTCTGGGACACAAATTATACTTTTTGTTGTTGTTAATTGGTCTCTATCTTTCAAATATATTGACATTTTTCTAGTAATACATTAGCTCATTTTCTTTTTCCAATATCTTTGGTTGTTTCAAAAATTCCCTTCTTGTCAGTAAAGATTTCCACTAGGACCTGCTCTATTTCCTACTACTCTCATGACCAGTTTTATTCTGTTAGATTTCTTTTTTTTCATTTTCACATCATTTCCTTAGATCTAAATTTCCTTTTTCATCTCATTTTCCTGTTTTATCCTTCTCATTTTTGAGACGTTGCTTCATGGAACTTATTCTTTTATTGAGGTGCGCTATTTGAGGAAAGCAATTATAAGACAATTCCATAGGTTAAGGACTGGATGTTTTCTTCGTGGTGGAATCTCTAAAATTAGCTGAGGAAGGGACATCTCATCCCATGGAGCTTAGCATCAGTTCCCCAGTGGAGAAGGCTGCTCTGAGGCCTTCATTTCTCCAGAGACCATGTTTCTTCACCTTTCTCCACTTCACCAGTTTCTCCCTCAGGATCCTTTCTACTATTTCGCCTTCACAAAGGAAAACAAGAACAACTGAAAATGTGGAGGTTAATCACTCATTTTACTTCTTTGTAGATTTAGGAATGGTAGAATTCCCAGGACATCTTCAGCTTGCCAACGAAATTTTAAGAAGGCTCAGGAGATAAGTCTCTGTTCTGATCAGACTGTCACCGATCAGGCTTTTTTCCCTGGCTGTTGGTTTCTGAGGTATGTTGAATTGGGTTACATAATTTTCCTTGCTTGGTTATTGTTCAATATTGTTCCAGGTAGAGGAGGTGTTTGCTCACTGGCTTATAATTTTGGGAAGATCACTTCATTATTTATCAGTGGTGAGAAATTATAGTGTATTTTCAAATTTAAATTTAATTAAAATTAAAATCACAAATTAAACTCAATTTGGGTTTCTTTCACACATCTGAAGGACATATTACTTAATGAACATAATATTCATTTGTGTCCTTATTCTCAATGGGCCCTATTTATAACTAGTTTTTGATTGATACCTATCAACTATCCCAACCAGTAATAGTCTTATCAGTGAATATAATCTGAGATTGAGAATGGCAAAACAATAATTATGGGGAACACTAGAAGTGATTTTTCACACAATGGTAGCAGTTCGCAGACTTACATTTTCATAACTGGATTGTCTTTTCAAGGAGACATATGTGACTAACATATAATAAATACTCATACTCTTTTTTTTTTTTTTTGGT
>NW_022900916.1:20966565-21004807 GCF_012274545.1 Fukomys damarensis | reverse complement strand
AGGCAGGCTCGAACCACTGAACTAAATCCCCAGCCCTTCTCTTAACTCTTGATACAACAAATGAGGAACAAAAGGATTCAGGAAAGGTGAAAATTCATTTTAATAAAGAATTCAAGTTTTCCACTTAGATATTTTTCTTTTTTATCCTAAAATAAGAACACATGGTAAAAACATGAGTTTTCCTTATTATACCTATATGTGACATTACTACTGCACCAACTCTAGGAAATTCCTTCATAATAACTTCCAGTACTGTGTGGACAGCTCTATGGTCCAACATGTTGAGAAACATGCCTAGCAATAGGGAAACACCCCTGATTCTTCCAGCTCCTGCTGAGAGACCTGAGTCAATATTTGAACATCCTTCAATTTCTACCAGTTATCACTTACACTGGCCTGTATGAGCCACAGAACTGGGGATGTAATTGGTACAATGTGTCATTCAAAATGAATTCCAAGATTCTACATTGTAGATTTTTAAATCAAATGGATATTAGCATACTACCACATAAAACCTGGTATTAAACATCTCAGTTCTACCTAAGATGTTTCACCTGATTGAGTCAGTATTAAGAAAACATGCAACTGTATACAGCACTAGTAATTTAATACCATATAAAGAACAGAAATAATATGTACTGATACATAATATGCAATATAAGTAGAATAACAAATAAGAACTCCTAGCAACAATTATACAACAAAACTAACTTTTAAAATAATCTCCGGAAATTTGCCCCCAGAGGAGTTTTCACTGTTTGACCATGTACTCTGCAATTACTTTCTCTTTATTAATTACATAATGAGACATGTCGCAGAGAACAAACACAAACTCTGTCCTAAGGCACAATCATAATTTGTGTAAGGAAAAGACTTATTAGACTAAGATAACCAAAGAAATAGCTCTTTTACATGACAACTAAAGAAACCTGATTAGGAATATAAAAATTATTTCCCACCGGGGATTTAGCTCAGTGGTTCTGCCACCTGCCTGGCAAAGGCGAGGTTCTGAGTTCAATCCCGGTAACCAAAAAAAAAAAAAAGGAAAAATTAATTTCCTTATTACCTGTAATCTATCCTATCTGGCTTGTTCAGCAAAGGTACAGAATGATATTGAAGAGCCAGCATCCCAGATTTAGTCACTAAAAATTGTAATGATAATAGTGACCATATACTTTAAATATTTATTAATGCTTATGAACCTCACAAAGTGCCAAGAGACAATCTGGAGGACATCATTATTTTTTGGTTTAAAGATAAGCAAATCCATTAAACAAATAGCCAGCAGCAGACCTTGTGGAAAACACGGAATTTTTTTTGAACAGAACTTTTGGTTCCTAGGAACTCACTCTCTACCACTCTGCACTGCTGCCTAGCTTCTCTCTCTTTCAGATCTAAAGCTTCCATCCATTTCTTATCCTAAGAATCACAGCCAGGTCTCTGGTCCAGGAGGGAGCTGAACAAGATATGTAGATACAGCATATTAGAGAAGCACACCCTTAATTTAACTATTAAATCACAGGACAAACCCTACTGATGATGGTCCACTAGCATTATCATTCATTCCTAACCCCACAGCAGTTGTTCTCAGTTTGCTGCTAGAGAGATTTAAAAACCTCAGTGTTTATACTATCCGTCACCCATTGAAACAGAAACTTAAGGGTGGAATTATAAGCATTACATTCTGTAGAATGCTCCTGCTGACTAACCTTGAGAGCCAGTGTCTCACAGAAACTATACAAGAAAGACTCAGGGAATTAAATTTAAGTGCATGATACAGGAAACAAAGTCAAATGTCAAACAACATCACGGAAGATGCAATTTACGTTTCAAATTTTAAAAACAAGTAGACTTTGAGTTTCTTTATTTATCCTAGACAGATTTGGCAGTTGATGTTAACCATATCACTTTTCACTTAATAGTTAGTGTTTCAATATTGGCTTCTGGTAGAGCTCGCAACAGAATGGGTAGTGTCAAGTACCTCTCTGTTTGAAAATGTTGTTGCTTTGTATACACATTACTGGCATGGAATAACCATCTTAATTGAAATGGGAGTAAAGTTGTGTGTGATTATCTAAAATGTGGAGAAAGAGCAAAGCTGGCTAACACCTGTAGCCAGCATCAGAGGCAGCAGACAACTGCTACCTGGCAAGTCCACTCATGTTACTACCATTCGAAAGAAATACTAAATTTATACACAGAGGAAAAGACTAAAAGGATTTAGCTTAGTACTGAAAAGGTAACTAAAATAGTTGTTTTCAAAATATAACGCTAAGTGACCAGTTGCATCCGACACATATCTGTTGACCCGTCCCCCAAGTCCCTGTCAGCTTTCATCCACAATGATAATAAACTACAGTAATTCTGGTAGGTTTACTTTTGGTAAGCAGACACTTCTCATTTATATAATTCCTGTCAAGGGTATAAAAACTGCACTGTAAAAAAGTTGATATTTTATTCTGATTTCATGCAAAGTTTATGTCAGAAGAATTTTAAATCATCATGATTATTTGATGTTTAAAGAAAACTTACTTCAAGCAGAATTTGCAAATGGGAAGGTGTATTAGCACCAAAGCAGACATCACGCCAACCTGTGGAATATCTGGATGTATACATACCTCACTCTACAAAGTAAATGCTGCTTTATGTTACATTCATATGGTATAAATCCCGGCAGAGCTCAGATCTACAAATCTCAGATCTGTAACTATGTGATCTATAACTATGATTTAGCTACAAAGGAATTTAGGAGATCTGAGGAAGAACTTTAAGGCATTCAGCCTGAAGTACTCAGAAGAGGACAGAAAGAAGTCTGAGAAGCTTTATGAACTAGGTCTTGGGAAACACATATGAAAAGCGATAATTAAAAATACATGATATTGCCTCAACTGAGAAGCTCCTTCTTCCATCAACACACCCTTGAGGGTACAAGCACATACACAGAGAAAGTACACACTGGAATCTGTTACTGCGATCCTTTAAAATGTTGCACCTGCTTCCAACACATTTATATGTGGGTATGCCACTGCATCTGCCTAACAATGCTAGACTTCCCAAATGTTTTGGAAAAAAATTAAAATAAGCATCTGCTAATAACAATTTCATTTCATCCTAAACAGTTTCATTTTGGGCTGAGGAGAAAAAGCCAAATTATGAAAAGAATAAAACTACCTTTAAAACTATGCAGCAAACACATTTCAGAAGGTAGGGCTATAAATAGATGCACACTGTAAATATAAAATCATCAGGCTGGCTGAGGCTGCAATTTAAACTGAAGCTCCAATATGAACTTACCTGATTTAAAGTCCTTTCAACATATGCTTACAATCAGAACAGATCTCCTTTTTCTAGCTGCATAGTAAAGCATAACACCCTCAAGTATATTTTACTTATCTCAGTCTCATCTCTCATCAGAAGCAATACTTTGCAGTTTCATTCAGAAGCAGAGCAGCCGTCCCTGAACAGACTCAGAATGAGCACAGAAACAGTAATGGAAGGGATGTAAGTTAAACCCTACAGCGGCACCAAGAAAACATCAACATCCCACTGAAAAGGCAGCAATTTCTTACAAGAGGTGCTTTTCTTAGCTCATTTTCCAAGCTAGCTCCTTTTCAAACATAAAACCTCTCGGTTATGAGAGAGGATCTTACCTGAGCTGA
Source organism: Fukomys damarensis (assembly GCF_012274545.1). NCBI lineage: Eukaryota > Metazoa > Chordata > Mammalia > Rodentia > Bathyergidae > Fukomys > Fukomys damarensis. The sequence continues at coordinate 21,001,148 of NW_022900916.1, read as the reverse complement.
TCATACTGTGCATTCTTTGCTGAGCCAAGAGCTGCTCCCATCCAGCCACCCCATCTGAGGAAAAACAAGATTCACTCTCGTAAATTGTCTGCAGCATATTCCAGTCACTCTTACTTCAGCTACATGAAAGATTCATCACTGCTCAGTGCACTGGCCCCAGGAGCTACCCTGGCTGGTCCTCCCTCCTCCCTGAGGAGAAGCAGCAGAGTATCAACTTCGACAATGGTTTCTTTTCTGCTCGATGGACATACACTTTCAAAAACAACAACAACAACAACAACTGGGCACTTTCCCCATGTTACCAACCTGTGTGCTGAGTGGAAAACACAGAGTGGATGTTAGAGCTCTCTGGAGTTTTAGGTTATCCCGGCAACTAAAAGCAGGTGGGAAATAGGAATGTGCTTCGAGGTTATTTCTTTGTCAGAATAAGTAGAAAAATATTAACTCTACCCACTAGGAAAAGAAACCAATTAAACCTGGCTTATAGTTCTTCAGGCTGCCAGGGTTTCTTTGCAGGAACCCTCAGTCGGGCAAGTGGCTCCAGCCGATGCCCCTCTCCTATCTGTGTGTCTCTCTCTTCCTTTCTCAGTCTCTCTCAGCTCAAGTTGGCTAAAGCTAGTGATAATCCATTTGCATATGAATCAACAACAGCATGGCCCACAGGCACAGAAATAGAACAATGGTCGGCCTGAGCCAAAAATAGGTCAAGCATGGCCGAGTGATTGGAGCCTGCATTAATGCATTTAAAAATACCCCAGCAAACCCAGCTGTCCAGCCTCTATCTTTCAAACCATAATTCTCTGTTGCAGGGCCTTAAAAGCAATTAACTCTTTCCTCCCTCCAAGCCTGCTTTATGCACTGTTTCCATACTGGCAATTTGTGTCCAAAGCAAGAAAGGCAAGGAAAAAAAAATTAAGAATCATAATTCTAAAAGGGCAAATGCACATACATTTAATTTCATTTTATTTTTGTATTATGCGTTTTTGGAAGAGAGGGGAGAGAAGTGCAGAGCTCTGTATTGGTTCTAAAATAATACTGGAAGCTTTTGCTCATAATGTGGTTTCTGCCTCACCCACGCACAGCAATCCTGGTGTTCTATTTTTGTTGCCTGTTTCTCTGGCTACACGGCAGTTGGCTGTAGCACTAGAAGCTTTTCTGCCTTCTAGTTTCAGCACTGACAGGCGATTTAGTAGAGGTAGTTTTGGAAAACAAGTACACCCCAGAATAAAATTTTTATGAAGGACTGGCTTGATCTTTTTTTAAAACTTGCTATTTATGTAGGGCAATTGTCCATTTACAAATCCTAATGTGATGGTAGTACCAACTATCAATTTTATTGCATCCAATTCCTGCTAGGTCTCAAAACAAAAACACAAAATCGTGGCTTGGACCTGAAATGTTGCATTCTCTCAGGCAAACTCCAATTTACTTGCACAAGAAAAAGAAAGGGATCCTTTCTTATGGCTGCAGAATAAATGAATATCTACATCTGTTGATAAATATGTTCAGTACCCACACACAAATGTTCTGTGTTCATATACATATTGGGTGCCTTAAACATAGACCTTATTTTCTGTAGAAACAGCATTTATCATAGTTGATAGAATCTCAGACCAGAACACATTGTTGCATTCACTTATAAAGTAAATGCACTACACAGTACTAGGTAGTATAAAACTTGTATAATTGTTATAAATTTATAACATCATTTCTCTGCTCCATTTTGTTGTTTGCTCATATATGTTCATAAAATCACAATCATAATTTAATAACATTTATATTAGATTTGATTCTCATTCCTGCCATCTATTAAATTTGGAAATTTTTTTTTTACTTTTTTGAAAAATTTTACCTATATGAATGCAAAGTCTGATATTTAGATTAATTTCAAAGATACTTATTAAAGTGAATTAGAATCTATTATTTTAGATATTTTACTGTACCTTTTTTAGCTTGACATTTGTCTGAGAAATAAGTTCTACATCCCAAAGGGGAAATCTAAACATTAAACATCTAAACACTCCCAAGGGCAACAAGAGTAAGAATCCAGAGATCGTGGAAGCTCTCTTCCTTTTTCTGAACTAGTTCAGCAAGAAAGATGTAATTCCTAAGGCATCAGTGGCAAATGGCAAAGGAAGGGAAAAAGGAGATTGTTGTAAGGTCCCCAGAACAATCAGGTGAAGGAAGAGTCTTGGTCAGGGAATGAAACAAGAAGAAGCAAAGAGGCATATTCACAGCTGTGCTGAAAGGAGGAAATATGTCAAATCATTTATCATACAACTCACTGCTGAATTCCCCTTCTTCCCTGATTAACTTCACTTTAATACCACACTTTTGGGAAAAAAAAAAGTATTTGGAAAGATAAGTTACAAAATGTTTTTAAAAAGTAGTTATAACTTCATTTAACTTAAGTTAAACAACAAAATCTTAATGTCTGTACCAACAGATAAGAAAATGTGACTCCATCTGGTATTACAAACTTAAGATTAAGAAATGTGTGACACTGAATGGATAGATACAGTGTGGCTGTAAAAATTTTCCTTCAGAATAATATATGTAATAACCACATATAGCATTTTAGACTTGGCATGAAAGAGAGATTTCCACAATGACCTTCAGACTTGGCCTCAGGGCCCAAAGGCAGCTGAGAGCTGCCTCAGTTTCCTCTGGAAGAGGTTCACCTCTCTGATCAAGACAGCTTGATTTTTATCTGTTTACCTTGGGGAATGCAAGATTTCTTTCTTTTTTTTTTTTATTCTTTCAAATACTAAAACAGCATTTTTATCAAGGTATATTTGACAAACCAAGGTTTTATACAATTTGCAAATTTGATATAGATATAAAATCACTACAGTCAAGTTACTTATCACCTCAGCAAGCTATTTTCTTTCCTCCTTCCCTTCCCTTCCCTGCTCCTGCTTTCTGCTTTCCTTCCTTCTTTCCTCTGCTGCCTCCAGGGAGGGCTGAAAAGATTTGCTTAAAATAACCCAGGTAATTAACTACATAGGTCTAGCATTCGTTTTATCTAATCCTAATATTTTTTCCTTGCTAAAGTCATAAAAATAATTGTTGGGAATATTCAGAATAAAACTTAATGTGACCCTTGGATGACAAATGCAATCACTGTCTAAATGTTCACCATGTTTTTTAACAAAACACAGAAAAGCCATGATAAACATGTGACGGATAACAAAAATCATAACACTGGCATAATATATGCCTACACATCTCTTGTTTTATGTTTAATTACACCCTCAATCCCACAATTGACAAAAAGGAGCCCCAAGCATCTATTGTCATAAACAAAAAATAGAACAGACTCCAGAATAGTGAGTTAGTAATTATTTCTCAAAAGTTCCGGGAAAGGGTACTCTTCTATGTCTTCATTTTGACCAAGTTTTTAACTTGAAGCTTATTTACATTTCATCCCTACATTCTTTCAGCATTTTTCCCATTGGCAGTCTAGTTTTTCATTTAACTCTTAATAATGAAATGATAATTTAGTGTGAAAACATACTGTACGTTTAAAATAGACCTCACTTATCTCTTGGAAAAAAACAAACATCCTCAAAATCACTTCCACTGGTACTGATTACCATAAATTTCAAATATTAAAAACATTGCATTAATTCTCATATTATCTTGATAATTTTGGTAAGAAAATGTGACTAAATTTCTGTTAGGGCATTTACTGATTTTTACTGATTTGGGATAAAAGGTATCTTTTCTAAGAACTTTAAAAAGCTAATAAAAATGTCAAGCTAAGAAGGTTGCATGAAAGTCTTAATATAATGAATTCTAATTCACTTTAATAAGTATTTTTGAAAATATAAATATTACACTTTGCATTCATATAGGTAAAATTTTTCAAAAAATAAGTTCCAAATTTAATAGCAGGCAAGAATGAGAATCAAATCCTAATGTGAACATGTTATTAAATTATGATTATGATTTTATGAACATATATAAGCAAATAACAAAATGTACTGGAACTAATTCCAGAAATATCCTCGACCTCTACTTTAGAATAACTTTTTCTCAAATCAATCTTATTGATGACTGAAGACCCTAGTAGGGAAAGTAGCATAATATGATTTATTCTACCACAAAATATCCTCTGTTCATGTAACCAATCAGATTTTCATTAAGTGATGAATTCTATGATTTTGGGATCTAAGCTTTAAAAAGTCCCCTGAAATACTGAACTGAGCTTTACAAGAATGCTACAAGCTACTTGGCAGTAAATGGTGACCTCCATTTAGTCAAGCATTCACTGACATTTTCGTTTTGCCCACCCTCGTATTTTTCAAACTACTGCAGAAATAAAATCATCCCCATTTGTTTGCAGCCAACTTGGCACTTTCAGGTCCCCAAGGGACAGGAGGAATGGTGAAAGTACACTGCATAGCACTGTTTTGCTAATTAGCTTATTTATCTGAATTTTCTATTACTTGAGGAACAGCACCAACTCTTACTGAGTACTGGATACTGTAGTTACAAGTGATTCTTCTCAACTGAAAAAGTGTAATTTGTCATCAAATAGTTTTCTAATAAGAAAATCATGCCAGGATCCATCAGCAGGTGAAGGGTTTAGGAAAAGATAGTTACAGTGAAATTCAAGGAAGCCTTTTATATGAAAAAAATCAGCAATACCAAAAATTCAAGTCATTAGCCATACTTTGGTTGAAAATAACTTATGGGGCATGTCACCTGATAAATCAGTCTATTTAAAAAAAATTACAGAGGATTAGACATGCAGTCAACCTTCTGCTAAACTACTAAATCAGAATCTCTGCGTTCAATGTGTATTTTAACAAGCCCTCCAAGTGATTCTGATGCACAGGAAAGTTTGAGAACCACAAGATTAGAGCATCTTTCCAAAGCGGCGATTAGATGGCTAAAAATATAGATGGATAAAGTATCTTTTTACTGCAATTTCAAATTAGCAAGTATTATTAGAGAACAATTTTTTTAAAATGAAAATAATTAAACTCAATAAGAGACTAAAAAGCATTAATATGCAAAATATAAAAGGATTGAGGAGGACTGTCCAGAAAGTGATCTTGCAAAATGAGACCAGCAATGTACCTTTTTTTTCAGCTTTAATTGAGTATATTGGTACATTTTAGGGATACAGTACAGTTACATTCATTGTTGGGATCTTGTACCTCCACATGACAGGTCTTGGTTCTCATTTTTTCCCCTTGTCCCTGCCCTCCCTTCACCCGCTCCTCCCCTCCCCATCTACAACCACTTTATTTCCATCTTTTCATTCTCTCACATTTTTTTCTTTTCCCTTATTACCTTTCCCCTACCCATCCCACCTTCCCTACACCTTTAGCTCCTTTCTTCCCTTTTCAAAATGTCAGTAATCTTATTAGGATCTTCTGTATTATTGCAGATTATTCACACCAGGGAAACTATTCGGTATTTACACGTGTGCCTTATTTATTTCACTTAGGAGTATATCTTCAATATGTATCCATTTTCCTATGAATGAATCTATTTTCTCGTTCTTTATGGCTGAGTAATATTCCATTTTATAGAAAAACCACATCTTCTTTATCCAGTTTCCAACTGATGGACAAATAGGCTGTTTCCAAGTTTTAGCTATTACAAACTGTAGGTGTTGGGGCCGTGTGTATGATGTTTCCTTGCTGAGCCACTCTGTTTTAGGTTCTGTTTTTCTGAGTGTTCATCAGTTGCACATCCATGCCTGTACACAGAGCAACCAGCACAGAAGAGACACCAACATAGTCACGCACAGCACCGGAATCAGAAGAATCAGTAAAACTCAATGATCTTTTTGTAGAATCAAGGAGAGTCAGTGTTTTACAGTGAAAGTCAGTCATTTTTATGTTGAACATTATTTCCCAATCACAATGCAAGACCTGAAGGTACAAATATATACAGACAGGAGTGACACAGCTTCTATTTTGATGGCATTTTCAATTTCAGGAGAAATACACTTAAGGTGATTCCTAATATAGAATTTGATAAGAATCTATGTAATGATAAATTTTATTTCAATCTTCCCTGCATTTGATTTCACAATAAGAGATTCAAAATCAATAATACAGCTTGTAGGATTATTATAAAGACTATAGAGAACTATATCATATCTGGCAAGCAGGAACTCAGTAAATGATAGCTATTATTACTATAACTAGTAATAATAAAATGGTCTATGGAATTTTAATTCAAATTATTAAAATATTTGAAAAGCTGTTACACATCTACCTTTTCTAATATATTTTCTTTAAAAAGTTATACAGCTGATTAAATATTGAGTTCCTTACTTGTAGCTATAAAAGCTTCATTCATCAACATTAAAAGACAGTCTATTTTGCTTCCTAATGTTTTACCAGAGGTTAGCATAATATCTGGCACAAGTCACCTAGTAAATATTCCTGCAATGAATAATGATTCCTTCTCCAGAAGATACTACTAAGTGATTAGTGGTCTGGAGTAAATCCCTAATATATTATTAAATCTTTAGTATTTCATTGTTACATATTTTATAGTTTCATGATAAAATATCAATTTAATAGTAAATTTTTAAAATTTTGTTTTTGGTACCAGGGATCAAACTTGGGTCTTTGTGCTTGCAAGGCAGGCGGTGGAACCACTGAGCTAAATCCCTGGACCTAAATCAAAAATTTTTAATGTGCATATCAGAAAAATCATTTGTTGAAATCATGTGCAGTCTATATTTTCATGTGTTGTATTCTCCTTGCCTTACTGTTTTCCCACACAGAGAGGCCAGGCAGGCCACAGACTATAGGAGAAATGACTCCTCCATAGGTTTTCTCCAGTGTGGGCATCATTCTCTAGTAGAATTGGAGTAAACAAAGTATTAAAATAGCCTTTGTGTGAGTTATGTGCACTAGAGAGATTAATATAAAATGCACTTGTCATTCTACAACAATGGATCTAATAATCCACAGCAATGGTAGACTTCTAGGAAAGTCCATTACAGGGTCCACATGCCCTACTTTTAGTCAGTGGGTTCCACTGAGTCTGACATTTCTACTCAACATTCTGAAATAAATATCTGAGAGCCTAAACCCCAACTTTCACTCCTCTCAAAAGTCACATAAGAAATTTATAACACAATTTCACCCTTTGTATACATAGCATTTCTATAACTAAAACTCACATTTCACATAAGGAAACAAAGCAGGTCAACAGTATGGCGCATCACTGCGTGTGCTACATATGCCTGAATCTGTCAATACACATCAACCAGAAACTCCTGCTTTTGCTTCAAATGGTATGCATCTGCTCACGCTAATAACAAAGCATAATTTTTCTACAGAACTGCATGTACTTTGAAATATGAATCAATCCTGACATACCTATTCTATGTTGACTACACTATGTATGTGCACGGTGTTCATGAGATCAGAAACTTAATAGAAATCTCAGTCTTAACACAACAGGCTGTTGTTCGGCTACAGGGCTATGAAAATAAAAATTCCGTAAGTCCAGCTGAATAGTAATCTGCACCACTTGCTATGAATTACATGTGTAATTTTATGTTGCTCTTCGCAGTAAGTTTCCTCTTTATGGAGGTGCATTTTTAATATTTGCCTTCTTGGAAATAAACGGGATTCTGAAAACCACAGACTAATTCGCTCTTGTTAAAATCAGGATAAACACTAGATTTGAGATCTATGAGAAGACAAATTTTCCACATGCTAATATAAGTGCAGGAAATATACAAAATCAATCCACAGGTTTTCACGTGACTTCTTGCAACAAAGGACAAGTTGATTTGTCACCGAGGAAAATCGAAAGAATTTGAGAATGCTTGATTCTAAAAATAGAAATATTTTTAAATTTTTGAAATAAAGATTTAACTTTATTATTCAGTCTGGTTGGGTGCCAACTACCAAGTTTAAGAAACTTTATATCTCCTAAAACAAAAATTTATTTTTAGACAGCTTAAAATATTTGTATCAACAATGTAAAACCAAAGCACAAACATTTACAAGTGGCCATGTCTCTAATGATATGGAATCATAAGTATAAAATATATCCTATTCCAAGAGTCTGTTCCTATTTCAAGAAGAGAGACAAGGGGCTTTAAGGTATTTCAGGTTCTCACCACAGCCTGACTTAGGAGCTCAATCCATTTATTTTTCATCATCATGCAACAAGCCAAAATGCACTGGTATTCCACATACAGACTCCTCACTCTTCCATGCCTTTGCACGCGCTGTTTTTATCATTCAGGATCTTCGTCCATATTTTTCCCCCATTTGGTAAACTTTTTTTCCATTCTATAATGTCCTTCTTTGTGTCTTACCATGCTTTTTGCCTCAAAATTAGTACAAGAGACTTTCTTTTTGTTCACATTTGCTTGCTAGATATTTTTTTATCTTTTTTTCCCATTCTCTCCCTACCTTTATTTTAAGTATGGCAATAATGGGTAACATATTTGGGGATTTTTCCTTTTATCTAGCATAAAAATCTCTTGCATTTAAGTTCACAGAAGGGAGGCAGAAACCCTAGTTGGTCTCCATCTTCTCAAGAGCTAAAAGTTGTAGATTTTTTTCATCTTCAAACCTGGCCGTAAGTACTTTCTTCACAAAGTCTTCTCTAACCTGAGTAATCAAGAGTGAGAAGACCTGTATTCTCTAATCATAACACAAATAACAGTTTATTTGAACAGTTTAGTTACCTATTTGCTCTGCAATCTACACCTCTGCAAGTCAAAAGCAGAAAAATGTCATTCAAATATGTGCCTTTCCCACACTGCTTAGAAAACAACAGGCATGTGTTGGTTGAAAGGACATACATGAATCCACTTACGTGTACATGCAGAATTTAATATGAACACACTTCTACTCATAGCTGTTTTCACAAATAAATGTCAGGCACACATCATCTCTCCCATCCTACCTGCCACTCCTCTAATCTCTTCTCTGGGCTGGGTTTTCCTCTTGGTGAAGAGTTCGTACCGTCCCTAAACAATACCACTGCCTTGGCACACATTATGACCATAATAAGTTTCACATCCTCCATATAGAGTAATGAGATCATAAATTCTATATAGAATGCTTTATTTTCTTAGGATTAAACACAAGAAAAAATACACTTAATATTCCAAGAAATTTATTTAAAACATTTCCATTTCTACACTAAAAATTATTTTTACTGAAAGGAGAAATTCTAACAATTGCTCCTCTGCTCTTAATGGTTACAATATCTATTTGGCACACTGGCTCCCATAAAGCTCCTCCGTATGAACAGGACAGACTGAGAGAACTCTTCTGACACTCCAATGCTCCAGCAAAAACGAGTCCCACCTTACATTCTCATCAACTTTATGTGTCTTGGCAGGTTTAAAGATATCCTACTTTGTCTAAGCCTAGATCAAAGAGAGAGAGATTCTGGAAAATGTGGAAGCCTTAGCTATAGATATTAATTTAGATTTGATTCATGAGAATTACTACATCACTTTCATATGAAAGACAACCATGTAACATTCCAAATAATATGGCTTGCTATGCAAAGAACCTCTGGATTTAGAAAGAATTTTATTTATTTGTTCCTGCCACTTATTGGCCAGGTATAAGCTTTAAAACTTAGATAAATTAGTTAACCTTTATTCTTTCATGTTATAAATGTAGATATTAACATTTGTCTTGTGATGTAACATGGATAGTTAGAAATAATGAATATAAAGTTCCTAGAGATGAAAAGAATGCAATATTACTCAATATATACTTGCTGTTCTTATTACTATAACATAGTATCAATACACAAATTAAGATCTGAACAACTTCAATCCTTAGATTTCCGCATTCTGAATTAAGATAACTACCAAGATCAGCTAAAAATATCCTAAAATAGAATATAAAGATCACTAATTTCCTCTGTTTTAGAAGAAAAATAAATTAGGTAAGAAAGATTAAAGTGAAAATTCTAATTACATTAATATTACTTTTCAGACAACTAAATGCACCACGATTATTCGACAACTCACTGATTCCTAACTGCAAAATACTAAGAAAGTGATGGTATATTCTGGGCTCTTTACAATATTCTCTTATTCTCAGTGTAATGTTATATCTGACACTTTAAGACGAAGAAAGAGATTGATAACAACTCTTCCATGAAACAGAACCTGCACATAGTACCCTGAGTTACATCTGTGTTTGTCATTTCATCAGAATTTAGGAGTATTTTTTTTCTCATTGAGTTTACTGGTACATTTTAGGTACACAGTACAGTTACATTCATCATTGGGATCCTGTACCTTTACATGATGGGTCTTGGTTCTCATTTTTTCCCCTGGTCCCTGCCCTCCCTTCACCACCTCCTCCTCTCCCCATTTACATACATTTCATTTCCATTTTTTCATTTTCTATTTTTCTTCTTTCCCTTATTGTCTTTCCCCTACCCTTAGAATTTAGGAGTATCTTTAACACACAGTGTATTCCCTCCAGCTAATGTGTTCTTTCCAGAGGACAGGGCCAGTCTATGTAAAAATCAGTATGCTCACATTAGGCACTTCACCTGAAGTTATAACAACCTGTTTTTGTAATGAAGTGGGAGCTTTTGTCTTATTTTGGTCAGACCTGAAGGGAATTTTCAACAGTACTTGCCATAAGCAGAAGTGACCCCTTGAAAGCTAAATGCGGTTGTTTTAAATTCCAAACCAATACATGGACCAAAATTTGCTACCTTTTAGCTATTTCAACTGTGAATAACTATGTATTAACTTGATAGAACTCAAACTTAGTTAAGGGGAACTAAACTCTAAGAGCAATTCATTTTCTAAGGGCTAAATGGTAGCGATTCTAAAAGCATAATGTTATCCCACTTAAAAGCAAAGGAGAAAACACTGGTAGAACATAGCATTTGAAAATTCCAGGGGCTTGATTTAATTGAAAATATGAATTTTACTTAAAACAAGGTCAACTATACATATAGCATTTTATGAAAAAAATTTAAATCGATAGAGGAGATGGGAAATGAGAAGCCATAACTACCTTCAAGATCTATGATAATGGAATTATTTCAGAATATCATGGCATAACACTCTTACCCAATATCAAACCCTTAGAGTAACCTAAAGTATTATTTTCTCTACTTTCAAATGAATAATGAGTTATGATAACATCTCAAACAAATATGAATAATTCATAAACTGGGCCTCATGACACATGTTATGATCCCACCACTCTGGACGCCTGAGGCAGAAGGATCACAAGTTTGAGGCGATCTGGGGTACTTTGGTGACTTTGCAAGATTCTTGTTTGGGAGAAGAAAACCAATGCCAAAAGACTGGATGTGGCTCAATGCAAAGGCCCTGGGTTCAATCCCTAGTATACCAGAAAAAAGAAAAAAAAGTGAATCATTAAACATAGTCTAGGTCTTTCAGACATTCAAATATGTGATTAAAGCTAGCTGATGGTAAAAAGCAAGATCAAAGTAATATTTTGAATCTGTTATTAATACAACATATAGGCATTCATAATGTCTGCTAATAAAATCTGCTAGCTTTTAATTCTGTTAGAATTATCAATATAGCATCAGTTTCAGGAAATTTGAGATCTAAATCCAGAATGAACTTAATTAGCAAAAATGCTTAATGACTATGCATTTCCAGGGGGAAAAACACTCCCAGAAGTTATCTGGAAACAATTTGAAATTTTCCAGAATTAAGCTTTTTCACACAACTTGAGTTGAAAAAAAAAAAAAGACTTGCTAGACAATGTAGCCACTCAATTTGAAGGAGTTTCTTCTCCAGGATTCTCCTCTGATCACGACATCAGTGATGCTGGCTGACATAATACATAAATAACCATTTAAGCACATCCACTATCAAATAGATGATTATTCAAACATTTTTCCAATTTATCATAATGTGATTTTTGTCCTTTATTATAGTCCCCTAAACCGGCCCTCATTTTTCATTAGGTTCTTCAAAACCATGTATTCTGCTTGTATTATAAGTATTTTCTAAAATAGCTTTCCCAGTTCCCTCATTTTAGCAATCATTGCCTGTCCCTTGAGACATGCACTCACATACCACCCACTGATGCCTTTGATTTAATGCTCACATAGAAATCAGAAGTCACAAGTTTTCTTGTGCTAGTCCTAAGCACATATTTCTTACCTAATCATTTCCATCCGCCATTTTCCTGTATTCATCTTTTCATAGCATACAGGAAATGCATCACTCAGGGTCTTTGGCTAACTTTGCTTGGAAAAACTGCACCGATAGAAACAGTCATGCTTCTGACTGATAATCTAAAAAACTGGCTTGTGGATGAACATGGGAGCCTTTTTTCTGTTTTTAATTTTAAGTTTCCTCATGAAAACATGTGCCAAAATACCACGTATTGGTCAACCATGTTCAATGGTGGCACAATCAGAATAAAATGGAGAAAAGTTCCTATCATAATGCAACACGTGTGTTTGTGGTGACGCTGATGTAAACACACTGCACTGCCAGTTGTATAGCAGTGCAGCAAGGAATTTACATATAGGATATTATTCTTGATAATGATAATACATTTCATAAACTTAGTGTGACCTAAGTGTATACTGTTTACAACATCTACAGTCATATACAGTGATGTTCCCGTTCTTCAGTTACTTCTCACTCACACATTCACTTATCCTGAGCCACATCTAGTTTTGCAAGTTCCTTTCACAGCAAACACCCTATATATGTGCACCATTTTTTCTTTCTATACTTTATTTTGCTGTACTTTCTCTAAGTCTAGACATGCAAATATTTTACCATTATGTTCCTATTGCCTACGACATTCAGTATAGTAGCATGCTGTACAGGTCTGTAGCTGAACAACAATAGGCTAGACCACATAGCCTAGGTGTGGAGTAGGTCTACCTAAGGACACTGTAATGTTCCGACAATGACAAAATCACCAAAGACACAATTCTCATAATGGATTCCTGTCACTAAGGGACACACCTGGCAATTAAAAGTGACCCACAGGCAATTACAATATGGAGAAGACAATAAATATTGTCTGATTTGACAAATGTAGGTTCTTCCACAGGATTCTGAGAAGGGCCTCAGGTGTTCACAAGAGTGAGCATGAACAGGGAGGACCCAGTATGACTGGACAGGGCATCCATGAGGAAGCCAGGTGCATCTGAAGATCAATGCTTCCTCTCCACTGCTTTGACCATATGGCATAGGAAGAGAAACCAGGTCTTTCGATTCCTAATATTGTATTCTTGAAAATATGCTGTACTGCTCCAGGAAAAAAGTTAAAAATAAATAAACAAATAAGGGATCTCCTCACTGGCTTTACAATTCATGTTTTTATTTTTTTTGTTAGTACATGCTTGTGCCTGTTTACATTCCTTTTGTGGATCTGGTACATGTATATATCATCTCAACTGCTCTTTTCATCGCTTTTCCCTTCCCTTTTCTCCATTTCTTGGTGCCCTTCTCCTTTGAGAAAAATCTCCCTACTTCCTATTATCTATCTTCTATTTTTCTCATTACTTTTTAACTTTTTAATATTATTTTTATCCTAGTCATATTCATTTCTAGGATCTGATTGTATAATAACATGTCAACCATTATTACTAAAAGACAGCTGAGATCAAGATAAAAACACAAACAATATCCATATTTGAGGGAAATAGTTAAAAAGTAATCCCTAAAACATGGCAGCAAAGGAGAACCTTTAACTGTACGAGAGGGCCTGACAGAGTTGCCACTCATGCCACCGGTTTTAGTTCAGCATACTTCCTTCCTCTTTCTCAAAGTAGGATTAACTTTGCGGAGAAAACAGAAGCACAATCAGCCCCTGGCTGAGGGTTCATATCTAAGGAATATATAACTTGCAAAAAGATATTTGATGAATATGTTGGAAGAAAACCAAACACATTTAAAAGTTCCAATGGTGAAGACTTGGCACTTAAAGTGATCCACAGAAAATTAAAGATACAGGCTCTAATCATTTTTCTACAAGTAACAAGGATCTTGACTAGGTGATATAAAGACAAAAGTATCATACAATAGTGTGGCTCACCCCCAAGAGAAAATCTAGCATTGCAGCTATGCAAAAGAAGAAATCTAGACTGGACTTGGCTCCCCACATGGTAACACCAGATCTGCAAGGAGGTAAGAACTCAATGTTTGTATCAGGACTTGTTTGTTATCTATGATTTTGTTTTGTCTAAGAAACATAAGATATAATATACTTTAACTCACATTAAATTATCTAATCATCTTATTAACTTCTCTTCAAATACCTAAGTTAAAAAGACATATCCTAGGTGTTTAAATGGATGCTTTGTTGACACAACTTGACTACTGGTGACAAAACTGCTGCCAAACAGTATAAAGTATAATCCTCATGAAACTGTCCCACAGATTTCAGTACTTTATGGCAGTGTTGAAGTTAACTACGCCCATGTGAATAAATAAAAGTAATAGCTAAGTAATACAAGCACTTTTTTATAGTTTTTGATCAGCAGGAAGGAAACAACATAGTATAGCAATACATGTGTGTAGCTTTAACACTGTAATTGCATACCAGATAAAATTCATGTTCTATTAAATATATGCCCTGAGTAACAACTATATGCAATGGCTATCATAAACTATTTAAAATAAAGTTATTTTGTAATCACACCACCATATTCATCAGCATAAAGCCATATACCATTAGTATTTGTAATTTTTAATCAGGAAAATAAATAACATTTCCCCAACTCCAACTCACTGCATACCCAAAAAACCCAGCAGTTCAGCCCAGCAGAGGCCGCCATGGTGGATGGACAAATGGACAAAGAGTAAAGATGACACATGAGCAACAGTGGTGAGAGCCAAGAGAATGCCAAGGGCTCTTGTTATGGCTACATTTTGAGTGGGCAGTGGAGCCACTGCCTCCTGCCATGAGCCCACAGCTTGGCAAGGCTGGGCATGGGCACTGAGCTAAGAGAACCACTGCATGTAGTGAGTTTTTAGTTCTTAAGCACACTCAGAGCACCTCCTATTGGCAAGGTAGCACCTCATCAACTGTTTTCCTTTCCTTTTTTTTGGGGGGGGTACCAGGGATTGAACTCAGGTCCTTGTGCTTGTGAGGCAGGTGGTAGAACCACTGAGCTAAATCCCTGGCCCTCTTTTCCATTTTCTTATTGAACTTTTTTTTTTTTGGATTTTTATTCTTCCAGTTTTCTCTTGCCTAGAAAAAAAATCATGTATGAATTAACACTATTTTATATTCTATTATTCCCTATTTTTATTTGCTAATCACACTTTCTTTGTTACAGGAATATACACTATAGTACAACAGACTGAACATTTTTAAACACCTTTATTTTCTTTCCTCAATATTCAGCTCTGATGTACATGAGGAACTCCACAACTATCTCTATAAGATTCCTCCAGCTTTTCCCCCAGAAAAGCTGTATTTCCTACCTTCCACCGACATTCCCGAAAACTTTGATAAATCAGGAATTTCATGGCCCAGAGGGCAGAGGAAGGTAAAAATCCCTCCTAGGACCAGGCTGTTGGGCCTGAGAAAAGTCTATCACATTGTCACTGATTCAACTTCAATTTTAACATCCTGTTACACATTAGAGGCAGGATAGTGCTGAGAGGAAAGTAAAAATGTGGACTCACTTTAGATTACCAGGAAACTTCATGACCTGGGCCAAGTTCACTTCAGTTTAATCTACATACTGGCTGTTATCATACTCCCTAATTCTAGGGTTGTTGCAATATCATAAATGTCTAATACAAGCATTGGGGTATAGGGAAGATAGTATTTAATCAACGAACACAGATGGTCTTCATCTTGCAATGGGTTACAACTTGATAAATCCATCATATGTTGAAAATATTGTAATTAAAAATGTATTTAGTATACCCAACCTTAATATGAGAGCTTAATCACACAGTACACCATAAAGTGCCAGATGTTGAACTGGAAGTTGTATGATTGCCTGAGAATGGGGGCATTCTGCTGCCACCTTGCACCAGGACACTCTCATCACTTATCTATGTCCCAGAAAGGATCAAAATTCAAAACATAAAGTATGGTTTCTCCTAGAAACATACGGTTTTCACACAGTCACAAAGTCAAAAGTCATAAGTCAAACTGTCTTAAGTTGAGGAATATCTGTAGTGGCTAATATCTTAAACCTATAGTCAAAATAAATTTATTTTTATTTCCTGCAAAAGTGTGAAAAGTTATCTGGCAACAGTCAAAGGGGAAAAAATAGAAAGGAGAAAAGGGTGCTTCAAGAAACAGGCAATCTTCCAGGAAAAAAAGTCAGAGATGAGTTCATAAAAAAAGAAGAGAAATAAAAGCTAAAATTAGTAGATTTTTAGACCTCTTTAAGCCTTGTAATCTAAGATGATTGAATGTTGGCACACACAGGCTTATACTCATACTTCAATATTATATAATATATATTAACAAACCATCAACATATTTTATATAATATTAAAATATGTCAATAAAGATAGTTGGGTGATAGTAAAACCAAGTACCCTTCATTTAAAAAGTCATGGATGAAAGAAAATATTATATTACATGCATGGACAGAAAGGAAATAAGTATGTAATATTAATATCATTTTAAATTAATTCCAAAATTTGTACAGAATAGCAAAGCTCCAATAAAAATCATGATAATTTTGAAAGAACTCAAAATGAAAGTTTATACCCGAACAGATTTTAGGAGTTGTCTGTTAAGTTATAATAAAGACCATGTGATATTAGTTCACGTATAAACAGATAATCTAACAAAACAGACCAACAAAGATTAAGGTCAGATGTATTTGGAATGTTTATATATATAACTATTACTAAAACAGGTTAGAAGAAAAAACATCAACAGCTAGTGCTAAGATGGTTATCTATGGGAAACCAGTAGACCACACTGCATCAAACTTTCTCCTTCTGTCTGTCTCTCTGTCGCATACACACTTGCATGTGTAAATTTCAAGAAGTTTAAACAGCTATATAAAAATTCCAATCTTCTTAGAACAAAAATATAGAAGAGTATATTAAAATCCTGAAATTAGGGATAGATTTCAGTAGGATAAGAAAATTAATTATAAAGAAAATGACTGACAAACATGATACAAGATTATAAGGACATTTCTAAAAAGAAAAAGATGGTGGGCATAAAGGGGTTGAAAATGATAACAATATGCTCTATATATGTACAATTCACCAAAAGGAATATAACTATTATATGTACCAATTTTTAGGGGCTGGGGATTTAGCTCAGCGGTTCGGTGGCCTGCCTTGCAAGTGCAAGGTACCCAAACCCCCCCCAAAAAACCCAATTTTTAAAAAGAATTAATAACATTAGGAGAAAACATTTACACTGAATTTAATCAACCATTAGTAGGCAGAATATATATTAATAATATTTACAAAGAAATGAGAAAATATCCATATCAATAATAACTTGACTAAATCTGATGGTCAGGCAAAAATTGAGTCTAATATCAGAAAGTGTTGAGTAATGAGATTTTTATACATTGAGAGGCCCACCAGTACAACAGGGGTGCGGGCATGCAAGCCCCAAGTGGTGAGCTACAGAGAGAGGGATTTTCTGAAGCACGTTGAGAACTGAAGCCCACTGGGAGAGCAAAACGTTACCTCAATAAAGGTGCAGTAGACTGTAGTGGTTGGTGAGTGGTAGGGGTCAACACCTCTTACCGGAACAAGACTTGTTGCAGGGTAATGGCAGCTCAAACCTGCAGTAGAACTGTGCAGAGTTCAAATCTGAAGAAAGTCAGGGAGCTCAATTCCAGCCTCATAGCCAGAAACCAGCCTGAACTTCAGTGGACTGTGGCTGGCTCATTAAAAACAGATGACACAGATCTGTACACTACCTACAGAGAAAAGGACTTAAAGGGGACATTTTTTCTTCTTTTCTTTTCTTTTCTCCTTCATTTCTCACTATTCTTGTTCCTGATTTTATTCCATTTTTTCTCAATTATTCTTATTTTTATAGGGGTAAGGATAGTTTCTGGTTTTTCTGTTGCTGTCAGTTCATTCTGTTCTTCTTTGTATTCCTTCCTGCTCTATTTTCCTTCTGTCTTCACCAGTTTTCCAGAGTTCACATGATCTTCCTGTGTCCTCTAACCTTACTTCTAACCTTTCCCTCTTGTATTTCTCTAACCCCCAACTCCTTCTAAATCTCCTGAGAGGGCAAATTCACTATATTGAAGGATTTATTTACTGAAAATATATTTCTAGTTGGTTCTAGATTTAGATATATAACCACAAGTCTAGTTCATGTGGTCAAAGGTTGTAGATTAATAGTTACTACAGTTTGTCATTTTCTAGGCTGTGTTTGATGCTATTACTATTTGATGCTTATTGTATTACTCTGGCCATGGTGATGTGATTGTTCTAGTTAATCGACCTTCCTGGTACACAATGACAAAGATTTTATAAGTACCATTATACACTTAAAACCCAGAAGCCAACTAAACCTGGAAGATAATCCAAGAAGTGCCCATTCACTAAGGGTTCAAAATACTAGCAATAAAGATACACACAATAAGTATTTTCTAAGCAGCAACCCAGAAATTGAACCAAAAACATCAACAAAAATAACAACAAAAAAATAAAAATGAGAAGACACTTAAACAAGACTCAAAACAAGACTTCCAGATCACCAAAGGCAATTCCAAGGACTAATGAGATGGAACAGTCTGAAACCCAACCACCTGGACTCTGTGAACTAGCAATGAAAGATGATCTGGAAAAAATAAAATCAGAAATTATTTCTCAGATAATGACAGAGATGGTATCCATAGTGAAAGATATGATTAATAATTCTAGAGCAGACAGATTTAAAAAATAGGAGCATGAAGGAATCCAAGCATAGGAAACAAATGGAATCCATAAAAAATTTTAAAACATATTTCCAGGAGATTAAAAACTCCACTGAAAGTTTACACCACAGTATAAGCGAATGTGAGAACAGAATATCAGATATAGCAGACAGGATTGCAATTAATGAGCAAGAAAAGAAAAATTTCTTAAAAATACAAGGGACCAAGAGAAATTAATCCAGCAGTTGCTAGATGATGCAAAGAAGAATAAGATAAGACTGATTGGAGTTAATGAAAAAACAGTAGATAGTGCAAACAATGTAAAAAAAATGTTCACAGAAATCAATGCAATGGATACTAAGAGAATGACACAAAAAGTCAATGAAGCAAGGGGTTGGTATTTTGAAAGAATAAAAAAACTGACAAACCCTTAGTCAACCTTATCCAAAATGAAAGATAGAAGTAAAGAAAGAAAGAAAGAAAAGGCCTCAACCAATGCAATTAGGAATGAAAAGGGTGAAATTACAACAGATCCAGAAGAAATACAGAAGATTATCATCAATACATACTGCGAGAACCCTTATGCCAATAAGATGGAAAACACAGAAAAAATGGACAGATTTCTAGATACATATGAATTACCAAACTTGAATAAATAAAACCTAAAAATTCTAAACAACTCAATATTAATCAATAAAATTGAAACATATTAAAAACTTACCAACAAAGAAAAGCCTGGGTACTGATGGCTTCACTGCTGAATTCTACAAGATATTTATGGAACTATTGCCACTACTGTTAAACTCTTCAATGAAATTGAAAAGGAAGTAACACTCCCAAATTCATTTCTGGAAGCAATAACACATTGATCCCCAAAGCAGAGGAAGACCCAACCAAAAAAGAAAACTATAGGCCAATCTCCCTATTGAACATAAATGCAAAAATCCTCAATAAGAAACTGGTAAACAGAATGCAGATGATCATCAAGGAGATCATCCACCCATATCAAGTGAGATTTATTCCAGGGATGCAGTGATGGTTCAACATATGCAAAGCAACAAATGTAATACCTGTATTAACAGAGCCAAGGACAAAAACGATATGGTCATCTCAATACATGCAAAAAAAAAGCATTTGAAAGAGTCCAACATGCATTCATAATTTTAAAAAACCCTATAGAAAACTGCAATAGATGATCTTTATCTCAATCTGAAAAAAGACATCTATGAAAAATAAATAGCCATCATACTAAATATTCAAATACTGAAATCTTTCATGTTAAAATCAGGAACAAGACAAGGATGCCCACTATCACCACTTCTCTTCAATATAGTTCTGGAAACATTAGCCACAGCAATTGCACAAGAGAAAGAAATAAAAGGAATAAAGACAGGAAATGAAAAAGTTAAATTGTCATTATTTGTAGATGACATGATAGTCTATATATAAGACCCCAACAACTACACCAAAAGCCTTCTCTATACTCAATAAACAAATTCAGTAGAGTAGCTTGACACAAGATTAACACATAAAAACCAATAGCCTTTGTGTACATGAATAACAAACTGAGAGAGTAACTAGAGAAAAAAGTCCTTTCATAATAGTATCCAAAAAATAAATACCTAGGAATCATCTAACAAAAGAAATCAAAGACCTCTACTCTGAAAAAAGAGATCAATGAGGATATCAGAAACTGGAAAGACATGTTCCTGAGTAGGAAGAACAAATATAGTGAAAATGGCCATACTTCCAAAACTGCTATATACATTCAATGCAATCCCAATTGAAATTCTGATGCATACTTCACAGACCTTGAGAAAAAAATCCAAATATTCATTTGGAACAAGAAGAAACCTAGAATAGCAAAAGCAATTCTAGGAAACAAGGACAAGGTAAGGAGTATCACAATCCCCAACTTGAAACTATACCACAAAGCTACTGTGATAAAAAACAACATGGTACTGGGAAAGAAAGACACTTGAGGATCAGTAGAACAGATTAGAAGATGCAGAAACAACTGCAGATATACTCAGCCACCTCATCTTTGACAAAGGATCCAAATACTCTCACTGGAGGAATGATAGCTTCTTTAATAAATGGTGCTGGAAAAGTTGGGTTTCAACTTGCCCAAGATTAAAATCAAGCCCGTATCTCTCACCATGCATTAAACTAAAATCAAAATATATTAAAGATCTAACTATTAAAACAGAAACACTAAACTAGCTAAAAGAGAGGGTAGGTAGGACTCTTGAAGACATTGGCATAGGAAGAGACTTCATGAAGAAAACCTTAGTCGCACATGAACTAGCATAAAGAAGCAACAACTGGGATCTCATCCATTAAAAAGCTTCTGCACAGCAAAAGACACCACCAGAGTGAAACGACAATCCGCAATGTGGGGAAAATTTTTATTCCTCAGACAAAGGTCTACTATCTAGAATATATTAAGAACTCAAAAAAACAAAACAAAACAGACTTCCCAAATTTAAAGACCCAATTCAAAAATGGCATTTGAAATGAACAGACATTTCTCAGACAAAGAAGTAAAAGCAGTAAATAAACATATGAAAAAATGTTCAATATTTATGGTTGGAGAGATACAAACAAAAACAACTCTGAGATTCCGCCTCATCCCAGAAAGAATGGTTGTTATGAAGAAATCAATGAATAACAAATGCTGGCAGGGTTGTAGGGAAAAAGGAACCCTTCTCCACTGTTGATGGGTGTGTACACTGTTGCAACCACTGTGGAAATTAGTATAAAAACACCTCAAAAAACTAGGATTATAGGTGCCATTTGACCCAGGTATTCCCCTGCTGGGTATCTTCCCAAAAGAATTAAAAGAACCATACCACAGCAACATATGTGCACCCATGTTCATAGCAGCACAGTTTGTAATAGCTGAAACATGGAAACAGCCTAATTGCCCAACAACTGGAGACTGGACAAAGAAAATGTGTTTGTTTTATAAACTGTAGTACTACTCAGCCATAAAGAATTAGAAATTAGAGCCATTTATAGCTAAATGGATGCACATTGAGGCAATACTCAGGTGAAATAAATAGGACAGATGTGTAAATACTGAATAGTTCCTCTGGTGTGAGAAACTGAAAGTGTAAATAAGGATCAAAAGGCATAACAGATATTGTGAAGTAGGAAGGGGAAGGGGAAGTGGGAGGGATTCGGGAAAGGAAAGAAGGGAATGGAATTAATACGAGAAAATGGAAACAAAGTCTTTGTAAATAGGGAGTGGGGGGGTGAAGGGAGGGTGAATGGGAAAAAATAAGAACCAAGATAGATTATGCTACACTTGATCTTAGCTAAAGGCCAAAAAGCGATTCCAAGATAGATTATACAAAGGTACAAATTTCTAATGATGAATGTCATCATACTGTGTTAACTAAAATGTATCAATAAGTTAAATGAATAAAAAAACAGCAAAAAAAACTTTTTGTAAACAGCGACAGCAAAAGTATTTTGTTATAGACATTTCATTTTATAAATGCTAGGTTTTCTCAAATTTGCATTTGAAATGGCAACATTTTGTATTTTGTAAAACAACTAAATATTCTGGGTAGAATTCTAAATTGAATCTTGGCTAAGTTTACCTTCCCCTTTTCTTTCTTGCTTAATTTAAACTAAATATATTCTTTTCAAGATTTCCTCATTGTAATTCTGCTATCAACAATAAGAAATTACCATGGCACTTGAAATAAAAGTTGATTTTAAAATTAAGAAATGTACCATAAAAGGAAAGAGCTAATGAGAAGCCCATCATCTTGATAGTACAGCAGAGAATTAGGAAATACATAAATTGCACTTAAGAGCACAATTTCTTTTCTACAGACGGTTAATGCTTTAAGAAATGTTTTATGTTATAGTCTTTAAATAATTAAAGTATTGAGTGAACTTTGTTTTTTAGTATCAAATATAAGAATTATAAAATACAAACAGTCATAATAAGCAAATATATTTTAATCTGAAATGGGAACTACTGGAACTGTTATTAAAATATCTTAATAATAAATACATCACTGGCAGAAATCTCAGAAGATAATTAGAACTTGTGAAACATTATTATCATTTTTTTTTTTGGTACTGGGAATTGAACTCAGGACCTTGTGCTTACAAGGCAGGTGGCAGAACCACTGAGCTAAATCCCTAGCCCTGAAATATTATTATTAAACAAAAGAAAATTCATGATTGCTCTAAAGTTCTCATTTTCACTGACATATGTGACAAGTGTAATTTGCAAAAATTGCAAATTTTAATAATCAATATAGCATTAAATTCTGGGAATCTTTGTATTATCTGTCAAGTGATAATCTCCTGACCAGTTTTAAAATTTAAAGACTCATCACAAACGCTAGAAAGTACCTCAGTGTGCTGTACCGAGCACACAATCTCAGTTATGGCCCCAAGCACAACACAAAGTAAGTTCCTAGACTTGTTAAATTCTTTAACGGCAAGTTTATCTGCTTAAACTTTAAAGAGGATGAGTTCAGCCTAATTTCCTCTCTGTGCCTTACTTAGTATATTAGTGAGTATGTGAGAGTACTGCAGAGTGCAGGAGGAAAAGCAGACGACTACCACACAGCAAAACTCGATTTAAAAATCCCCACTGAATGTCTTCCTCTTTCCCTAATATTTCTCCCTAGCAGTCAGTAATCTTATCCCTGCATCTCTTTTGTTTTTCATTGTCTGTTTACAGTCTCTCAGAAAATATACTGTGTTGAACGATTAATTTCTGGCTCCAGTGTTGTATCCCCACCCACAAACACAAAGCCTGCAGTTAGATAAACTACTATTGCAAGCAAAATTTTGCTTTTTAAGTTTATCCCCTGGAGATCTCATTTTCTATGCCAAATAGGTTTTCAAAGCACAGTATTCATGCAATAATTCCTAGAAGAACATTCTGCTGCTAAGAAAAATAAGACTTTTTATTTATAGTTGCAGGAATTCACTTGCCTCAAACTGAACACCACCTCCTGAAGGGACGCTGCAGGTGACATTGAAGATCACCTTTGTGTGATGTTTTCTCTGATGTGAAAGTTAACTAAAACCCGTTTGGATGGATCCTTCATTTAACAGATATATGTTCGTCAACTATAACTGACTTTAAATTTATTATATATTTTCTGATGCAAGTTAACTCCCTAAAAACTTGAATGTAAAAGAAACTAACTTGGTCCCCAGGAACTGAGAGCTTTGTAACTGACAGTATACGGCTAGAAGTCTCCTAGAGGCAGATTCATCCATTTGTGGCCTCTTGCTTCTACATATTTAAACCACGTAACCACCAAGTATGGATTTGAGTCAAAAGTTTGCCATTACCCTTGTAACTAAGGGTGTTAATTACGGCAGGAGTGAGTTTCTACTAAAGACGAGTTCAGCCCAACTTTCTCCCGCCCCCTTACTTGCCTTTCTGTCATGCTATAAAGCAGCAGCACATGGGCCCTTGCTAGGAATCAGCACCATGCTCTCAGACTTTCCAGCACCCAGAACTGAGAGAAAAACACATCTGTTGTTTGTAAAATATCCGCTCCGGTATTGTGTGATAGGAGCATAAAACAGATTAAGACAAATAGTATTCTAAAACAAAATTCAAAAGATTATGTTTAGGACTGTAATACAAAAAAATTTTAATTCCAAAGAATTCACTTATCATTCATAAAGACTAAACATGAAATATAAGTTTTGTTTTGCCTTATAAACACAATGTTGGGTGTCAAGAGAAATTATCTAAACCGGGCTACAGAAGGATACATAACAGCGGGCCTTATTACTTATCATTGTGCCACAGAAGGCTGCTAAGTATGCCACTTTAATTTTAAGAGCACACAGAGCTACATGGAAAGTAAATAACGCTGAAGTCTCATTCTGATGCTCTGAAATTTTAGTGATATTGGTGGGTTCTGCTGATATTTTTTGTTTATCACTGACATTCACAGAAGCTACAGCCTAACACATTCATTCCAGAAGAAATTTTCCCTGCAATGAACAAAGCCCTTTTGTGCTTCTGGTAAAACATGACTCCTCTAAGGCAATTAGCTGTTTTAAAAATAAACTAATTCATTTTGGAGATCTGATGTATAATTATGCAGCTGCATGGACTGGAGAGGCATGGTGACTGGCTACAGTGCTAGTAAAATTAGAAAGAAAAAAAGCATCTCCATGCTGACAGTTAAGCACTGACTTATTGTCCAATTGCCACCGTTGCCTTATTTGAGGGAGGGTACAGAATGAACCTCTCTCTAAAATAATACATTTCTGATCATGAAAGCAGGATGCAGGATGTTTTCAGAGATGGAATGGAAAGTTTAAAAAACCCAACATTTATCCAGACACTTATTTCTGAGAAACTGGACACCCTCTGTAAAATTAATATTTACACCTCCATAAAAACATGACTTTAAGGATGTAATTCACTCACTCTATAGGCAGAGTAATTTTGTACTAGTCTAACAAACATAACATTTGATGACATGGCACTTTGTGGGATTCAAGGTGATATCCAGAAGAATAAATTGCTCCTGTTCCATTTTCAGAGATTTATTTCCAAGACTGCAGCTTCCTTGGGTGAGAAGAATATTCCTAACTAATAGCCTTGCTATTTTCCCAGAGATTTATTGGGCAGAGGGCTGTCACTGAATTCAACACTGCACCAGGACCAGCTTGCAGCCTGATCATCCGCAGAACCCACATGGTAAACAGACACCACACAATGAACTATATTTAAAATTCTACTAGCACATTTAGCTTGTCTTTCAATTACATTATATGCTCCTCAATGTCAATGCACGGGGTCTGAGGAGGTCTCCCAAAGAAGAGATGAAACCTATGAGGTTGGTGTAGGTTTTTGTTCTTGACGGAGTTTCTTGACATATCACAAAGGAAGAATTTTCAGCACAAATCAGTAAGAGGTTTAGAAGGTTTCATTAGGCAGAGAGAAGCACACACTCAGAGAGAAGCTGAGTACGCATAGGGTGAGATGTGTTGTGGTCCAGAGCTGAAAGTATAATTGCAAAGTGCCAATACTATTAAACCTGAATCCTAAGGCTTTAATTTAGAAAAAAACAACTCAAAATTAACAACTTTTGTCTTTAAAAAAACACACACAATAATATACATGCCACAGTTTCACCACTACTGATGTATGATGTGTATTTCTTATGTCAGTCAAGTTAACTATTTGGTGGGCTAGAAGCCAAATCATTTGCAGGTGTTTAAAGCTAAGAGATAGTGCTACTCACTTACTAATGCTTTTTCCTGATGATAGAAATCTATGAGAGGAAAAGCATAGGCCCAGTTTCCAGGCACAGTGCATCTTTAAAACCATTAAATATTTTTGGAGTGAGTTTCCTAAAGGGAAAAAGGCATTGTAACTTTTGGCAACTTTGTGTCCTGAAGCTGTAGTGTTCTTAAAAAGTATAATTTAAAAATTATGATTGTCGGCCAGGAATTTAGCTCAATGGTTCCGCCACCTGCCTCGCAAGTACAAGGACCCAAGTTCAATCCCTGGTATGAAAACAAACAACCAAATAAAATGTATGATTATCTTTTTCTCCCATCTTTATTTCTTCTCCATCTCACCAATAAATGAAGGCAGCAATATCCACACAATGTGTCTGTGTAAGAACCTCTTTCCCTCTCTCTCTCCCCTTTCCTCCCTTCTTCTATTCTGTCCTCTTTCATCCCTTTCCTCCTTCTGCTTTACTGTTTTCTCCTCTAGGTAGTCCATGTTATTGCTACGGATGGTTTTAAATCGCACCATTTTGTGTCTCCGATTTTCACATTTCTATTGCTGCATTTATTAAGTAATCCTCTAATATCCTGAAATTAGAGAATATGAATGTCAGCTCAAGATAAACACTAAAGTAATCATTGTCTTTTTGATATGTGCTTTTCAATTATATGAGAATGCAAAAGTTTATTAAAATTTGGTAATGAATCTGCCTTACTCAACAAAAGGAAAAAAATCAGTTCAGAGACAATAAAATGTATACAAATAAAAGAATACATTGAAACAGATTATTTTAAAATGTTTTCTTTAAGATAATTTTTGATGCATCCCAAAAATCAAATACAAACTGCATCTTCACATTTCATTTCCCTAAGTCTCTGATTTCATCACCTGGCAAAGCCTCCCCTGGCGATCACTGTGGCTAGAGCACCCAGGAGAAAACTTTCGGCTGCAGAGGCAGCTACAGAGGTTACCTGAGAAAGTGAAGTACAAGCAGAGCTCTCCTGGATATTGCCAATATTTTGTTAATCATTTTTTAGACAATTTAAAATGTATAGAAAAGACAGAAAATTAGTACACAGAATTCAGTATCTCCTATACACAGATTTCTGCATTTTTAACATTATGCCACATTATATGGCTGTTTTCTTAATTTAATGAAACTTCCATAGAATGCATGTGCACGCACATGCACACGCGCACACACACACACACACACACACACACACACACACACACACAGCTGTGAGTTACTGCCGAGGCTTAATATCAGCCCCGGGTAGAAAGACTGACACAGTCTTCCTGAGAGAAGTGCTACAATGTCAACTCTTTCCTCCATTTTTCTCTCAGATGGTCTCCAATAAGGCAGATAATAAAGGTAAATGTACATGGGCCTGGCAAACTAAGAAACAGTTATTTTATTTCCTCATTTTCAGTGACACATGCGGAACAACATAAACACATAAAGGAGCATTGTCACGGCATTATTTACTGTACTGCGGATATAGCATAAAGTTCATCAGAGAGTCTACCTAAAGAGGTCAAAGGGTCTGACTTCTGAGTATTTTAGACCACTGAAGGTCACTTAAAACATGTGGCCAACAGGTTGATCCATCAGCATGAAGCTCTAAGGAAAACATTAGAAGAGGGTATTAGTCAGTGAGAAGTGAACCAATTATATATTACTACATATTGTTATATATTACTAAAGCTACAAAAAATAAGCATGCTTCAAGAAGAGCTTGGGGCAAAAAAAAAAAAATCAAGATTGCAAAGACAATTCAACATACCATTTTTTTATATTTAACTTAAAATTTTCCAAAATAATCCAACCTTAAAGATTGCTTTAGTGACTTATGCTATCTTTGCTTCTTCCAATATTTCTTAGAAATGCAGTACACCGGGTATACACACGAATGGGCACTGAACCCACGGGTGCACATAATGAGTGGAAAATAAATATTATCTCAGAGAGACATGAGGTTGCTATGTACATAGGTACTGTTGATTTAACACAAAATAGAAATGTTGAGTTTTATAAATCTCCTGAGTTGATGTCAGAAGAACGAACATGTTGGCTATGTAAGGGAAAGGCCCATTTCAGGCACCTGGAGACCTTCCAGTATCTGAAATGAAAAGTAAAACTGGTAATGCATCAGAGAAAGCTGTGTGGGAGAGGTGCACAAGATCAGAAGCGACAGCAGTCAGAAGCCACCAGTCCCTGCAGACCACAATAACACAAGGAGTGGATGAAGAGTCGGGCATGTGGAAGAGGGGGCCCTAAGTGTGAAACAGCTTCATTCACCCTAAGGGAGAGAGAGCAGGCCCAGAACCATGTCGGCAGCGCACGCCTGAGTGGCAGTTCATGAAGGACAGAAGCAGAGGTGAGTGGACTAGAGGGACCGTCTGAATATTATCTGTAACATGGAATTTGATTCGAAGCCTGCCAATAATAAGGCAGAGATAGATACTATAAATAAATACAAGCTAAAAGACAAAACAGGACTCCAAATCAAATCTTCCAGAAAAGGCAGCTGAAACAGGGTACCACATAAAATCTTCGGGGATAGAGGAAGTCTGTGACAATGACAGATCAGCACCATTCACAGGGAGGGAGGAGAAGATAGGGAAAGAGGGATTGTTACAGACTTCCTAGAGGCCTGCAGTCCGGTGTCTGCATTAATAGCTGAGTTTAAAACATGGGAAAACACTTGGGAAAGCCAGATTATAAACAGTCATTTACAAGATATTTGAAAAAGTACCAAAATCAACACATTTTACTAGCTAAGTCTTCCTAGTACTGTATCTCTTTCTCTTACATCCTTCAGGCAATAATAGTCTGTTTTTTCTCCATAATGGTGAGTTACATCGTGGTACCTCTGACCTACTAGATAAATAATTAAAGTTCCTGAACTTAGCTGAGTCAGTCTCGGTTCTCGTTTTAGGAACTGAAAACCAACACACGGCATACAGCATTTGCAAAGGCACAGAGGTAGGAAAAGGTAAGAAGTTGAGAAGGCCAAAAGACCCCATTGTTGAGATATCATCTAATTTGCTGTAGGAAAATGAAAAGATACCCTTTTTGTTTAAGTTGGCCATTTTGATTTTTGTTGATCATGACCAAAACATCCTTAGTTAATATAATCATCAATAATTATAAATGTTGCTCTGGAGCCATGAATGTTGGAATAACACAGTAAAGGGCAAACTTCACAACCTCAGATTGCTCAAAATAAATTGAACAATGGATAAAGCCTAACAGATAAAGGAATAAAAGGCAGGAAAGCTGTCTCTAGGACTCACTTGGCTGAACATCAGATAAAGAGGCCATTTGGACTCATGGCATCACTATGCTCACAGGGAAGCAACGTCAAAGTGCATTCACTTTTTACATAACTATTTCTCAAAACATCTACCTTGTGCCAGGCATGGCTCCAGCTGCTGAGATTGCAGAAATAAACATGGGAGAAAAGATTCTTGCTCTCCTGGTGCTTTCCTTTTTGGACTTGAACTCAAATGAAACTCCTATGTGTCTCTGTCAATTATTTGAAATAGAAGTTTCTTCTGATAAATATCTCCTCTATGCTGTTTCAAAATAGATATTTAACCAAATGAAAATTCCTCGGGGATATGGTAAGGTCTGTTACCGTTGTAGTTCATATTTAGATCTTCATACACTCTGACGCAGGGCTGTTGGACGAGGGCTGGAGCTGACTTACTGTTAGGAGGAGGGCCTGGGAGGGGAGGTAGATCACTGCGGATTTGAATCTGCAGGGAAGGGTGTGATCCCTCTCTGGCTCCTTCCCTCTCTCTCTTTGCTTCCTGGCCTCCAGGACATGCTCAGCTTTCCTCCACCCAGGCACTTCCACCATGCCGCCAAAGTAAGAACTGAGATTTGTGAAACTGCGCCAAGACAAACCTCACCTCCTTCAAGTCTGGGGTGTCCAAGATCGCGTGCCAGCTACCAGTGCAGGGACTGAGACTGTTACCCTTGTAGCTGAATGATATGTAAGTTCTCGAAAGGAAGGGAAAGTAATAACAATGGTAACGTGGGTGACTGATTGCCTAAACATGCTGATTCTAAGCACCTCTGGAATTAGACTCAGGGAAGTCTCAGTCTTTGCATTTTGGATAAATGCTTAAGTCAAACATTGGGCAATCTATGGCGAATTTAACCCTCTGTCTGCTTTTCTAAATAAAGTATTACCAGAACACAGCCGCACTTGCTTATTTACATGTTGTCTATAGTTGATTTTCTGCTAAAATAAAATTAAAAGAAAAAAAAAAACCTGAACTTTTTCCCAATCCCTCCCTTAATTGATTCTTATGTAGGCTAAAGTCTGTAATGAAAGCTTCTTATACTTCTGCATTTTAATGATTTAAAAACTAAAAATTTATTTTAATACTAAGAAAAAGAAAATTTTATACCTGGCTAAGCATAAGAAAGTAAATACAAGGAACGTTAAGATTGCCTTTGTTAATTAGAGTAATTTAAGATAAGCTTTTTTGTGTTGTTTGAGCATTTTGTTTTGTTTTATTTTGTTGTTGGTTTCTTAAATAAATACATTATTATTTTAAAAGTAAAGGAACACAAAGGTCACCTCTATTTAGACCCTGATGTAATTCCTTATAGCTCTCTTTGTATGTAATCATTTATTAAAGACAAAAAGGCATATTCTGAGTGACATCATTTTACTACCAAAGTTGATCTTACTTAAAATTCATTAGTACTACTGATGATTAATAACATTAATGAATATCTATAGTCCTGAATTACTCTCACTAATTTCAGCTACAGGAAGAAAGGTATTAGAACCTCACTCATTTTTACTGTCACAGCAAATAAGATCTTGCCTGGCACCTAGTAGGTTTTCATAAAATAAATGATAGAGAAAGCTATCAGCTATGTTCTTCCATGAGATCCTACTTGTGTGAACTTTTAAAATTGTTCTCATTCATGAAATACAATGTGGTACCATTAGGTTGCTACTACTGAACACCTACACAGTTTTTTTTTACTCTTTTAAACTCCTTGTTAGATGTGTCACCATTTAAAATGTGCTCTTATTTTCTTGTTAATGTGACTTTTGCACAGTCAACCCACGGTTACCCAAAATAACACTAGTGTTTTCCAGAAATATCATACATAAATATGACATTTAATATCCCTCTTAGATATATGTGATCTGTACTCAATGCCAAATAACAGTGAGAAGTAAGCAAATATGAACAAGGAAATGTGCTGCTGCTCCCCAAAAAGAAAGTGGCAGAAAAGGAAAAAAATATGAGAAATTTTGTAAATGGGGAGGGGAGGGGGGTGAAGGGAGGGCAGGGACAAGGGGAAAAAAATGCGAACAAAGACCTGTCATGTAGAGGTACAAGACCCCAATAATGAATGTAACTGTACTGTATATCTAAAATGCACCAATAAGCTCAATGAGGAAAAAAAATGTTTTCTTTCATGCATAAAGTCAAAGAAATTCACATGCACACATGCAGGCCCCACGACAAAAATATTCTCATCTGCTTCTTAGAGATTTTGATTTAGTCACACTGATCAATAAAGTAAAACTAGAATTTATAAAAACCTGACGATTGGTAATGGGAAAATACAGGTAATCATAATTATGTGTGGGTCTGAATCAATGTAGAGGAGGTGATTCTAAGACTTGCAGAAACGGTACAATGACTAAATACCATAAATAAAAGTCCAGAATTAGATGACTAAGAAAACAGTCATTTCATCCTTCTAAATACAAGTCTGATACTACAGAGATTTGTTTGTCTTTTAAATTTATGTTTGTATCATATGGTTTGCACCTATGGACAATAATCAGGAGATTCAGAGAATAGGGAAAAATAACTAAGTGCTAGAAAATGGAAGGCAACTAAGGAATAGTTCAATACCCACTATGCACAATGCTGTTTTCTCATCTTCAGTTTCTCATCTTTAGTTCCTCCACAATCATCCGTATGTGCACTGACTGATCTGTGCATGAAGTAGGCATTGATTTCTATTACATAGCAGGCAATTCATGAAAATTTTAACAAAGAGATGATACAAATTCTTCTGGAGTTTATATTCCAAACAGAAAAAGGGATATTCTTAAAAAGTTATAACTCCCAATGATTGAAGATGTAAAAATTTGAGCAAGAAAATCAAATAGTAGTGGAGAATAACACAGAGAATAAAATAAATGTTCATATGTTCATACTGATGTAAGTAGTTAAATAAGTGGAGATGAACAAATCTCTCATAAAAAGAGCTCCAAATAATGCATATGGATTTCTCTTCTTAAGGAGTAGTTTTATTTTCAATTATTTATTATGAGTTAAGTTTTTTTTTTTTTACTTGCTTCCAAAAAGTAGAATGTAGAAAGGCAGAAAACAGTAACTCCAAAGCGGAGAATCTAGCTAAGATTACTTCCAGCAGGTAATCGAGGTCAACATCATCAGGGCGAAATCCTATTGATATATGCCTCCTGACACCCTCTGTGGGAAGGGACACTTCACCCTAACAGTCTTCCTCCAAAAACCCAAACCTAAACCCCTCCATGCTTTAAAAAAGCAAACAAAGCAAATAAACTAAATTGATACGATTCTTAAAAATACAAAACCAGCACTCCTAAATACTGTCATAATCATAAAAAATCAGTCTAAGAAAATTCCATGGGCCAGCAGAGATAAGAAGACATGATGCCATTATGTAATTCTAGATGAGAACTTGAAAGAAAAAAGAAAAAGAAAAAGGGAGAGAAAAAAGACCTACTGAAATTCAAATAAAGTGAGGAGTGTATCTAACAGTAATGTACCACTGCACTGCACAGGGTAAGAAAGAATTTAGAGAGGTAAGCCTGAAATTTGTGGTTCTAATTAAACTTGGGAAGACAAATGATTTCAGAAAAGAAGTTAAACAGACTTTAGACAGCCTCAGAGAACTCGGAGAACATAAATTGAAGTCCAAGACCACCCAAACAGAGGGACTATATAAAAATTGTGTGTAAAGAGTTGAGATAGAAGGCGTAACAGCTCCCATCTTAGAATTTGAATAAAGTTGACCTACTATTGCTAAGGTTCCTTGTTATCTTCCAAAAGAACCATAAATTTCAAATAATGTTCTAGTCTTCATTTTGTTTTCTTAAAAAATGTAATATAAAGGCCAGGGATGTAGCTCAGTGGTGCCACACCTGCTTGGCAAGCACAAGGTCCTGAGTTCGATTTTCCCCAAAAAAAGGTAATACAAAATGTCTGCTACAATGTGAGGAGAGAAAACAATATGACTCAAGACAAGAGAAACAGGATACAGATGAACCAATAATCAACATAAATAATGATGTTATTCAATACAGATATTAAACATAACATATTCTAATAAAAAAGGCAAGTTTCAGACATATACCAGTGAGACGATTTGCTGCTTACAAGAAATTTATTTAACATATAAGGACCATAGAGTTAGAGCTAAATGAATAAAAGAGATACACTATGCAAACATTAACTGAAACAAAACCTTTATAACTAAACTGACATAAAGAAAAATCATTATTAGGGATAAAAGTGAAAATAAAAAGGTTAGAATAAAGGAAAAATAGATAAATCTATACTATACAGAAGAAATTTAACACATTTCTCCCAGTAAATGATATAAATGTGGACAACAATTTTACTACCTATTCCTAGTAAATACAAACCTTTATAATAATTGACCAGGGAAGTCTTCATAAATTTCTAAATGAATAATTAGAAAATCTGAAGTCAGTCTTATAACCATTAAAAAAAGAAAATGGGGATCTGTTAGGCAATAGGCAGAGGCCCAGAGAGTAAGAAATTTAACAGGGAGTATATATACAAAGTACATTACATGTATATATGAAAATGTCACAAAGCCGGGGATTTAGCTCAGTGGTGCTGCCAGCCTGCCTTGTAAACGCAAGGTCAAGAGTTCAATCCCTGGTACCAAAACCAAACAAAAACAAAACAAAAATGAAAATGTCACAAAGAAAACAATTAAATCTATACTAACAAATTTTCCTACAAATGCCAGGTCCAGAAAATTTCATCAGTAAATTCTACCAACATTGTAAAGAAGAAACAATAATAAATTCTTCCAGGAATTAGAGAAAGAAGAATATTGACCCTCCTGAGTATACCTTGACACTAACTCTAACAATAGAATTTCCAGATAATAAAATTATGCGATAATCTTGTTTATGAACATAGAAGCCAAAGTGTTAAACAAATGTTAAAAAAATAATGTAAACTAAGTTTAAAAGCTCCAATCTCTTTCAATTATAGCATTCTTCAGGAAATATTTAATTAAAATCAAAACTCAGAGGCATGGTTAGAATTCCAAGGACTGGGGACAGCAAGTACTGACAAAGAAATAGAGTGATTTAATACTTTGGTGTTGTAGAATCGCACACTGGCAAATCCACTTTGGAAAATGTTTTAAAATCGTGTATTAAATTTTACCATAATCATATCCTACACAATGGTAATTCATAGGGAAAATTCCCAAATGACAAGATTA
>NW_022900916.1:20964309-20966468 GCF_012274545.1 Fukomys damarensis | reverse complement strand
CTACACAATGGTAATTCATAGGGAAAATTCCCAAATGACAAGATTATTCACAATTGGCCAAAATAACTATCAATAGTAAAATGGTAAATAAATAGTGATATAGTTAGGGAGTGGACGTTACACTGCAGTGAAAATAAGCAAACTAAAGTTGTAATCAATTCCACAAACTTAACGTTACCCTAAAAAGTCACAGATTAATTAGTGTGTATGCTACAATGGTATTTATCTGTAGCATTAAGAAAGGCAAATGAAATTACATTAGTAGAAATCAAGACAGATAACCATTGAGATAGTTGGACCAGTAATTTGGAGGGGCCATTCTATAAAGAGTTGCAATACTATTTTTTCTTTCAGGAATCAATAAGTTCAACGATCATTTTCACTATGTGAGTTTTACTGCATTCAGAAAAACAGGTCCTATAGCTTCTCAGCCTTTTGGCTAAGATTAAATGCAAATAAATAGGTCCTGACTTCTAACGGCATTTTTAAATAAAAGAATAATAATGTGAACCTGGTATCTGAATAATACTATACACAGTTGTATAAAGACTAGATGAGATCAAAAGGACTGGAAGCAAGAAAAAAGATGAGAGGCTATAACAAACAGTAATTCATTTATCTGCGATTAGATACTGGAAAGTGACTATCAAAATGAAATCTCTGTAACATCATTACTTGAAAGGTTCAGTCACACTATTATACGACAAATATAATTTCCAGCCGTTTCTCTTTAAATGTTGAGACCAGAGGTTCCAAACACAGGCTTGTAATTAATAAAAGGAAATACACAACATTAAATAAGAATAAGATGAACTAAATTAAACGTAACCACTCACTAATTTAGTGACTACGATTATGTTACTGAATGCTCTGGGCCTCAGTTTTCTGATATTAACGTAACTCATACCTGGGAAGAGTAAGTGATATAATCTATATAACTTATACCATAACATATTTAGCAGAGCACTTGCATGTAGTAAGTATTCTTACATGTAAGCTAGAATAAACATCATCATATAAAACTGTTTAAACACATTTTTAGAATCCTACATTTAGTGAAATAACTTGATTAATTCAAAATTTATTACATTTGTCTGAACAAAATAAAAAAGTGGGATATATCCAAACTACAATTGCATAAAACCTTTTCCCAGCCTTTGTTTGTACTTTATAAGCAATAAATGGATGAGGGAAGTCATTGCTAAAGGACTTCTCTTGTAAAAATTGTTTAAATTCCATTCAATTCCCATGGTTAGATAGTACTGACAAGTTCCCAAAATAACACAAAACAAATCACATAGGATTTTGTATTGCTTAAATGTGGAAAAAAATCAAACAAGAAAATATGTTCTTTCTTAAAGTTTATGAAAAGAAATTCTTCTAACAGTAATACAGAGAAACTGATCTTAAAATAACTGGATATCTCTATTCAGATGCTGCCCTGGATATAAAGGTAGGAACTGTAACTCTAAACAAGGTGACAATTTCAGTCCAAATTTGCCAGTAAAAATTGAGTTTTTAAAAGCGGATGCTCTGTATAGTGCCAATTTAAATGTTTTTATGTGATAAAAATAGGAATCCTATAATCAGAAATCAGCTAATACTGTTTTTAACAATATTAAATGCAGGTATTATACCTCTAAGTTACAATTTTATAAACATTTTAGAAATGGCTGGATTTAAGTAAAATCTTTTGGACTTTGTCTTTTTTTAAATATAAAGAAAATATTTTAAAATCCTTCAATTTTGGAAGAAATACTTTAAAATCCCCATTTTATCACTTAAACTGAATTTAAAATTACTAATATTTTCTTTAACATTGCATAGCACATTTTTATTTCATGTATTTTGTAATTGTATAATATGATCAAATTATGTCAAAAACAGCTAACTTTGCATTCTAAAATTCAATCTGGTACTAGTTCACAGCACTTAACTCAATATTTAAGACTCCAAATTTTTCTGGCTGTTAAGTCTGTATATGTCTGAAAAGTATGTGTGTATAGACATACATACATACTTACACAAACATACACACACACAAGACTTTTTGCTGCATTTTATTTGACTTTGTTATT
The DNA here is from genome assembly GCF_012274545.1 of Fukomys damarensis. Lineage (NCBI taxonomy): Eukaryota > Metazoa > Chordata > Mammalia > Rodentia > Bathyergidae > Fukomys > Fukomys damarensis. Next base: position 20,964,390 of record NW_022900916.1, on the reverse strand, counting down.
CTTTTCCACAGTTAATAGGTTTCCCCATACAGAGAGTGCTACTAATTTAATTTTCTCTTTCTGACTTCTCCAGTCTTCCTA
>NW_022900916.1:20925166-20964265 GCF_012274545.1 Fukomys damarensis | reverse complement strand
TTAATTTTCTTTTTGACTTCTCCAGTCTTCCTAGGAGCCACTGTTTATTTTCCAGAGTCAATTAAATAGGTCGAGTTGCAAATGTTAGTCACAGTAGGACATCAGTTCGTTTTTGTAAATTTTATGCTCAATCTATCATACAAGAGAATATAATGGTATTTCTCCCCAAATATTTTGTATCCAAGCTCAGAAAAAATTCACCCTTGCTATCACAGAACAAATTTGAAAGTCATAAATTATAGATAACTTTGAATTTTGTCCACCTTTTGCAGCTGTTGTACACGACCATGCCACAAAAGTTTCTATGATCAAACAACTGTCCTGCCCTGACATTATGCTTAGCCATTATCCAAAGCTTTGCTGTATATCCATAATTCTATAAAGTTTAAAATATAACAGTAGTACGAACACCACTGTATTTATCATCAACATGGTGTGATTACGTACCATGTTCGTGTACAGCTGCAATTATGAAAATCAAAAATATACCTGACTTGGCTGGAGATTTAGTTCAGTGGTGCTGCCACCTGCCTCGCAACTCGCAAGCACAAGGACCCAAGTTCAATCCCCAGTACTTAAAAAAAAAATATATATACACATATATGACTTTCCCGATCCTTTAACTTTATCAAGAGCAGAGTGTAAACTGAGAATTAGAAGTAATTTAAAATAGGAAAAGCTATGAGATTTGAAGATTCTATAGGATGAATGCCTTTCTAAAACACAAGGACAGGAAGATAGGCTGTAAGAAAACCAAAAGCCAATTTCCCTACACTCTAATAAGGAAGTTATATGATGTAGCCCAAGGGGCACGGACTCCTCAGAGAACTCCACTAGGCTTCATCACAATCCCCCAAATCTACACTCACAAAACGTCAATTTGTAATTTGAATACCATGAAAATTAAATCATCACCCTAGGCACGCTGAGTCACTGGCAAGGGAGCAAAAATTGGAGGCTAAGGGCTATTTTCTATGGTTGCCATTAGTCAATTATAGTCAGTAAAATAAAGCTTGTCTTACCTGTTAACAAACTGCCTCTCCAGCAGACAGATGCCTCAAAAAAAAAAAAAAAAAGTGGCAGAATAAACCATTTGAGTATGTACACTAACAAAATACTATTTCATTTATTTACCATTTTCATAGACGATGTCTTTCATTCTTAACTACTTTAATATTATTTTAAGCTTTTCCACAGTTGTTTTCTTCCTACAGTATCTTTCTAAAATCACTTCGGTGGAAGGAGAAAAATCAGTTCTTAGCATTTTCACCCCGTCTCATTTAACTGCTAAAACTTAATAGGAAGTAACAGGTTTCAAGCACCTGGGCCAAGAAGAAGGAATCTAAGATGCTGAAATAGGTTAAAAGAAAGAAAAGGGAGGTGAAAAGACCCAAAGATTCACCTAATCAACTTGCAAGTTTTGGCCAGTGGGCAACCCTGCTTCTCTGACTCATGCCAGCTTCCAAAAGCAAACTCTTGGTCAGCTGTCTGCTGCAGAACTGGGTCAAGCATGTCTTGGCCAAAATGGACGCTGACCACAGCTTTGACCTCAGCTTGAGAGAGGAAGTCCCCCACTCATGCTCAGCTCAATTCCAAAGAAACCAAAGAAAACAGAGTGAGAGCTACGAAAAAAGAAATTGAAGCAGCACAGAGCAGCACCGGCCAGACAAAGGTCGGTGAGAGGAACACTGGGCTACCAAAGTCAGGCTGAGGAAGGAAGGACCCTCCCATGGGAGCTGGAATGACAAACAACAGCCACCACCTTTGGTTCTTTCTTCTTTACTCCTCTGGGTAGAGTTCAAGAGCTTGACATTTATTAATTTAAGTTCATGGCCAGTGAAACAACAAACAAGTTTTTATTTAGAGATACTCTTTTGGAATCTCTAGCCATGATGTAGATGGCTGCAATAGGAAATCAAAATTTCAATGGTGAAAACACAACAGCATTGGCTCTGAACTTTGAAGTAAATATAGTCTTTGTGAGCTGGTATCAAATCCTGGAAAAGGACATTACATCTTATTTCTTTTGGAAATAAACCAGAAGGATATGAAGACTATTTGTGGGTTGATTACTACTGGTTTAATACAAAGTGATCTAAATTCTGTATTTATTCATATAACTTAGCAGTCACATAATTACGGTGCTTTTCATAGTTTCCTAGTAACAATTTTCTTTCAGAAACATTATCCATGTTTCACATATGCTCATACAAGTTACAAAACCTCAAAGAGCTGTTCTCTTCCTCATTAGAAATGATTCTGCCTAGTTAAGGTTTTCATTTTAATACTTTCTTTTGATCATTTTTCTCCCACGAATTACAGTCAAATGTCCATATTTTAATTACTACTACATGGGCACTGACAGGGTGATGGCCTCTCCTGACAACACAAACATTTTTCTGGGGCAAAATGCCAAAGATTTGTCAGCACAATGGCACCTTCTCTTGGATGAGGAGGCAGCAAATGTCACAACAATACAGAAGTGATTCAAACCTAACAGTTTTATAAAAACCAGCCCCATGCATGCCCAGACACAGCCTCAAAGGAAGAGACAGAGAGAATCTGAGTACCATATTCCTCAGCATTAATATGCGCCCTGGCACACATGAGTCCCATAAAGCTACACACGTAGGATAGCTGTGAAGGGCAGAAACCTAGCTTCTTCCTAGAGGACAGGACTTATTCAGGGGCAAGTCAAATCAAGTTCAAAATGCTTATCACCTGAAAAAATCTGTGAAGTCAGATTAAAAGTTATTTTGACAATCAACAAAATAGAGCTCTATGAAAAATCACTGTTTTGTAACTTACTAATGCCCCCAAAACAATATCAAATTCAGTTGGGGGAAAAGAAAATTAAATAGAGCAGTTTTTAAAACATACAATTAATTATGAGACTCTTCAGGTCCAAGTGCAGAAACCACCCAATCTGTACACATGAGGGCTCATCCACACAGAAACAGACAATAACTAATCAGAAAGAAACATTTCACTTAAAGTCTCAAGAACTGTGTGATTTAATGATATAACTGACAATGTGAAATAGGAAGAAAGGGGCTAAAGGTGCAGGGAAAGTGGGAAGGGTAGGGGAAAGGGAAAAAGAGAAAAGAAAAAAATATGAGAAAATGAAAAAATGGAAATAAAGTGTTTGTAAATGGGGAGGGGAGGAGGGGGTGAAGGGAGGGCAGGGACAAGGGGGAAAAATGAGAACCAAGATCTGTCAGGTAAAGGTACAAGATCCCAGTAATGAATGTAACTGTACTGTATACCTAAAATGTACCAATAAACTCCATGAAGGAAAAAAAAGAACTTATGTGATTACTTTTTTTTTTCCTCCATTCCCCTGCCCTCCCTTTAACCCCTTCACCCCTTCCTATCTACAAACACTTTGCTTCCATTTTTGTTTTGTCTCATGTTAATCCCATTCCCATCTTTCTTCTCCCCTCCCGCTCCCACATCCCCTTCCCCTTTGCATCTTTTCTTCTTACTTCACATTATCCATTATACCTTTTAGTTTTATTTACACCTATTTACACCTTCAGTTTCTCACACTAGAAAAACTCGGTATTTACACGAGTCCTATTTATTTCACTTAAGATTATCGCCTCAATGTGCATCCATGTAGCTATAAATGTCTCCAGTTTCTAAGCAGTACTCCATTTTATTTTATTTTTTAAATCACATTTTCTTTATCCAGTCTCCCGTTGATGGGAAATTGAGCTACTTCCAAGTTTTAGCTATCATGAATTGTGCTGCTATGAACATGGGTGCACACATATCACTGTGGTATGATTCTTTTAATTCTTTGGGAAGATACCCAGCAGGGGGATAACAGGGTCAAATGGGACCTCCAATCCTAGTTATCTGAGGTACCTCCATACTGATTTCCACAGTGTTTGCACCAGTCTACGCTCCCACCAGCAGTGGAGCACAGTTCCTCTTTCTCCACAGCCCACCAGCATTTGTTATTGGTTGATTTCTTGATAGCACACATTCTTTCTGGAATGAGGTGGAATCTCAGCATTGCTTTCATTTGCATCTCTCCAATGATCAGTGATGTTGAACATTTTTTTCATATGTTTATTTGCTGCTTTTACTTCTTTGTCTGAGAAACCTCTGTCTGTTCATTTCAGATGCCCATTTTTGAATTGGGCCTTTAAATTTGAGAGGCCTGATTTTTATAAAGTTCTTTATATATTCTAGATAGCAGTCCTTTGACTGAGGAACAGCTGGTGAAAAATTTTCTCACATCGTGGGCTGTCTTTTCACACTGTTGGTCGTTTCTCTCATTGTGCAGAAGATTTTTAATAGGAAGAGATCCCACTTGTTGATTGTTTATGGTAGTTCACAGGCAACTGAGGTTTTGGTCATAAAATCTATTCCTACATCAGTGTCTTCATGAGTTCTACCTAATCTCTTTTCCAGCTGATTTAGTGTTTCTGCTTTAATATTTAGATATTTCATCCATTTTTATTTTAGTTTAGTGCATGGAGAGAGATCAAGATCTAGTTTTAATCTTTGGCAAGTTGAAACTCAGTTTGTAATTAGTCTTTCTATGCCATATTCATTTTTTTTCTCTGTGAGTTTATTGGTACATTCTAGGTATACAGTATAGTTACATTCATCATTGGGATCTTGCACCTTTACATGACAGGTCATGGCTCTCATTTTTCTCCCTTGTCCCTGCCCTCCCTTCACCCCCTCTTCCCTTCCCTATTTACAAACACTTTATTTCCATTTTTTCATTTTATCATATTTTTTTCTTTTCCCTTATTTCCTTTCCCCTACTCTTCCCACTTCCCCTACACCTTTAGTCCTTCCTATTTCACAATATCAATTATATCATTAGCATACAATGTTTCACAAATTTTTCATTTATTTATTTATTTATTTGCCAGGGATTGAACTTGGCACCTTGAGCTTGAGAAGCAGGCAGTGGCCCCACTGAGCTAAATCCTCAGGCCTGTCTCACAAAATGTATTTCTCAGCCAACATATTCACTGCAGAGCACTTTCCCTTTCAATTAACAACTTAAATTCTAAATTAAAAGCATAAGGAGGTACAAATTGAGAGAATGGCAGTAAGTAGTATGCTCAATGCCACAAGAAAATGGAAGCAGAACTGCATGTAAGTCTCCTGGCATCAAAAAAGGCACACACAACAAAACCTAAAACTGTACTCTCACCCATTAAGAAAAGGTTAAATTGGGCTGGGGACGTAGCTCAGTGTTTCTACCACCTGCCACCTGCCTTGAAAGTGCAAGGTCCCAAGTTCGATCCCCAGTCCAAAAAAAAAGAAAGAAAAAGAATAGGCTAAGCTGAGCAACGCACATGTGATGACTCAGAGACTCTGAGACTCAGGTAGCACCCATGAGAAACCCTAGGAAAGGCAATTTTGCATTTTGCACTAGGCTAAAATCTCAAAACTATAGGCTGTGCTGCCACCTTGGTATATGACAAAACTCGAGTTTGGAGTATCCACAGTAAGTGAAAAATAAAGCGGTCATCCTTTTGCAATTCTGGAATACAGCTGTATCTGAAGGGCTTTCATTTATGAGAGCCATTATATACCCTTCTAACATTAATCAATTTATTTTGGCTATTTTCAAACTTGGAACCTCAGAGTCCTACATGGCACGATGCTCCATATGTAATTTAGAATCTGAAACAAACTTTGAAAACACTTTTACTAACAAAAAGCTTGTCAAACACCATTTAAGTAAACAGACAAAAGGGATTGTTCCCATTTCAGACACAGAAAGACAGGAGGCAGAGAAAAAAATCCTAAGTTAAATAGAGCAACCAAATCTTAAATGTAGTATTTCATTGCCTCATTTGCTATTTCCTTCCATCAACTAGTCATCAGGTATATGTATATGATAAATACATATAAACTCAAATATTAAATGTGGACTAAAAATGCAAGGGGCTCACTCAAGGTATGATGGAATGAAATTATCTTCACAAAACTCGTTCAACTAAGGCTATTTCACCAATAATGAGCTACAACATGGAAACAAAATGGGACTTATTTATTTAATAATGTTATATTTATAGCCAAAGGAAATCTAGACACCTACAATTATTTTATTAGTAAGTTAAATCTCTCTAGCAGGTAAAATTACATTTCTGTTCTTTTAGAAATAATTACCTTGCTTCTTTATGTGATATGGTGGTTTCAATATTTTCTGGTTATACATGATGTGTTCAAAGTTGACACTAATTGATAATAAAGGGAGATTTGAAAATAGCAAGGAAAACACTTTCTCAAGGTGCTTTATAGTTCTCAGTTATCTAATTTATGAAAAATGTAGAGAGGGTTACCACAGAGTGTTTTTCAATAATTTATGGTGAAGATTCATCTCCTAAGTTTAGAAACATAATTTGTGACCCAACTGGGCTGTGAATCTATTTGTGTAATTAGATGGTTGGCTACATCCCCAACCCAGCCTATTCTTTTTGCACTGTCTTCTGGGTGTATAACAGATTTTGTGCTTTGTTTTGGGAAGCACTTTCTTTTGGGAAGTGATTAAATACAACAATTATTCATAATGTATGTTTTGAAGCTTGATTATTAAAGAAATATAGAATGCTCTGGCTAATCATAATTGTAAGACTATTGCCTCTCTGAATTTGGAGAACAGATAAATATTAATGCAATCTTTTTTCACTTCATTTAAATTTTTAAATCACACAGTATTGTTTTATTGTGTAATACAATCAGTGACCTGACTAAAATTTCACAAAACTGGGAAAAGGAGCCAAACACACCAGAACCATAAATATATCTAGTTTAAGTTCACAAAATTCACTGAGTTAAACTTAATCATTTTAAAAACCTGTTTTAAAATATACCATGAATTTAAAGCAAAAAATGAGTCATTTTATTTTATTTGTATGACTACACTTGAGCAGTGAAATACTAACGCTCTTAGAACAAAGGAGGTCTGGTCTTTTCATACCCTTAACAATAATGCTCCTGATTCTGTTCTATTCTCCAAATATTAGGCTTTGAAGGAAAGCAAATTAATATTCACTTAAAAAAGGCAAAATCCAGGCAACAGAGAGCTGTGAATTATGTATGATCTGTGTGCTCAGGCACAAGCAATTAGAAACAAGCTGGGAAGAAAGTAAATTCAGATGGCGTCCTCCACCATTTTTAGGTAAAAGAAAACTTTTATCTTGAATATTTGTTCTTAGCAAGAATCAAGCTGCACAATGAAAATTAATTTATGATGTTCTTCTTTACACAGTTATAGGAAAGTTATTATATTTAACCCACTAATAAGAACAGAGCTGTTAAATACAATTTGTATAATTAGTTAATTATCAAATGCCACTTTTTCAGGATAAATGCTGAAAATAACAGCTACATAATAAGGTAGAAGACAATTTTGTTTAATTGGGAAATTAATAAAGCAAGTTTCTATTATCCAAGGTTCGTAATTGAATAAAAAATAAGTAAATGAATAGAATTTTATTTTGCCTTATAATGAAACATATTTTTACACTGTTTTCAAGAATATATTATGTTGTAGAAGACCAAAAAAACTCCGCCGAAAGACTTTTAGATTTAATTGATTCAGTAGAGTAGCCAGATACAAGGGCAACACTCAAAAATCAATAGCTGTCTCATAGATAAATAACAGACTTGCTGAGAGAGAAATTAGGGAAATTTTCAAAAAATCCTTTCACAGTAGATCAGAAAAAAATGAAATATCTAGGAATCAATCTAATGAAGGAAGCAGAAGACCTCTACATTGAAAACTATGGCACTCCGAAAAAAGAGATGGAAGAGGAAACAAAAAAAATAAAGGAAAGACATCCCTTGTTAATGGGTAGGAAGAACCAATATAGTGAAAATGGCTATACTCCCAAAACTGCTATATAGATTTAATGCAATTCCAATTGAAATCTCAACAGTATATTTCACAGAACTAGAGAAAAGAATTCAAAATTAATTTGGAACAAGAAGAGACTTGAAATACCAAAAGCAATTCTAGGCAACAGAGACATGACAGAGGGTATCATAATCCCCAAACTGAAACTATACTATGAAGCCACTGTGATAAAAACAGCATGGTACTGGCAAAGAAACAGACCCAAGGATCAGTGGAATAGATTAGAAGACACAGAAACAACTCCAGATGTATTCAGCTACCTCATCTTTGACAAAGGAGCCAACCATGCTCACTGGAAGAAGGATAGTCTCTTTAATAAATGGTGTTGGAAAAACTGGATTTCAACCTGTCAAACACTAAAACTGGCCCTTTATCTATCACTATGCACTAAACTAAAATTGAAGTGGATTAAAGATCTAAATTTTAAAATAGAAACACTAAACTTTCTGGAAGATAAATTAGGTAGAACTCTTGAAGACATTGGCATAGGAAGACTTTATGAACAAAGCCTCGTTAGCAGAGGGACTAGCACAAAGGATCAACAAATGGGATCTGCTCTTCTTAAAAAGCTTCTGCACTGCAAGAGACACTACCAATAGAGTGAAGAGACAACCTACAAGGTGGGAAAAAATGTTCACCAGCTGTTCCTCAGACAAAGGACTACTATCTAGAATATATAAATAACTTTAAAAAATTATACCCCCCAAATTTAAAGGGCCAATTCAAAAATGGGCATCTGAAATGAACAGATGTTTTTCAGACAAAGAAGTAAAAGCAGCAAATAAACATAAGAAAATATGTTCGACATCACTGTTCATTCGAGAGATGCAGATGAAAACAACACTGAGATTCCACCTCACCCCACAAAAAATGGCTGAAATCAAGAAATCAACCAAATAACAAATAAAAACCCATATGTTTAGGCTTGTCTTCCAATTAAATAATTTAAACTGTATTAGTCCCAGATGGAAAGTGGAAGCAATACTTGACCTATTTATATTAACAAATAAATTATCTGAAAATACAACAAAATGCAAAGTGTTATTCAAATACAAAATGCTATTATAAACTTTTCTCAAGCATTAATCTCAAAATTGGAGTGACCTACCTAAAACTGGAAGGTTAATTACACTGCCCAAAAAGAGCAATAATTTATCAAGTTATTAATTTAAATAGTTTGGATCTCCAAATGTCTGATTTTTGTAAATCTCTGGAATTCTTCATAAGTTTAATAATTTCATCACATAAAGCCTAGATCTTTTTTTTTTTGCTATATCTAAACTGGCTTTTAAATCCATAATTAACACTTTAGAAAATTTAATGAATTCTATAATTATTAATTTAGCCAACTATACTTTCTGAATATGCTTGTTTTCATTTTAGATTATGAGACTCTCAGTGCAAAATCTAATTTCCAGAAATTTTTGGCATTCTTAAATAAATATTTCTGCAACTGAATTGAAAAGGAACAATTTCCTCCATTTATTCAAGACTTAATAAGCCCCTTTACTTTTGTGTATACTCAAGTGAAACTGAGACCCCAGTTTTCATCCGGTTTACTTGGGAAAGTATACCGTCCGGATTAAATCCTACTCATAAATGTTGATGACTTAATCCCAGTTATTTTCCCACAGTAACTGACTTCTTATCTGTCATACTAAGAGAAAAACATATGGGAAATAATGTAATATACAAAGATTATAAAAAAATAGAAAACAGGACCGGTGATTTAGCTCAGTGGCGCCGTGCTTGCCTCTCAAGTGCAAGGTCCTGAGTTCTATCCCCGGTACCAAAAACAGACAAAAAAAATCAGAAAACTACAAAATAACTCATGAAACTATATAATGAGCAGGGACTAACCTAAACAGACGAGGAAACTTGAACTTTTAGGATTGGCAAATGTTCAGCACATGTGCCATACTACCACTGAACCACAAGTTTAGCACTGGGAAAACATTACAAAGCGATGTTTGTTTAACCGCGTACTTGAGGCATCTGCTGGCGGTGCAGTGGATCTGACACGCACTCGGGCAAGTCCAACCTGCAGCCCAGATCTCTGTTGTTGTTGCTGCTGCTATTGAGTACAGAGACACTGTCTTGGGTCATAAATATAACACACTCACACACACACACACACACACACACACATTATAGCTAATGTATATGAGTAACAAAACTTTAATTTTTTATAATAAAAACTAAGGACAGAAAGAGGCTTGACACACTGCTTAGAATAGGACAGGCTTGTAGCAGCCTACTAAGACATGCTCTTGATGTGTTCTACTAAATGGTCTTCGGCTTCAGAATAAAACACATATTTCCTTTTTTGTACACACTGTCCTTTGTGCATTTATCCTTGTCATACCTAGAAGCAGTTTGATGTCAGAAGTAACCCAATGTGAGAAATGTAGAAGAAGCAGGTGACTATCCCGAGTAAGTAAAAAGATATTGCAAATTCCAGTTTTGGGAGACTACAAACATGCAAAAGGTAATTTTTATCCTAACCACGTGAATAGAGAAGTTCCAAAGGAAAATTATGACCCAAAGTTATAAATTCACTCAATTAATACTTTCTGACTTGTTCTGCAAAAAAATCAGTAATACGAAAAAAGTAAAAGCAAAGCAAATTTTGTTGGGAACCAAGGATACGCTTTAGTGAGTTTCTCTGATAAAGGGTCCAAGTTTACTTAAGACACACTCAAGTCCATGTTACATCCATGTCACTTAGGTCCCCTAATTGCTCACATGCTCTTCTCTCTACACACATAAATGGCAGGCCTGCAGTCCCCCACAAAGTTCTGTGGACCCATCAGGTCCATCCAGCCTACATATCATTAGCATGGGCTTCTCCCAAAATTCATGTCTGACATTTCCGGTTGTGTTCTGAGAGTGGCTCACGTGCTACAGACCCGCCACTTGCACTTCAGACTCTGTCCACCCTCCTCAGCTCATTTTGGTATGGTCCGCTTTGGCAAGATTGCTCACTACCTGATTCTCAGCGTGCTGTACATGCATGCAGGTATTTCAGATCAGCCTAGCACTCAGGTCTCTGCCTGATCCCTGGCCAGACCCTCCCTCCATGTGCTTTTGGAGCTTGATGACTTGCTACACAGCCACTGAGCCGCCATGACTGACATCTCAAAACTGCTGACTGACACTCCAATGCTGACTGCATATTTCAGATGGATCCCACAGCAGTTAGGGACAGGTACCTTTGTGGGACATCTCTTTTAGGTCTCCAATCCATAACAACTAGGGATATGTATGTACCCTGAAGGCAGCTGGATTGAAGCAGATGCCAAAGAAACTACCAGGCTGTCCCCAAATCTACAACTGCACCACCCCCTGCCATGGTTAGGTCCCTTGATCCCAGGTCACTAAACCAAACTCCTTCCTTTGGATGAATTCTTCCCCAAGACCACAAAGTACTTCCCAAAATGTGTCTTCTGCTTTGTAAGCCAGCCCTGGAAAAGGGGGATAAAGACTAAAAATTCTACAACTTCTGTTAGAATTTCTTCTGTCACTGAAACAAAGCAATTTTTGCAGATAGCCAGTCTCTGATTTGCCAAAGCAAAGATCTCCACCCTATCAATGGCGCCATTCTTCCAGCTTGAACACAGCGGTAAGATTGATGAATAAATATTGAAGTACGTGAGCTGAGGTTGTATCCATAGACATAGATGTAACAATCAGAATCAAGTACTTTAGCCTCTGTAAACATTTCACAATATACTTGGTGACTTTATCTGATTACATATCCTAGGCAATAAGAATCCGAGGGACCTCCAAAAACTAATTCATTCCACAAACATACTGAAAGACTAATACTCATCAGGTACTGGCTCAGTATAATCCCCTTCACTTTTCTAGTAAATGGCCATTCAGCCTCACTTTGTATGTTTACAATGGAAATAACACATTCTTTTGAGATACTTGTTTCATTTGTTAACATTTTCATTAAAAAGCTTTTGCTCAACTTGAAATAACTGATTCCCCAAAACAGAGAAATAGCAAATACTATTTTGGTACTTTGAGTCAATAAATATTTCTAATTGAAAATAATCTGATGTCATAAAACATAACAAAAGGATGATAAATAAAACATATAAAAAGGATGATGATTATAAGTTTGCTACATAAGAAGACTTAGATATATATTTGAAGTATAAATTAGAGATTTTTATTACTTGAGTGCTGGGAAAGGCCACTGATTAAATTTCACAACAAACCATGGGGAGGGAGACGAGAGAAAATACTTTCTCAAAATTGGCCTAAATATAAAAGTAAATAGATGTTAACTATCTTCACAAATTTTGGTTATTTTCACAACTCTGAGCTTCTTATAATGCATAATGCATACAGAAGAAATTAAGTGTCCTGGGATTTTTTGTTTGTTTGTGGGAGCAGGACAGGATAGAAACACTTTTTAAATATAGTGTAGGCAGACCATAGTTAAAGATCTTAATGTATGAACACAAGTAAATGCACCCAAGAAACCAATGGATCAAGGACAAAACACACTGTTTTGAGCATCATATCAACAATCACTAAGCTCTCTCAGTCAATGTTTCCTCAAAGTAGTGACTACAGTCCTAGCCATACTTCTAATACCACAGATTAGCTTTGTCTGTCTATTTCGTTTGTTTTGGTACCAGGGATCAAACTTGGGTTTACAAGGCAGGGTGTGGAGCCACTGAGCTAAATCCCCGGCCCCTGCCTGTTTGTTTTTTGCAGTACTGGAGATTGAATATGGGGAGCCCTGATCTACCACTCCCAGGCTTTAAAAAATTCTTAAATTTTGAAACAGGGCCTAGCTAAATTTTACACATTAGCTTCAAATATGTGATATTCCTGCCTCAGCCTCCCAACTAGCTGGGATAACATGCATGTTGCACCATGCCAAGCCCTGGCTGTTTTTTATTTTTAACTCTATAAGAATTAAATCATATGCTAAGTACTTTTGTGTCCAATTTCTTTCTTTTAACCTGATATTTAAAGTTAGTATTACTTCATGTAAAAATAGTTCATTGGTTTCACTGCTGTATGGTGCCCCTATATATATCTATATCATAATTTATTCATTTTAATTTTGAGCAACAGTGAGTCATTTATGTTTTTACTACTATAAATAAACTTCTGTAAACATTCTTTTACATGTAATTTGTGTAAACAAATCTTGAAGCACGTACATACTATTTCTATTGTGCATATATCTGAAGGTGCATGCTGGACCTTAAGGTATAAGTGTGTTCAGCTTTAGAATAAACTAGTATGGGATTAATTTTACAAGCAAAAGAGGCACGGCTTCATAACACATCTTCAGTTCAGCAAAAATATTCTAGAGCTTTATCAATTTCCCCAAGAGCTTTTCTTATTGCTCTGACAGGCAAATTATTCCCTTTGCTCCCCAACCCCCAATTTCTATTAAACATCTACCATACCACAAATCTTGTAGCTTTTGCCTTATTGCCTATCAACAGGTCAAAGTCAGCCAGAATTTCAGTTTTTCTACCTAAATTGTTTTCCAATGTTGCTTTCAGCAAGTTAATAAAATCCTGAATATTCTCAAAAGAAAAATGTAAGTAGACTTTGCACGTATTTTTGCCTTATACTTGCAATATATTTTTTAAAAGAGTCCCTTTCAAGTTGTATCCAGGAATCTACAGGAGACTGACCAAGAAAGAAACGGAATAACTATTTACTCAGTTAAAAAGAAGTAGTGTTAAATATGAGAAATATTTGAATCTAAAGAATTGTTATATTTAATTTACCATGAAAGTTCTAATAACCCTTTCTTCCCTTTAAGAATTAGTTACTGTTAGAAGTTTGAGTATTGAACTAATTTGAATAAAACTGTACGTATACAAAATCTTGAAAGAAAACATTCCAAGCTGTTGTACTTTTTGGTAGTGGAATCAAAGCTTATATCATTTTATTTTAATACTTTCATTATATACAAAGAATGTTAGCACAAAAATATCAAGGATTAAACTAAAATGGAACAGGATGCCTTTCGATATCTATTCACTGGTCTTAATTTTGCTTTATGTGGCTACCTAGAATAAATGTAAGTTGTCTTCCATATGAGAGTTCTTGAAATATTCTATAACAGAGTGGTCTTTTCTTCACAGGATAAATGTCTCCAAACCCTCCCAAATTCTGTCTGACATTTGCAGAGGATTTCAGGGACCTCTGGAATTTAGCTATTCTTCTTTGCATGAAGAAGTTTTTAAGCAATCAAACTGTGGATTTAAAAAAAGTTACACTTGTGTTTTTTTAGGTATATCTGATGGTTAACTATAAAATTCTTGTTACAACATCCAGTCTGGATAATAAAACATGGTTCATAAGGGCTACAAATGCACATATTTCTGATTTTAATGAAAACAATCTCAACTTTTTAATTTAAATTTGCACCACTAACATCATTACTCTGATGTTTAGTTTCATGTATTTCAAATGCTAGGCTACACATGCACAAAGTGAGTAATGGATACAGCTGTGTTTCTATTTTCCCCTCTAAAATGACTAGCAAACCAAATGGTTTTACAATACAGGTTAAACAAGACACATCTTAATCTCTTCTGTTTTATATGTAGCATAAAATTATCAGTATTCATTTTTACTTCTGGATTATTTTAAAAAGCAGTAAAAAGATTAATTTAGACATCATCATTTTGGCAAAGGGTATAGAAGTGTTTCTATAAAATATAGAAATCATACTAAAATAAACACTATGAAGTATTTTTCTTCCCATAGGGTTTATTTTAGGTGTCAACATATTTCCTCATAAATCATTTTAGCCTCTCTCTTATTTTTATTTTCACACGATTGACTTACATCCAGATTTAAAATTCTTTAAAAGGTCATACTTGGGTCGATAAACATTTCCATTATTTTAGATACATCATAATTATACATTGTTTTTAAAGTAGAAAATCTATCAACATGGAAATTCAGTACTTACTCAAATATTCAGAACATATTTTAAATGGAAAGCTCACATGGCAACAGGCATTCCCTGGTTAATATATACACAAATAATCATCAGGAATTTTCATTTCAATAAAGAAAAAATCCAGACAGACTAAATACCCAATATCAGGAAAGAGGCTGGTCATATTGTACCTACATAATGGACAACGTGAAACTGTTAACATATACTGAGTACATTTATACCTTTTAACATAGAAGGCTGCCATGCATATATCACTAACTTTTTAAACATCTTGCAAAAACACAAATGTGATTCAAACACACATATACAACATAGGGAAGCATATTTGTAAATACATAGCTAAAAGACTGAAGGAGCCATATTAACAGTGATTTCTCCCAAGGAACTGGAAACAGAGGCAGAAAGGGAGCTTTAAGGTTTTTTTTAATATACGGATAAGATGGTATTGTAAAATAATTAACACATTATTTTGTAATTTTAATTTAAGAACCTGAAACGTTTACACATAGTTTACAGAAGGAATGGGCTTAAAGAAGATTTGAAGCAAAAATATATTTGAAAACTCTTTTCCTTTTTTTTGAAGTTTGTTAACAGCTATACTAATATAGCTTCTTTTGTAAAACTGGGCATACGAAATAGTGACCAGTGTTGATGAATGGCTGGATTTAAAACGCATCAACCTAGAAAACCATGAATATAATCAGAATATGACAATAAGTGACTTATTTTTGGCCATTTTCTGAATTCCAAATTAGATACAGTTCTCTAACTTTAGCGGAAGCTCTGTGTGTGGGTCTGAGACTAAGGAAGCCAACAAAGGGTAGTGTTTGTCCCACTGAGTTTAAATGTCTCTGCACATTATCCTTTTGCTTGGCCAGATGACAGAGGCCTTTGCCAGCCCTTCCTCTTTAAAAAGAGACCTACACTTTTTAGATAGAGTTTACTTGTTTCAGAGAAAGGTTTTCTTTCTTTCTTTCATTTCACTCAAATTTTGTTCATTAGCAGCTCATAGACATACCAGGATGTGTCTGACTTCTAAGCAGGTTTTTCTTCAGAAGATCAAATGAAAATCTTCTCTTATTTCCATTACCTAATACAAAGGTCAAACCGTTTTCAGGATATTTCCATCAACTATCTTTTGGGCCAATTGGACTAGCCATGCATAAAAGAAGGTATTTTGATTCAGGAAAGCTGACATTTCAAAACAATGCTTTCACTACTGTCCGTAAACGGATCTGGTTCTGAGCATTTGGAAACAGACAAGCCTTGTTTTAACATACAGAACAATTATTGGCACTGATAACAGAACCAAGCATAAATTTTTGTTTAAAATGGCTCAGAAAGTTCTGTGAACACTAACTCTCTTCATCATAGGTATTTCTTTCAATAATGACAGATGCATTCAGAAACACAATTATAGGGGTACTCTTTCATTATTTGTACCATGACAACTTAGATAAATTGTGTAGCAAGCACCAATCAGCAACTTCTCAATATTTAAATTTTTTCATATAGAAAATACTGTAAATTTAAAAACAATTGCATAACCCATTCAAAAGTAGTCTGCAGTGGAAAACAATAGAGTATTCCTCAAAAAAGTTAAAATAACTCAGTGTAATTGGATTTATATTACTACTTAAAGAAAGTTGTGCCTTGAGCTAATAGAATTAATTTTACCTGCATGATTACTGAAAGCTGATTACAGCTGATTATATATGTAATCTATTGCCATGGTATGATTACTGTCTTTAGAAAATGCATAATTCATATTTCTGCAGCTGGGAATTCTTTTATCACTGATAGTGACATAACCTCTTGCTTTTCTGCAATATATACATTCCCAACAGAATAGGACCTTCTTAGGTCACAGAATGATTAAGGTCATGCATAATTTGAGAAACTCACATATACTTACTTAACAAGGTTGAGTCTCAGTCTTACATCAAGTTGTATATCCTGGGAAATTTTAGGCATTAAAAGTATAGGATGAAAAATGTAACATTTTTACTCTTAGTACATACAACTTAAAAGTAGAAAAGTCAGGTTATAACCAAAGAATATGACTTGAAATTGATGGTTATGAGCAAGAAGGGGATAGCAAATTCTGCTTAGAAAAATGTGAAAATGAGCAGTGTTCTCAATTACCCAATGGGAACAATTTAAATCCTGATGCTAAACATTTAACTTAACATCACAGATGGCACTATTTTATATGTGTATTCGTTCTTCCTCTGCTCACAACACAGTATAAAGAACCATGAGCCTACTAGGTAAAAAGAATTTCTGGTTGACACAGATGCTGGGGAGCAGGCCACCTAGCAGAACCCACCTAGCCAAGGCCCGCCCAGGAAAGAGCTGCACAGGCACACAAGCTTCAGTCAGAGACCCGCCCTGCAGTATCAGTGGTTTGAACCCAGGAATTGGTGTATTGGTGAGCAGCAGAGAAAGGTGTCTTGGTGGCTGGGTGAGAATTGAAGACCACTGGGTGAGCAAAAAGTTGTCTCAATAAAGGCACAGCAGGCTGCATCTGTTGAAATGAGAAGACAGAGAAACAAGTCCCAAAACCAGACTTCCAGATCATCTAAGGCAACCCCAAAGAAAAATGAGATGGAACAATCTGATACCCAACCACCAGGACTCCCTGAACTGGCAACAAAAGAGGATCTGGAAAAAATGAAGTCACAAATAATTTTCAGATAACAGCAGAAATTGTGCCCATGGCAGAAGACATGATTAATAAATCTAGAGCAGACACAGATGGAAAAAAAATAGAGGAGCTAAGAAACATGATGGAATCCCAACATAGGAAACAAATAGAATCCATAAAACAGATGCAAACAGATTTCCAGGAGATTAAAAATTCCACTGAAAGTTTACACAGGAGAACGAGCCAATGCGAGGGCAAAATTTCAGATATAGAAGACAGGATTGCAATTAGTGACCAGGAAAAGAAAAATCTCTTAAAAATAGTAAGAGACCATGAGAAGTCAATCCAGCAGCTGCTAGATGATTCAAAGATGAATAACATAAGACTGACTGAAGACAGTGAAGAAACAGGAGAGAGTGCAGATGACATAAAAAAACTATTCACTAAAGTAATGGCAGACAACTTCCCAAATAGGAGGAAAGAACCTGACAAACAGATAAGTGAGGCTTAAAGGACTCCAACTAGCCATGATCAAAAAAGTTTACACATAGGCATATAATAGTTAAAATTCCAGAAACCCAACAGAGTAACAAAATTCTACAAGCAGTTAGAGAAAACAAATTATGTACACCGGAAAGCCCATCAGAATCACAGCAGACTTCTCAACACAAACCCACAAGGTAAGAAGAGCGTGGAGTGATATATTTCAAGCCCTAAGGGAAAACAACCTCCAATCCAGATTGATGCACCCTGCAAAATTATCTTTCAAAATTGATGGAGAATTAAGACACTTTCATGACAAAGAGCACCTTAGGAACTTCATGAATACTAAACCAGCACTCCAAAACATTTTGAACAATATCCTAGGAAAAGACAATGAGGATCACAAGTACAGGAAGCCCAGCAGAATGAATCCAACAGGCACAATAAGAAATTAAATGCAAATGGAGAGAACGCAACAAAAAAAGTCATGACAAGGATAAGTCAATATATATCAATTATAACCATCAAAGTTAATGGTCTCAATTCACCAATCAAAAGAAATAGACTGGCAGAATAGGTCAAGAAGCAAGATCCAACAATGTTCTGCATACAAGAAACACATTTAATTCAAAAAGAAACTCAAAGACTGAAAGTTAAGTTTTAGCTATTACAAACTGTGCCACTATAAACATAACTGTTGATATTCTGGCACCTCACAAAGCAAGTTGGAAAAAGTCTATTACAGATACATTTCAAAGTATGAGTACAGATGCTATTATTATAGTAATAAAATACCTTTTCTTATTATGTATCTATTTTATTGCTTGCTATGTGGGACCTATCTGTTACTTGTGCTGCATTAATATATTAGATCATTCAATCCTCACAGTTTTGAAACTAAATTAAGGTGAAGCACATTAAGAGCCAGTGAGAGAGCTGGGCATTACTGGCTGGACAGGTCCATCAGTTGGAAACTGGATAAAGATGTGGTTTTTCTATAAAATGGAATACTACTCAGCCATAAAGAACGAGAAATTAGAGTCATTCATAGGAAAATGGATACATATTGAGGATATACTCCTAAGTAAAATAAATAAGTCACACGTGTAAATACTGAATAGGTTCTCTGGCATGAATAAACTATAATAGTACATAAGATCCTAATGAGTAATTGACCATGTGAAATAGGAAAAAAAGCGCTAAAGGTATAGGGAAAGTGGGAAGGGTAGGGGAAAAGTAATAAGGGAAAGGAAAAAATAGGAGAAAATGAAAAAATGAAAATGAAATGTTTGTAAATGGGGAGGGTAGAAGGGGGTGAAGGGAAGGGAGGGCAGGGACAAGGGGGAAAAATGAGAACCAAGACCTGTCATGTAAAGGTACAAGATCCCAATAATGAATGTAACTATACTGTATACCTAAAATGTACCAATAAACTCAATGAGGCGGGGTGGGGGGAAGACTGAAAGTCAAAGAGTAGAAAACAATACTCCATGCAAGAGGAACCCACCCCCCCAAAAAGCAGGAGTACCTATCCTCTTTGCAGATCAAGTGGATTTCAAATCAATACTGATTGAGATAGACAAAGAAGGACATCACATCCTTGTAAAGGGAACAATCCAAAAAGAAGCGATGACAATCGTGAATACATATGCACCAAACACAAGTGTGCACAACTATATAAAACAAATACTAACAGCCATGAAAAATCATATAAGCACTAATACAATAATAGTGGGACACCTCAATACTCCCCTGTCACAAATAGATAGATCAACCAGACAAAAAAATAAACAATGAAATAATGGAACTCAAACTCTTGAACAAATGAACTTAACAGATGCTTACAGTGTCCACCCCACAAAATCAGAATACGCATTCTTTTCAGCTATAGATGGATTGTTCTCCAAAACAGACCACATACTCACTTATAGAACATTTCTAAGTGCGTGCAAAGGAACTGAAGTTATCCCCTGTATATTACCAGACCTTATTGTAACGAAATTGGAGATCAATAGCAAAAGAAACCAAAAGAATTTCATATACATATTGATATTGAACAACACAGTTCTGAATAACCAATAGATCATAGAGGACATTAAAGAAGAAATCAAACAATTCCCACAATTAAATGACAATGATAATACAAAATATTGGAATCTATGGGACACAATGAAAGCAGTCTTATGAGAAAAATTCATAGCAGTGAATATTCATATAAGGAAAACAGAACAAGTTCAACTACACAACCTGATGCTGAACCTCAAGCTTCTAGAAAAGAAGAGCAGGTTAAACCCAAAGCTGATACAAGGGAGGAAATTATAAAGGTCAGCCAGAAATTAATGCAATGGTGACTAAGAGAAAAATACAAAGAAATCAGTGAAGCCAAGAGTTTGTTCTTCGAAAGGATAAATAAAATTGGCAAGCCCTTAGTCAGCCTTATTAAAAAAAAAGGAAATAAAAGACCCATATCTATGCAATTATGAATGAAAAGGGTGAATTACAATGGACCTAGTAGAAATCCACAGGATCATCAATACCTACTTCAAGGACCTACAGGCCAATAAGATGGAAAATAAAAAAGAAATGGACATATTTTTAGATTTGTATGAATTATCAAAGTTGAATGAAGATGACCTAAAAGTTCTAAACAACCCAACATCAATCAATGAAATTGAAAACATAATAAACTTACCAACTAAGAAAAGTCCTGGTCCTGATGGCTTCACTACTGAATTCTACAAGACATTTAGAAAGGAACTACTGCCACTCCTGTTTAAACTCTTCAATGAAATTGAAAGGGAAGCAATACTCCCAAATTTATTCCTTGAAGCAAGCATCACTTTGATCCCAAAAGAAGAGAAAGACCCAACCAAAAAATAGAACTATAGGCCATTCTCATTAATGAACATAGATGCAAAAATCTTTAATAAGGTACTTGCAAATAGAATGCAGGAGATCATTAAGAAGATCATACTCACTAACCAAGTGGGTTTCATCCCAGGGATGCAGGGACAGTTCAACATATGCAAATCAATAAATGTAGTGCACTATATTAATAGAGCCAAGGACAAAAACCATATGATCCTCTCAATAGATGCAGAAAAAGCATTTGACAAAATCCAACACACCTTTATGATAGACCCCTCCAAAAAATTGGAATAGATGGTCTCTACCTCAATCTGATAAAAACCATCTATGAAAAACCAACAGCCAATATCATACTAGATGGTCCAAAACTGAAATCCTCCACACTCAAATCAGGAAGAGGAAAAGAATGTCCGCTATCATCACCACTTTTCAATATAGTTTTGGAAATATTAGCCACAGCAATTAGACAAGAGGAAGAAATAAAAGGAATAAAGATAGGAAGTGAAAATGTCAAACTATCATTATTTACAGATGACATGATAATCTATTTAGAAGACCCAAAGAACCCCACCAAAATTCTTCTAGACTTAATAATGAAATTCAGCAAAGTAGCTGGATACAAGGTCAACACACAAAAATCAATATCTTTCCTGTATATGAAAAACAGACTCACTGAGAGAGGAGTGGAACAAATAATCCCTTTCACAATAGCATCCAAAAAATTGAAATACCAGGAATCAACCTAAAGAAAGAAATCAAAGACCTCTACTCTGAAAACTACAACACTCAAAAAAGAGATTGAAGAGGCTATCAGAAAATGGAAAGACATCCCTTGCTCCTGGGTAGGAAGAATCAACATAGTGAAAATGGCCAGAGTTCCAAAACTGCTATATAGATTCAATGCAATCCCAATTGAAATCCCAGTAGCACACCTCACAGACATTGAGAAAACAATCCAAAAATTCATTTGGAACAAGAAGGGACCTAGAACAACAAAAGCAATTGTAGGCAGTAAAGACAAGGTAGAGGGTATCACAATCCCCAACTTGAAACTATACTACAAAGCAACCATGATAAAAACAACATGCTACTGGCAAAGAAACATACTTGAGGACCAGTGAAAATATTAGAAGATGCAGAAACAACTCCAGAAACACTCAGCCACCTCATCTTTGACAAAGGAGCCAAACACCCTCACTAGAGGAAAGATAGCCTCTTTAATAAATGGTGCTCAAGTGACTGGGTTTCAATTTGCCAAAGATTAAATCTAGGCCTATATTTCTCACCATGCACTAAACGAAAATAAAAATGGATTAAAGATCTAAATATTAAAACAGAAACACTAAACCAGCTGGAAAAGAGGTTAGGTAGAACTCTTGAAGATATTGGTGTAAGGAAAAGATTTTATGAAATCTCAGTTGCCAGTCAACTAGTACAAAGAATCAACAAGTGGGAACTCCTCTTACTAAAAAGCTTCTGCACAGCAACAGAAACCAACAACAGAGCAAAGAGACAACCCACAATGTAGGAAAAACTTTTAATCAGCTGTTCTTCACACAGAGGTCTACTATCTAGACTATATAAAGAACTTTAAAAAATCAGACCTCCAAAAATTAAAGACCCAATCCAAAAATGGGCATCTGAGATGAACAGACATTTCTCAGACAAGTAGAAATAGCAAATAAACATATGAAAAAATGTTCTGCATCACTGGTGTTTTGAGAGATACAAATGAAAACAACACAGATTCTACTTCACTCCAGAAAATATGGCTGCTGTCATG
Organism: Fukomys damarensis; assembly: GCF_012274545.1. NCBI lineage: Eukaryota > Metazoa > Chordata > Mammalia > Rodentia > Bathyergidae > Fukomys > Fukomys damarensis. Next base: position 20,941,629 of record NW_022900916.1, on the reverse strand, counting down.
AAATCAACCAATAACAAATGCTGGCAGGGCTGCAGGGAAAGTGGAAACCTGCTCCACTGCTGGTGGGACTATATACTGGTGCAACCAACCGTGGAAATCAATATGGAGAGACCTCATAGAACTAGGATTGGAGGTCCCATTTGACCCTGATATACCCCTGCTGGGTATCTTCCCAAAGAATTAAAAGAATCATACCACAGTGATATATGTGCTTTCATGTTCATAGCAGAACAATTTATAATAGCTAAAACTTGGAAGCAGTCCAATTAACTGGATACTGGATAAAGAAAATGTGTTTTTTCTATAAATAGAGTACTACTCAGCCATAAAGAATGAGAAACTAGAGACATTTATAGCTAAATGGATGCACATTGAGGTCATACTCTTAAGTGAAATAAGTGGGACATGTGTAAATACTGAACAGTTTCTCTAGTGTGAGAAACTGAAAGAGCAAATGAGGACTAAAAGTTATAATAGATAATTTGAACTAGGAAGAAAAGGTACAAAGCAGAAGGAGAAATGGGAAGGGTAGGGGAAAAGAAAGGTGGGAATGGAATTAACATGAGAAAAAGAAAAAATGGAAACAGTCTTTGTAGATAGGGAGGGTTGGAGGGATTTCAGGGAGGATAGGAGAATGGGGAAAAAATAAGAACCAAAATGGATTATGTAAGGGTGCAAATTCCCAACGATGAATGTGACTACGTTGTATACCTTAAATGTACAAATATAATTAATTAATTTAAAAAATAATTTCTGGTAAAGTCAAATAACCAGACTCCTTTGTAACTAAGATATCATCAGCTGATCCCACTTGCTTCCATAAATGAATGTATTTGGAAATAACAAGTTCAATGAATAAAGTATAGTGATCTAGTGTTCCCTTTTCTTCACAAGATATACCACTGAGTATGAAGAAAATGTATATGGATACATCTACTGACAGTCATCATTATTGTTACCGATAATAAATTACCGAGTTTGTCAGTGGTGCACAGCATGCAGCTTTACTTCTAGATATACACGCAGGGCATGTTTTGTGTGTATGTACAAATTCAGCCTGGGTTTACTGTTGTTCAAAACATATGTAAGTGTTGAATGCTGTTTTACAAATAAAGGGTGTTGCTCTACTTGTTAGTATATATAAATAAAATATACATATTTTATTTGTCTGTATGTGTGTCTGTGTGTACTGTTGAATGCTTTACTAATACTCATCTCCAGGGATATTATTAAAAGAGTATAACATGTCTTTTAAAATGGACCATAACAAACACCTGAAAATCCTAGATTACAAAGTATCCACTCTCAGGCAGGGATTTAGCTCAGTGGTTTCACTGCCTACCTTGCAAGGGCAAGGTCCCATGTTTGATCCCTAGCACCAAAAACTAACTAACTAACCAACCAAAAAGTATCCAGCCTCAACATCACCAGTGCTTATTTCCTGTTTATTTAACTCTGTTTCATTCTATGAGATTTATGTATCTGTTCCTTCAACCAATTTCCAACCTGGTACTTATCAGAGAGTTAAAGCTATTTACCCAACAGTCTTCAGTTTAATTTTCTGCATAAAAAGTAAAGTCACATTAAATCACTAAAATTTTTCTTTGATCATTTTTCATAGTATATTAAAATTAATGCTAAGGTATAACTTATATTATCCCCATGAAAATATATAACCCCCCCCAAAAAAAAGAACTTTCTTTACAAAGAAATTCAAGTCAATAAACTACTTTAAGTAAAAGTAGGACCTCACTATCCCTATCTGGGCTGTCTGTGATTACAGTACTAAGACTACCTCTGGGTCTAAAGCAGATGATATCAGGGCAGGGACGGCTACGAACTCTGTTTCTTTCTGTGATACGCTAGCACACCAGTCTGCCACTGAGTTAGATTGGTTCAAGTAAATTCGGATATTAGGAATCAATCAGCTATCAACCTGCATGCCTTGGCCTCCATTATCACTAAATCCCCAAATATACCCCCTGTGGATTTTAGCTGCACATCTTAGTCACCTTCCCTGGTTGGAAACTATATGTTTGTGGCTGAGATGGGGATAAATGAGCCTCCAGAGATGCTGACGAACCAGCTGCTAATTAAGCAGGTGCTGTCTTGACTATCAAACCACGGAAAACCCCAGAGGGAAGACAAAATATGGCTTTTCCACAGCATGTATTATAAATAGATACTGCAAAGTAGTAGGATGGTGTACACCCTTTCTACTCTAAAAGACAAAGTCTATTACAAACATAGATCAATTCAGATTACTGTGAGAATGACTGTAGCATTTCAGATAATAGAGGTGCTTATGTCTTTATTAAAAATCCAATAGCTTGAAGTCCCCTCAAACAGAATGAATACATTAAGCAAAAGTGGAGGGAGAGTGAATATGACTGTTCTTGTCAGCTTTCTCTCCACTGAGTGAATATCTAACACCCACAACTTAAGCAAAGCTGCTCAGTCCAAGGCAGTCAGCAAGTAGAACAGGTGAAAAGTGCCACAGTGAAGGGGTGAGGGACTGGACGTAGACCCAAAGGCCACAAATGCGCTCCACCAACTCTAAAGCCCATCAAGTTCAAACTCCACCCTAATGGTCACAAAATGTACTTGGATAATACGGACTTCAATTGTAGGAAAGTGTGTCCAACAATTTAGGATGAATGTGTACTTGGTCACAGGTATTGTTGCAAATTACTTATTTCCAAGCATTACGATGAATCTTAAGGCTATATCAAGTAATGTGTCTTGTAAGGGTGACGAAGGGAACAAAGAAAAAGTTCACAACTCTTTCCACCTGCTCCCCACAAGGAACATCTGGGTAGAAAATGCTAAATCCTTACAAGAAAGAAATCCTGTATATAATGTTGATTGCATAAATGTCATCATTGCTGATCATCTCTTATCTTTAGATTGCTCTTGCTTTGCAGTCTTTACACTAGTAATTGAAAATCCATGTGAAAATTTACTTCCCTGTGTCTCGATAGTCCTTCTGTGTAAGTCCCTCTTTCAGAGAAGATAGAAGAAGAATTCGAATCTTATATAATTTGCTTTCTTGTATTTCAGATTTCTAAAGTAAAAACCTCCTGAGTCTCACTTCAAAACAAATGACTACTGAAAAACGTCTCCAGAGTGTAACATAGTTTGCAACCCATTTACTGCATGTGTGAAAATGAAAACTGAGACAAATAACAACATATTATTTGAAGTATCATACCACTATGTACAAAGTTATATATAATTTAAAGCATACATATGTGCATTTTGTATACTTCTAAATATGTTTTTTAATTTAACATTTTATATTACTCAACCAGAACTAAAAACTCATAAAAGATAATCCAAACAAGGACAGAAAGATAAATGTCTAAGTAAAGCATTACAATAAAAGCTGAAAATCGTATGAGTGAAACAATGAAATACATTTTTAAGAGGCCAGTTTTCTACATAGCACTACATATGAAAGACTTTGTGAAGTGTCTAACAGCAATAGAACTAAAGAAATGGCCTTACAGGAGTTCACTGACTTGCCCAAGTCTCTAAGAGCAAAGAGTGTTAAAATCACAACTAGAAACCAGATTTCTGTCTCATAATTCACTTAATTAATGTGGTTAATATCATTAACTCTTTTTTAGGAAACAGGTTTATAAATCATTCATAGAAAAGTTGAAAGTCAAACAGCTTTGAGAAAGGATAATATTTAAATACATGACTAGCAGAGTTTGAAAAGACAAATATAAGGCTATAATAATAGAGAACATTCCATAGTTATGCCTCTCCTTTTACAGTATGTATGTTTAGTATTGCAAATACATGAGTGAAGCTTTTCTTAGAATTATAATATGTATATTTATTTTACTTTATATTATATTTACTTTATTTTTAGAAAAAAGGAATTATTTATTTTAGAAGGAAGACAAAATGATATCTAAGTGTAATGAAATATAAAGCAAGAATACACTTACAACAAAATGTCAGAAATAAGAATAGGGATACAAAATGAGCCAGAAATAAGACTAAATAAAGTACATGACAAAAATAAATATATTCACTTAAGGATGGATTATAACCTTAAGTTCTAGTCTATTTATATAGAATATAAATAAGTAAACCAAGTTGGGAATGCATTCCAGAATATCCCAAGGATAAAAATAAAACAAGAGAAGTACAGTTATTTTTATATTAATACCATACAAGAATTTCTCCCAGGAGCCTCTGTAAGTAAGTGTTAGAATGAGTAACTTCCTTGACAACATCTTGAGCAGTTGCAATGATAATTCCATTAAATATTTTATCGTTTCCATATAAGCTAAAGCAATTACTCCAAAGAATCATTAAGTGAAGGTAATCATTTTGAATTTTTTGACTGCAACCCATACTAAAAAACAGATTTTACACTTTATTTGTATACTACGTCATTGGCGGAGATTAAAGTTTTATGTGATGATAGTTCTCTAAGCATGTTATGCTTTCTGGTATTTTCAATCCTATTTAAACCTTCTCATGTGACTTTGTGATTGCAAATAAAAAACCTACACATAGGAGTCTCTACAAATGTATAAATATTTCTCATCATACACTTGTTCTAAAAAGTCAAGTTTCTGGAAAAATACTAAATTTAAAACTTTTAAATAAAAATTGGTGTCCAGAATGTTACTAATAATGTAAATATGTATCAAAGTGCCCAAGTCCCCATGACAGACCCAATACTGGGATATACCAATTTTTTTAATCCCTAGGGTAAATAAAAATATCTATTACTAATTTTTCCTTTACAATTTATTAGCATAAGCACATTCTATATGATTACTGGGCATCTGAATTTCTTCATCTATGAATTTTGTTGACATACCCATTGTCCATGTTTATACTGAGTATTGTGATTTGGGGAGCTCTTTATACATTAATGATATATTTATAATATTTATTTATATATTTACTCACCATCTAACATATATGTTATAGATATCTGTTAGTCTGCTGAATGTCAAATTTGTAATATTTTCCTTCATGACTTCTGAAGTGTTTTCAATATCAGTGTATTCCAATAGCAGCGATATTTTAAGAAACAGGTGCCAGATGAGCACATAGAGACTCAGAGGCTCTAAATGAGCTTTCTATGGTTATGTAGGTTGATACCGGTGATTCAGGGATCAGAAGGCTGAAGTTCCCTTGCCTATACATGGAAGCAAAGTAACAGAAAGGCCATATGATATTGTGCAAGCTTTATCTTAATGTTCTTGAATATAAAAATTATGTATATAAACATACACATACCACATGCACACACACAATGTTTTAATTTTTACCCTTCTGCATAATAGACTACTTACCAAAGACCATTTTAGCTTCAAATGAAGTGAAATTGAATCTAAAATCAACTTGAATTAAAATAAGCTCAGAAAACCTGATACTGTGTACTATGATGAGATTTAGTTTTAACTAATATCTAAAACCTCCAGGCCATTTGGAAGAGAGCCATTAAAATTCCTTTCATTTCATCTTTAGCTTCATCCTACAGAGAATTACTAATATGTATGTGGATAGTATTATTAGCATAAATTTATTCATCAGTAAATGATATAAAATAGAGCTTGAAAGTCAGGACCACCTCTATTGTTAGTTCTACCACACTGAATCTAGTCTCTGTCCATATACTTTTTATTTAAAAATAAACAACGCTAAACTACCAGCTACATTTCATTATCTGACACAGATAATTTAACTATAAATTGTGTACTAAAATGAAGCTTCATTTACCAAATGCAAATTTTTATGAAAACATAATATACTGAATTTACAATTTACAAGGTACAACCATTCATAGCAGATGTTAAATGCTTTACACTCATTCCCTTCCAAAGAAGCTAAATTAAATGTTTATTATTTGTGAAGCACCAAACAGTCCCTCAAGACAATTTCACAATTTAAAATCATTCAAACAGATGGATTCATAAAGATCAGTCTATCAGAAATTAGTGTGAAAACAAAACAACCACATATGGATTTTTTAAATGAAAAATCAAATAATCTTTTCTCACTTATTCACAAAAGTTCCTAATAGAATTACATGAACTTTCAAAAATTGTAGATTTTTTTTTTCATTTAGATTGCTGCCTAAACCTTTGAGATGATGGAACCAAATAATAATCTTTACATAATTTTATTTGAGGTAGAAATGTCCTTCCAAAATATCACTTTAATCAAATTTTGATTTAACACCCTCTTAGGACTTAACAGTGATAAATTTTATGAGTATTTGTTCTTATGTACTTTTTTTTCTTTTTCTTTTTTTGGTACCGGAGATCGAACTCGGGTCCTGGCACTTGCGAGGCAGGCCACCAACCCGCTGAGCTAAATCTCCGGCCCTGTACTCTTTCAATAGCATCAAAAATACACAGGAGCCATCAATATAAGTATTGTGCATGCATAACCATTGCTATAGAATAAATAATATGTGACATTAGTTGCTGTAATTTATATAATCATAGACTCTGATCTTCCTACAACGAACCCATCATTAATATTTTAAGCATGCACATTAAACATTCAAAATCACAGTGGACACTCAGTGTCCATGAGGGGACAGCAGCATTACTCCTGATTCCAGGTGCAGATTCTAAGGTCAGGGCATGAGAATGCTTTAACGAAGACCCAGAATATAAGGGGCAAGGAATAGCTTGCGTCACCAGACTTGTAATGAGAAATCTATGCCAATTTTTACTGAATCTTTTTCCATTCACTAATTCAATATTGAGTGTCTTCCATGTTTCAAGCTCTCATACAGGTCCTGGAAATCCAAGGAAAAGTAAGTTAAAAACATGTGTCCTCATAAGTGTTCACAATCAATCAGGGGATAAAACAGGCAATCATAATGGTTACAAAGCAGCATGGCTCTGCTCTAAAAAATGAATGGATGAGGGAACACACAGAGGATACTCAGCCTGACAGAGATACTTCCTAAGAACAGAGAATTTACCATGCTCACAGGACTGACAGCATTGGCCTGCTCAGAGCTGGAGCTCCGTGGGTGGACAGTAATCAATGGGTGAAAGATCAGATGGGTGAAGGCTGGACTCTTCCTTGAAGAAAGAAAAAAACTGATAAGAGATTCTGAAAAACTTGATTAGATTTGTCAGACAAATAGCGCTAAATAGCTGAGCTAAGACATGCTCGTAGGACTTAACAGTAGTAAATTTTATAAGAGCATTTGTTCTTATGTACCTTTTTAAGACACAGAGGCATGGATGAATGATTTATTCAGGGCCCTTCAAAAAGCATTTGTCCAGAGAGGATGTGAGGGGAAATGTGCAAAAGAGGCTGTTGAAGAGGTAAAAATGACACACTAATGAATTCAGATTTCACGAGGTAGGCAATGGGGACTGCTCAGCAATACCAAGCTCTCAATAAATGGTTGGTGAACACATTGACTGAATGACACAGAAATTAATACTAGAGCATGTAGATACTGACGTACGATTCAGTCGTACTCACAATTCCAAGTACTGTATACTGTTGATATGCAGAGAGCCAGGTATCTAAAGATGAACTGGCCAAGCAATAGGAGCAACAAGCACAAAGGCATGGAACTGGAGGTGTGCCTGGCATGCTGGCCCTACAGCGAGGCAGCCAGCATTAGGGGAGGGTGGACAGAGAGTAGCTAGCGTGACAGAGCCACAGTTTCGTGTAGGCACTGTGAAGCATTCTCGCCCTTAATCCAACATCCAACAGAGATGAGAAGGCAGTAGTGGGATGAGTAGAGGACGGACACGGCACGGCCTCTGAAAGCGCACTCAGAATGCTGCTCCAACTTCTCCACATTCTTACTAATATTTGTTTGCTTGTTATTTTAATAACTATCCTGACAGATATAACTACCATCTCATTGTGACTTTGATTTGTCTTTTACTGAGGATTAGAAGAACTGACCATCTTTCATATCCCATTTTCATGCCTTCTTTGAAGAAACGTCTATTTAGTCTTTAGTCCACATTTTCAACTAAGATTCTTTTTTTACCACCGAGTTATAAAGTGCCTTAAGTATCTTAGACATTAACCCTTTATCAGATGCATAGTTTAAACATATTTTCAAAGGCTGCCTTTCCTTCTGTTGATTGTTTGCTCTGCTGTGAGAGTCTTTTCAGGCTCTTGTACACTGTTGGTGGGAATGAAAAATGTGTAATGCTATGGAAAAAAATGTAGTTTTCTAAAAAAAATGAAATCCCATTGCTGGTGAATTTATCCAAAAGAATTGAAAATTTAAATGTCCTTCAACAAATAAATAGTAAAATGTGATTTCTATATTTAAAGGAAATTTTTAAATAAGGAAATCCTGGCACATGCAACAACATGAAGGAAACTTGAGGACACTCTGCTAAGTAAAACAAATCAGTCAGAGAAAGAAAAATATTGAAAGAATTCACTTATATGAAGACTCTAATATAGTCAAGCTCACAGAAGCAGAGAAGTGGATTGTGGTGCCAGGGCTTAGGGAGGAAAGAAGGAAAGGGAGCTATAATCAAACTTAGTTATGCAAGATGAATAATTTTCAGAGACCCGTTGTACAACACTGTGCCCGTATATAACAATACTGTGCAGTACCTTAAAAATCCAGCAAGAGGACAGATCTCATATTAAAATGTTCTTACCACAGTGAAAGACTAAAAGAAAGAGGAAAAAAAAAAGGGAGAGAAGGGAGGGAGGGAGGGAAACGTGGCCAGGCTATGATCAATTAGATCTAATGCAATAATGCAAGACCAATGGTGGAAGACAAAATCAGCAGGATTATAGTAGAAGTTGAGCAGAGAAGACTTGGTGATAAGTTAATGGTGGAATTGGATAGGGAAGAAGAGTCCAGGAAAACTGCTTGAGCACATAAAGGCATAAGAAAGTAAAAATCTAAAATGAATGAATAGGTAAATAAACAGGTAAATAAAACAATTATGGAGATTTGACGGGCAAATGTTCATATTTAGAATACTTAGAAAAATTGTATCCTGTTAATGTTTAACATCACTGGTTTAGGACTGGGTGGCTCGCTGAGGTGCTCTATGAATAGCTAAGGCTCCATGCATGAACAAGCACCCTATATTTCTTTAAGGGATTAAGCAATGCCAATTTTGAAATAGGAAAAACAGAGCCTTCCACTTGAAGTACTCAGCCAGTCACTAGAGGGAAATCACATTAAGATACTGATATATCGGCAACAATTGGTTGTTACTCCAGCCAGTTAATACTGGCCAGGCAATGAAGGGAATTGTACTAAAGATCAAAGCATTGAGCTCCTACAGAGAGGCAAGTGCACACATTGCCAATATTTCATCATTCAGAGGTACTTGCCTTCTTTTCCTAATATGAAAGCTATAAAAGGGGGAAAAAGCAGCCCCTGAAAGTGCTATTGTTAAGACCAAAAACTAATTAGTCATTGCTTCCCAAAGTGTTATGTGAAATGTCTCCAGAAATAATGGTCTGCTTTCTCAGATTTTATAGGTTTGCTGAGTCTAGCGTTCTCTGGAATTTCCTGTTTCCCTTGCTACGGAAGATTGAGTAAACTTTACAGGTCATCTTGAATAACACAAACCTTTCAGTAAAGGCAATCATTTGTGGATTCATAAAGTATACAACTAGACTTGAAATAAGGATGAGAATGGGAATAAAAGCAATTCTAAGACGGAGCATCTGAGTGTGAGTAAATTTTGGTTATTTTATGCCTGAGATAGCCCTTTTGTACTCTTGGAAGGTGCTGAATGAACTTTTCACATTTCCTTTCACAGTTTGTTCATACATTGGATGAATTATGGCTTAGTATGCTTACCCAACGCCCTTAATGTTTGTAAATAATTTGTACCAATTCATTTATAAATTATGCAGATACTTCTGGAGAAAACTACTTGATATTAAGTACCACAGTCACTGCACTTCAGAAAAATATTCAGATTCCCTGCTTCTCACTAAGAATTTTTAAAAATGAATTAGCATTTGTATAATTTGGAAACTCAATTGTCAATCTGATCTTTAGAGGGAGAAAAAGCATAACAAATGACTTTTGTTCAGTAGTTGCCTTCAAAGGTTCCCAGGAACAAAAGATAATAAATATAAACCCCTGAGATTTCTCTTTTAGAACTCTTGATGTGTAGCCAATAAGTTCCCTGGAACTACTCCACCTGATTCTGTTATGTGTGGTTGTAATTATTTTGAAGAAACACTGTAAGAAAAATCAAATGCAAATAATGAGTCTATTCGTGCAATTGTGTATCCACATGTTGCTGTGATAACATATAGATGTAGTCTATTCCCCACTGAGAGTTAGCAGCCACTCAGTTAAGGCCAAAGTGAAAATAAATCTCTTTGCTATTGTATCCTCCCAAGGATAAAATGTATATGATACCCTGGTAGAAGTTAGGTTGGGCTTGAATTCATTACAAGATATATAATTAGGGAAGTAGCCAATGGACCTGTTCTAAGATGCTTGATGACCTCACTATGCACACATCCCAAGTGTATTAGAGATTCTTCATTTATTCCAGAAAGAGCCCAAGCCTTGACTGAGCTTGCCAGGAAGAAATTTCCCCTCAATATTCTCTGTAAATGTAGCATACAATGACATTTTCAAACTTATCTCACCCAAAACACAACCCAATCACGTGGTATTTTCTGCTTCCTGTCAAGCCATTGATAATTTAGTACTATATTAACTGGAGGAGGATTATCTTCCTCTGGAGCCATGTGTAAAACTTAGTTAAATGCTAAAATATGCCAAAGACTTCATCCATTCTGATATTTTGAAAGCCAAAACTTCAGTTTAGTTAACAAGTTTCCTCCGAAAAAAACCAGAAAGCCCTCTCACTAACATGTGTCACCTGCCCACTCAGCTCTGAATGGGGAAATGTGTCATCTCCACCTTCAGCTCTGCGTTTTCCTTTCATGGTGACATGAGTACTTGCTGAATAATCTTACATCTTATCCAACTTTCAAAATACTCATTGTAATATATCTCAGCTACAAACTGGCATCTTACAACTATGTCTAAATCTAGCTGAACAAACTCATGTGCAATAATATTGTTTATATTTTTGAAAAATTTTAATGTACTTAGACAAAATCTTGCAAGCTGTCTACAAATTCTTGTCCAATTAATTTTAATAAAAGCCAAGATTGAACTTTCTGAAAGCTATTTTATAAGAAAAGAATTGTTATGACAAGATATTAAAATTCTTAATGAAAATATTTTCAGAAACCTCTTCTAGGTAACCCACAAGTATCTTTGCTAGAAAACACATAAGTACTAAAAATGTAATTAAGTACAAATGCTATAAAGCTTAAAATTAGATAATCATGAAATATATTCATTGTTATTATTTCAGTTAACTATGTAAAGCTAATGGAGGAGAAAGTATGAAATGAACTTATTGTAAAAATCATATAATCACATAATAGCTATAAAGGTAAATTTAAAAATGCGACATGCCTTCCATTTCTGAAGAATTACATCATTAGAGAACAGTAAAAAAAAAAAAAAAATTCTGAAACTTAAAACTTCCATATAAACACTACACATAATCCTAAAGCCCAAAACCTTTACAATATTTATTTCAAACTTCTATTTTTTCTATTTATTTTGTCTTTCAAATATTTAGATAAGAGAAGAATATTCTTATTGCTCTTGCTATGTTAAGGTCTGATTACAATTATCAATCCAAAACTAAGGAAGACGATGTTTCTCCAGTGCATATAAAAACAATTTTATACAAGAAATTTAATCACACATTGAAAGAACAAAGGGGAAGGGAAAATCTAATTTATCCCAGGACAGTATCCCAGTGACTGAATTGTGTGATTTACATGATTTCTTCATACCAACCTGATAAAGACACTATAATTATTCTTATTGTCCACACGAGGAAAATGAGAACTCACTGAATTTAAATAGCTTGACCAAACATCCACACTCAACAAGAGACAGGTTTGGTATTTAAACTCAAATCCATCTGCCTTCAGATTCTTTATACCACAATGAAGGAAATGTTTTATTTTTTAAAAACTCAGTTGATTGTCAAAGAAATTATAGTGAACATTCAGAAACTGACTTACGTGAAAAGTGTAGGTCTTTATTGTTAAAAATCAGTACTGTGGAATATGATACATTCAAATCAAGGAAACACAAGCTCATATTGCAAGAACAAGAGGAACGCAAAAAATGCTTGATATTTCCAGATTATATATACTATGGGGTAATAGAAATTAAGAAACCGAGTTTACTTATTCTACTCAATGATGTATTCATAAAAGTGCTGTGGTCTAGTCTTCAAATATGTCAGTCAACAATTTCTTCCCTCCCTGTAAATGTGCACGGTTCCTCTCACAATCGTGAAACCCGTTCTCTTCTTTCTTCTGGCCTCCGAATCTGCTCTGGCCCCTTTAATGTGTTGTCAGTGGTGCTATTCATTCTAAGCCAGACCTTTAAAGACATCTAGATTTCTATTACCTTCTGCTTTCATCCTCTCGGGATCCTCCTTCAAGTGGGAAGCATGAGAGTGTGGATGGTGGATGATGGAGGCTGTGTGGAGAACAGCCCTGAAGCCTAAAGCCCATCTGAGCTTTCCATGCCAATCCTCGGCTGAATGCCCTGAGAGCAGAGACAAACCATTCCTGCAAATACCGTCGAAAATGCAGAACCATGAGCAAATAATTGGTTGTATTTTAAGTCGCTCCACTCTGGGGGCACTGTTTCACACATTCATAGAGAATAAAAAAAATGATTCATTGGTTCTATTCACTTAAGCCACTGCTTTAAACACCTTATAATAATTTACGAATAAAGCCCTCACCTAATGATACATCTAGTACTGAGAAACAAAACTGACTTAGAATTGCCAGAGAAGAAATCATTAGTACTACTTATTTCCCAAAAGTACAAATGAAGACTTCTATAGTACAATACAGCACCACAAATACACAACAAAAATGAAAAGAAAAATTAAGGCTTTTGTTGCAGTGTTCACTTTGCCAAAGCATACAAAGCTATTAAGTTTAAAACATTCATCAAAGCAAAGAGTGATAATACGTGCCTGTAATCTCAGCACTCTGGGAGGCAGAGAGGCAGAAGGATCTCAAGTTTGAGCCCAAACTGGGAAACTTAAAAATTTACTGAGGGCCGGGCATTTAGTTCGGTGGTTCCGCCACCTGCCTTGCAAGTGCGAGGTCCCGAGTTCGTTCCCCAGTACAAAAAAAAAAAAGTTTAAGGAGACTCTATCTCAGAAAAGAGGTGGGGGTTGTAGCTCAGTGCAAGGCTCTGGATTCAATTCTCAATATTGAAAAAAATGGGTTTTTTTGAAATAAAAACAAAAGATAACTGTTCTCAATAACTGTAGTATTTCAGGTAATTGGATTGTAAAAATATTAAAAATTTGATGTTTAACGTTATAATTTTAGTGATTTTACTCAAGTGTGTCTCACCCAGTAGCAGCCCACTAAACATGGGTTTTGATAGCACACTTATTATTTCTACCTATTATCATAGAGCTCTTTTCACGTAATACTTGGGGGGCATATGTAGAACTATTAGATTTGAAATTTTAAGACCTAACTCTCTTTCCATCCCCAAACTAAAGGCTAGGGAGAAGCACAAAGTTATTAATATAAACAAGATAGGAAATAAGTCTAGAGAAGGAAAAAAATAACCTTCAACCCAATCCATTTGAAGGTCAGTGGCAGCCTTTTTGTTTTGTTTTGTTTTAAGCTAATGACAGGTTGGGCTGTGGCCTGCTGCTACTTCTTTCTCTCTCCAAGTCCAAACCCCACAGTGATTCCTTCCTTTCCCATGACCTCTTGCCAGACTTCTGCTTTCTTTCCCCACAGGCCTCCTTTCCCTCTCCTTTGAAGATTTTGCTTTATAAAAGCAATGTCTCACTCTTGCCTAATAGAGTGCACTTTGGAGACTGTCACTAGTAGCCAATTGAGTAGATTCAGATTTTCCTCAAATGTACATGCATTTGTTAACTATGTTTTGCATATGCATTCCCCAGCCAGGCTCTCTGGCCTGCTAATGTCAAATCTCTTGTCGCTGCTGCATAGCTGGTTATCTGTTATCAATGGCTTTCCTTTGCAGCTCCTTCTCCCCAATGATCAGTGTCCAAGGTTTCTTTTATTAAAAGGATTGAAAAAAGCAACAAGATGGAGAAATTTAAAAGGGGAAGAATTTACAGACTTTTTCTCTCCATTTTACTGTCCACTAGAAAACCAATGTTAGTGAAAAAGTCTTCAGTGTACTTGGAGAGGGAATAAACCAGACCTAAAGCACTCACTTCCAGATGTGAAAATGTGTCCTCCTCCTATCATCTGGGAAAATAAGTGGAGTAAAAATACGATAAGATCTACATTTAGATACAGTGAGAAAACACAAGGATATGCAGTGGCTCCTAAAAATAGACTTCAACAGAGAATGACATAATGCCAATCACACAAAGACGGGATCAAGGCATTAAAGATATACTCAGACCAGGAGCCACTAACACCATGATCCCTTCTGGGGTCAGTCCAGCGCTCAGCTTCCACAAACAATAATAAGCAGCCTTTCAAGATTTAGTGCTGTCCTTCCAAGAGACTGTTTTCACTCAGGGCCCTCATTAATCTTGTGCATTCGCCCTGAGTCTAATCACGTGGTGGGCTAAAAGGTAAGAGTCTGTTCTTGGGGAGCTAAAGGCTGACTTGTGAGGTAAACTCACTCATCTGTGACACTGAGCTATCCAGAGGGCAGTGAAAGAAATCACTTAGGAAACGATGCCCTGGAAGTTTCGCTTCGTGAACGTGAACGTGTGAATCTGTCTCTTAGCTTCAAAATTACCTCGTTTGGATAAAAGTTTCCTGCCATCTTTTCAGAAATAAAAAGAATTGTCTTCTTTCTTTTTTCTTTCTGCTTTTAGAGACTTCTATTTGCTCGTTTTAATGCCTGTTTTGAGATAAAAGGTTTATTTTTTGAGCTTCTTAAGTAACTACTTTTAAATTGTTCTGGAAAATAATCTTAAATAAGAAATAATTTCCTAAAAACACTATAAAATCAATTAGTTCTAACAACATTTTGACAATAGAGTTTCCAATGAGAATGTGTAGCTTAAAAGGTAGGAGGGTAAAGACAAGGCAGAGAGGAATTTTAAATCGTAAAAATAAAAGCAAAGTAAGAGACAAGATGAGGTAATGCGCTGCACATCCAGCCACACCGCCCTCATGGAAACTGTACGTCTGCATCAGAACTGCACCTTTTCCTTAGCTGTAACCCAGCTCCCGCCTCTCCCTCCCCCTAGAATGTTTTTTTATCAGGTCTTCCCTGGCAGCTTGTCTCTCATTCAGGGGTCCCTCATGTGCTACTCTGCCGGCAAGGCCACCCTTGTCTGCAGTCTAACACGGGCCCCCAAAGCCCTTCCACAACTTTGCTCTGCTTCACTTTCTTCTGAGTGCTTATCACCACGGGTACATTCTAGTTTTTTAAGTTATTGTTCTCATAAGCATGTCAGTTGAAAAGGACAAGAGTCCCGTGAGTCCTGTGATCCACAAGATTATCAAAGAGAGATTAAGTACAATAACTTTTGGAGTTAGTGGGGAAAAAAACAAATAAATAAATGAATGCTTTCAGAAGTGCTTACCTTGCAGTATGAATTTTATACGTTATTGATATGAATAATCATTATCAATTGGAAACTGAAATATCAGCGATACAAGGCTATAGCTAAAACCATAAACTGAGCAAGTACTCAGTTCATTGTTAGATTATTACGCCCAGACCTATACTTCATACCCAGAGTGATTTACTAGGATTTTATTGTTACAGATGAGGTGGGCACACTAAACTTTGATACTGTTAGCTCCAGCAATCACAATCACAAGTCAGTGACTTCTGCAAACAAAATAACTGCAGGAAGTACACCTATTCTTGGGCCTGAAATGCAGGCTCCATGTCAACAGTCTAGAAACATAAATAAATCATCCAAAGTAATCAGATAGTGTGCTTGTCCCAAGTGAAGGAAAACTACATTTAGGAAGAAAATGTTTGTTCCCGCCTAGCCTTCCAATCAACTGTAGCAATTTATCTAGTCTCAGTGGTTTATGAGTTTTGTTTATCTCACTGAGGGCTGTTTCTCTGTCTGAAACATTTCTGTGGAACAGCAGAGTTTTTCGTTTTTTTACAAAATGGGGCTGTTCTTGCAGTGCCTGTGCCTGAGGCTGTAATATGCAGGTGCAGGCCTCCAAGATTCATGGGCAGCCATCTCGGGAAAGCCACCTTCCCCAGCTACAGGAAACAGGCTATGGGAATTTTCACAGGAATGGTGTATGCTTGTAATTTTTAATGAACCTACCCATTGACATCTTTGCAGCTCTTTTCACAAAGAAACCAGAACACTTTTATAAAAATGGAAATATTTTTAGGAGATCTTAGCAAAAAAAAAAAAAAAAAAAAAAAATTTTTTTAAAAAAAA
>NW_022900916.1:20910910-20925111 GCF_012274545.1 Fukomys damarensis | reverse complement strand
AAAAAAAAAAAAAAAAAAAAAAAAAAAATTTATTTAAAAAATAGGTCACAGTTCTTGTGGAATGTCTGTTTCTTTTGGTTCCCAACCCTTTCAAAGGCCTAACAAGCTTATTTCAATGAGAGTGTAATTTATCATTTTCCTTTTTAAATAAAGCTTTGCATAATAAGAGAAGCAATAATCAGTGCATAGGATGGAGTCATTTCTCCACTTAGAAGATTCTGGAAAGAAACAGTGCCACAGTTTGAAAAACCCTAAAATCTTATCTCACTTGGAGGCAGAAGTGCAGAGCTTTCATCTGACATGACACAGACTTAGACTTCACCAAGTTTCACCTTCACGGTGACACTTTGAGCTGTTACTGAAGTCTTTAAGACTCAATTTCTTTATTTTGAAAACAAGAATAATGATGGGTACCTTACAGAATTGTTATAAGTACTGAATTATGTCTTTCTTATCAATAATTAACACATTTATTGTAACCATCATTTAAAAAGGTAATTTTCGGGCCAGGGACTTAGCTCAGTGGTTCTGGCACCTATCTTGCAAGCACAAGGTCCTGAGTTCAATCCCTGGTATCAAAAAAAAAAAAAAAAAAAAAAAAAAAGGGTAATTTTCTCACTAGCCATACACTTGTGACAAAGAAGAGAGAGCAATTCAATTCCATGTTCTTATCATACAAAAGAAACAACATTGGGAATCAATTAAAATTAAAAAAAAATCAGACTCCAAATACTGCTTCTAAGTACTGGAGAAAGAGTTCAGCTGCAAATGTACTATGGAAAAAAGAAAGAAAAGAAATATAAAGATGGCACATATGGTCACTCAAATACGTCCCATGGTTGATATTCTTCTATGAGTTGTATAAGGTAGAATACCCTACCTTTAAAGAGGCAAAGATAAAAAGGTATTTGAACACAGCCAAACAGTTGTTTCCAGACCTCATAGAACAGTAAAATAAAAATTTTATGAGGAACCAATATAGGCTGGATTATTCTCTTGTATTACTGTCGAGTAGTGACTTTAAAAACAGAAAAATCTTACCACCCAATGGCTGTCATAATAAATTCAACACAGCATAAATTTTTATCACTAATAATGTAGGGAGGACAAAAGCACAACATAAAGGCACAAAAGAAAGAAAAGTTTTAAGTCGAACAAATTTAGTTTTGTGAAAAATTCACCTTGTTCTTATTATTATATAGTCTGATAAAGGCATCTTTAATGGTAAGCATTTCTACATAGCCATACTTTGGGAGCTATTTTGTTACCTACAACTACTTTATTTCATTAATTTATTGAATGTAAAAGTTTGTGTGTCTATTTTTTTCATTTACATGTTTTTCCTATTTTCTTAAATGAGTTTTTATTCTCTGAAAGAAAAAATTAAGTACCAAGACATATTCACTAGTTAATCTACTCCCCCTGACTTTTGCTCTCTGAGGCTGCCACGTCAGCCTGCAGCCTCAAAGTCTTCCTACTTCAGCTCTGTGCCAAGTATCTTGCTTTCAATTTTAGAGTAACAAGAACTGAGTTTACACTTCTGCCTGAAACAACAAAATCTCAAAACAAACAAGACAAAAACCAAAGCAATGGTCTTCAAGATTCTGGACCTGGAGCCACAAGGGGTAATGATCCTAAAACACACAGAATAAAAGAAGTTAAGTCTGGAAATTGTCCAAGGCTGTTGCCATGAACGAAATGATAGGTGGTTGTAGAGAGACAAGGTGAACCCAAGGAAATTCTGGATTTAAGAAGACAGAGGTCAGGTTTCATGGATAATAAAGCAGCTTGGGTTTTCACCATAGAGTACCAGAGAGAAGAGAACATAGATTAAACTCTGAAGATCTACACAGGGTCTCCATTGACTATTCCATAGAGTAGATATTAATACATACATATGAAGGGACTAATGGTGGCAGGGAAAAGAAACACTTGAAAGACCTAGCAATAACAGTGACCAGTATCCACATACTCAGGAAGAGTGCCTATTCCTATTAGTCTGACAAGAAAAATTTATTTATTTTATGAAAATTTCACTTTATTTTAGTTCATTCAGGACAGCACTCAGAAGGATTTTGTCTCAATATCAGGAATAAGTCATCCAAAACTATTTACTAATCCTGTGTTAGTCATGCTCTAGTTACTGTACCAGTCCAAATAACACATTTTAAAAGCAACATGTAAAAGGATAAAAGTTTACCAATGCCATAACTGCAGCTCAGAATAAAGCAAGATGCATAGTAGTACTAAAGTAGCCCAAAGCCAACAAGTTAAAACTCATAATAACTGAATTCCAATAAAAATTATCAATCATCCAAAGAAGAAGGAAAACAGGACTTCTATGAGGAGAAAATATAAGTCTAAAATAACTTAGCAATGAAACATGATCTAGCACTAAAATAGATATTAAAATTATCAGACAATAAAACTGTAATCAGTTGTTTAAAAGTAGAAATATGGAGGATACGAAAAAAGATGGAAAGTGAGATTCTAGAAATGAAAACTACAATATGTGAGATGAAATATACATTGGATGGGCTAAACACTACCATAGACAGAGCAAGAGAAAAGAGGTAAGCTTGAAGGCACAGCAATAGAAATTACGCAAAAGTTTTTGTAAATAGGGGAGGGTGGAGGGGGGACGGGAGGCTAGGGAAATGGGGAAAAAATAAGAACCAAGACATGTCGTGTAAAGGTACAAGATCCCAATGATGAATGTAACTGTATTGTATATCTAAAATGTACTAATAAAAATATTTTTAAAAACTTGTACAGTTTGAAAAGTTAAAAAAATTACACAAAAGGAAATACAGAGAGGAAAAAAAATGAAATAATAATGCAGCAATGAACCATGGGATAACTTAAGTCCAGGACCTTTGTAATCAGAGTTCCCAAGGGATAGAAGATGGGTTCTATATCCAAATTTTTAATTTGATTGTTTCTAACTCACAATGTATTTATTAATTATAAATGGGCATAACTTTAAAACTGCTTCATTCATGAAGTTAAATTACTATTCTTTTAAGATCTACAGACTTCAATAAATTACAGTTGTCGAGAGTTTCATGTGTATATGGCTTATTTACATGTTAGGTGATTATAATTTGAGTCTCTATTTCTAATCTTTTACTGTCAATAAATTGATCAGAAAGATCATTTTATGGAAGTTATATTTACACCCAAAGATAAATCTTTATAGCGGGACTTTTTTTTCATAAATGGTTCCTGAATAGTTATTTTAGGATTGGGGTGTCAAAATGAGCATATCAGATTGCAGATATTTATTTATAGTTCTACTTAAGTAAAAATTTATTTTGAATCAGCTATTCTCAAGTTTACCTCAATTCTTTCTGAATTTCTTTCTTAATTTTGAGAACTCAGAAGAAAAAAAGACTTCTTTACACTAGGTCTAGATACTTTGAGCAGAATTTCCTTCATAACTGCTGGTAATAATGCGTTATCGAAGTCCATAATCATGTTAAAACTTGTATAACACTATTGACAGATAATATAAAAATAAATTTATTTTGTCTCATATTTAATTTTAAAATCCTATACTTTAGCTATTGTGAAAGAATGCACCCTCATGGAAAATGAACAAGCTTTATTTATATATCCTCAGTTCAGAAAACCTTTAATCATATGTTTTCATTTCAAAGAGAAAACTTGTCTTATTAATGAGAATTCATAAAATGTCAGACTTTGGGAATGTAGGCTAAGAATATAAAAATTATTACTTTTTGGTAATATTTTACACTGAACTATATTTTGTTTTAAAAATCTCAAAAATGTTATTTTATTTCAAAGGTATCTATTTTTTAGAATAGATACATATGTAAATAGAAAAATGTTGATATTTTTAACCCATAATTACATAATTCTCAGTTGATTTATAAGTTGATACATCAAAAATTTCTATAATTAATTTGAAATTGCTACCATTACAGAGAAGAATCTAAGTATCTCAGTAATAACATTGTGACTAAGAATTGTACCTCACACACACACACACACACACACACACACACATGCTTGCTGTACTGTGGTCTGATTACTTATCTAACACTGAATTTATTACATCATTTTTTACAGTAATATGTGATTTCTGTCACTGACTTTAAAACTGATTCAGTAACTTCTTACCATAGAAGAATACGTCTTTATTTGAAAAGCAAAGAATTTAGGAAGATTAAGGACAGTTTAATTTTTTGTAGACACAAAGTGAAAAGACTGAGATTAAGAAGCATACTATCTAGTTACATACTAGTTAACCAAAAAAAGTAAAATTCATAAACAAAAGACAAAAATCTGTAATATTTTAAAGGCATATTACCTACTGTGTATTTTTTTAAAGTCATACTAAAATGAAGGAAGCTATTCATAACTTAAGAGCTGATTTGGCATGGCTTTCTATCTAATTAATTTAAAATACTAACACTAAACTAAGGCCTAGAGTTCTGTTTTGCATTTGGATCACTGATGTTTTCTTTCATGTGAATGTGAACATATAGAAAGTAAAGTTTGAAAATAGCATTGAAATAAGTCACAAATTTAAATTTAAGTATATCGACCCTTCTTGAATATTATGGTGGCTTAAAATTGACAGTAATCAAGTATCTGTTTATAAAATTATATTTTGAAGTCTTAAAAGAAACTAACTCAGCATGTAGTAAATGGTGTTTCATCTGGTGTATAATATACAGTGGTACTCAGTGTTTACAACTGTGAACAGCCATCTTAAATGAACAGACTAAGGATACTGAGCTGAGTTAATATAATAAAAATTACTATGAAAAAAACAGAAGATCAATCAATGCAATTCCTCATGTTAACAAAGAACAAGAAATCACTCAAAAGCACAATAGTATTTCCATACTGAAATCCACAAAACATACATAGATATGACATTATATATAATATATATATATATAGCTATTCCAGATTGAAAACTTTAATCTTTTTAAAATGAAGACATTTGAAAGCATTTTTGTGGGCCACGGATTTAGCCCAGTGGTTCCACCGCCTGCCTTGCAAGCACAAGGACCTGAGATCAATCCCCAGTACAAAAAAAAGAAAAAAGAAAGAAAGAAAGCATTCTTGTGAACCATGTTCACAAAAGTCATCACAAGCACTACAAAAATCTAATATTAAATAGTAACTTACATGCATACAGTTTGAAGACATTTCTCACCAGAAAAATTTAAAAAAAGTAATATGGCAAGCAAAACCTGGAATAAGCAGTATTTTAAGAGAATAAATTTTTTCTCATCATTATAAAAACAAAGCTAACCAAAAAGCTAAGTACATTAGAGTGTACAGCTCTGTATGAAAACCTGAAGTATTTCACTAGTCTGATGTTCAACTCCTGGTAGTGTAATGCCTCATATTCACTGCTATGGAGGCAAGATTCTAGGCAGTGTGGATTCTGTATGAATCCTGAGAGACCCAGGGGCTGCTGAAATAAAAGGGGAAACATCTGAGAGGCAGAGGGCACTTATTACCCAGTGTATAAATACTTCAGCATTTTAGTATATTTAAAATTGCCAAAATTGAACCAATATGAACGGCTGAATATCAGCCCCGGGGCATTCTGAACAGAAAATAGGCAATTTTAAGCAATTGAGATGTACACCACAGTCTATCAGCATCGTGTTCTAAGGAGTAACTCTACTGGAAATTCAAGAAGGGCAGTGTACCTGGAGGCAGGAGCTTAAGAGCTCTTGCTCGTGTTTTGATCAATTAGAATCTCTGTAAACTCTGTCAAGCTATTTAATGTCTCTGTGTTTGTTTTCTCATCTTTAAAATCAGAGAAAATATTTTGGAGCCAAAGATAAGATACAGAAATAACAAAAAATAGAGGAAAGAAAGACGCAAACAGGACATACTATAAAGAGAAATTCTGTGGCAAGTACAGAATTAAGACAAAACATAATGGGTTACAAGTAAGAGTTATGCTCCAAAATATGCGTAGGACAAGTAAAGTAGCTCAGAATAATAATAATAAAAAAATCCAAGTCAACTATTTCCTACTTCATTAAAAGTTCAGCAAGGATAGTCTCCAAAAATAACAAGAGGCTTTTCTTCTTCATTTAAATTACACTTTTTCTTAATTTCTTCCAGTAAATGTTTATGCCTGCTATTACAAAGCTCTTTATGTAGGAGTAAATGTTGATGTTCTTAATATTCTGCCTACATAATATGCTTATTTACTAAAGAACAGAAAATGTAATGGAAATAACAACATGCAACATTGTGTGTAACTCAAGGGTCATTCGTATTCTTATAATTTATTTGTTAAATATCTAAGACATATTTTAAGCAGGATACATAAAACTTGTATCCCTGAATAATTTAAAATACAAATAAAAATATACTGGAAAGTATGTTCTTATAATTAGACTGAGATAAGTTGTTTACCTTAGTTGAACACTGAATTTAGTTTTCTGCTGGCCAGAGCAAAAATCAGAGGATGAGGAAAGAGGACAGATAGCTCTCACAGTTAATAAGAAAAAGCATAAGACTTAGTTTTCTCTGTCCTTTAACAGAAGAAACATTATGTAACATAATGGTCAGTATCTTCACCACATCTGTACAAAGTACTCGAAGGTAAAGCATCTCCTTTTTAAAAAATAAATCTGAAAGTTCTGCTTAGTTCAACTTTTTCAAACTTTCTCTTAAATACATATAAAAAGTAGATGTCAATTAACCACGTCTCCTAAATTTCTATTTTAATATCTTAGTAGCAGCATAGCGGTTATGGTACCTCACTTTTAAAACATCATGCATTTACTTGTAATTTCTTCCCTCTGGCTCTCTCATTTCCTTTGGAGCTGAAGGTTCTCATGTGTGGTCTTAGTCTGAAGTGACTTTATTAGCCTTTCACTTAGATCTCTTCTCATAATTGGCATACACTATATTCAAGGAGAACTATCAAAAATTAAAGTATGCTTAGCTTAATATAAAAACATGGACAGACCTACTGCAGAATTAATCGTTATTAACTAATAACCCAGATGACAAGTAGTTGAGTTTTATACAGCATAAAAATTGGCCAAAGTTCTGAACTGGGTTTAAGATATATTTTATTCATCTATATGCCTAAGTATCCACAATAGTGACAACCCAGCCTCTTTATTATACCCTTTACTATTATCTATTCCTCTAAGTATGCATTTATTGGCAAGATTTTACTTTCCAAGCAAATTGTGTAAGGAATTAATATGGTGACATATGTTCTACAAACAAAGACATGATAACAGTCGACAGAGCTTTTGATACTTATGAGACATAGTATCATAATAAAGAGAAGCCAGGGATGTAGCTCAGTGGCACAGCACCTGCCTGGCAAGATGAGGTCCTGAGTTCAATCGCTGGGGACAAAAAGGAAGGAAGGAAGGAAGGAAGGGAGGGAGGGAGGGAGGGAGGGAGCGAGGGAGAGAGGGAATCAACAGTGTAAGTCCTGTTAGCCTACATGGAGTAAAGTTTCTAGGTTCAGGGCTTTCAAACTAGCAACAAGCACACAAAATGTGGTGGATCCTCCAGGTTTCAGAGATAGATTCTGCTCTTTACACTCGTAGTTTTTAAATAAACCTAGAGAGCCAATAGAACACTGTATTTAGCACAAACTCTTTCAAGTTTGTATTTTTCTAAAGTTGTATTTTCCTCCTGTTCAACCTTGCTTTTGTGATATCATTATATCAAACACAATTCATAATTGAAATGTTTATAAGAAATGACATACTATTATCTTGTATATCTTTTAAATTACAGTGACACCTCTATTGGCTAAAACTGATGCATGCTTTTAAGTGGAACTTTAGTAATATATTCATGAATAAGAAGTTCTGCGATTTGCTTCTAAAGTGAAATCGTATTTTTAGTTATGCTAAAGATAGACATATTTTAAAAGCTCCAAGACAGTGGCATTTGTTATTGACATGGTTTAACTTGTTTCGCATTATATTAATTTCTTGAAGTTTTCAAATCGATATTTTTAATTACAAAACTGTTTGGGTTTTGTTAGAAAAGTTCTAAATCAATATTCTTAATAACTTCATCTAGTAAAAAGTTGTGAAAGTTAAAACAACAGTGCACACTGGGAGTGGTGGATGGTACATACCAATAATCCCAACACTCTGCAAGGCTGAAGCAGAAGGATTGCAAGTTCAAGCCCACCTTGGACAACTCTACTTAGTGAGACCGTCTCAAAACTTTTTAAAATAAGGGCCGGGGTTGTTTCTTCATGTGAAAGCTCTGGCTTCAATTCCCAGTACCACAAAACAAAACACAATAATAGAATGAAAAAAGGGTAATGTCTTTTGCTTAAGCTTTTTCTCATTTTCTCTAGATGTACAGTCTTAATTTGTAAGACTTTTCTTCTAATTTGTATATAATTTTTAACCTCATGGTTGATCTATGAACACTTGACACAGAAGTCCCTATCGCATGTGGCACAAATGTTTTCGTTCAAAGAACACTTGCTGTATTTTCTGCCATGTGATAAAGAGCTCAGGCTCTGGAGCAAGTCACAAGTGAATTTCCCAGGGATGCAGCAGCCAGCGAGGTACCTCTCTCAAATGAATTTCAGGGTGCTTACCTTGGGAGAATAACCGTGTATCTATCAAAGGGCCACCAGAAGACTAACTGATGAAAATAAATGATTAGAAGGCACACAGCACAAGGCCAGCTGGGACAGCCGCCAGCCATCACTGCCACTTTGCAGCGCAGCAGGTGGGAAGGTGCAGCCTTGGCCTCCTCGGACCCACAGAGACTGCATTTCAGGTTTTTCTGTTTGTGAGAGTTTTCTCAGTGTACTATTGTCATTTGCTTCTTTGTTTGGGATAGAAAAAAAGGAATATATGGGAGGACATATCTCTACTGCCTGTTCTAAAATAATTTTTTCTGGGAGGCAGGCACCTAGTGAAAGACCTATCCATAGAAAACAGGTGTCCAATAAATTTGTGGTCTGACTTGCATCTTTCCCTAAGGTGAGGTACTCACATGCACCCCATGGACACACCAAACACTCAAGCTGGAACTCTTGGCTTATTAGCTTATTAGCACCTCCCAAATATTGACAGACAAGCCTCTGCTACAAACTACTCCTTGCTGAGCAGCTTAGCACCTTTTCACTTGGCAAGAAATGATTTCTAAAAATAGGCCTGGATGTCCAAATATTTCCTTGACTGGATTATAATTTTCTAAAGCTCCTTTTACAGTTTTTATATCTTGCCTATAAAATCTAGCTTATATCCCACACCTTTATCAAAATGGAATCTTTTATAAAGCTGCTATTTACCATATTTCTGAAGACAATTTGCTTGATTTTACTGACAGTACATATGCAAAGAAAAAAAAAAGAAGCCTTGATAAATATCTCTATTTCCAACTTCTTATATGTTATCATGTTAAAAAAAAAAATCTTTCAATCTGCCTTCCTGAAGCAATATATGGTAGAAGAAGAAATTAGAGTGAGGGAAACATTTAAAGGATGATATTCTTGTCAACTTAGTGTATGTTCTGCTGTAGCACATTTAAAGATTTTTAAAAAATTAAACTACTTTGTAAAGCCACAAAATTTGTCAGCCCTTATGAAAACATAGTATCTTAGAATATCATATATATATATATATCTATATCTATATATAGATATAGATATATATATATCTGTATGTACAAGGGATGAATTAGTGTTTAAATTTTTTAAAGTATATTACAGGGAAAGGCACACTGTCATGAATCACATTTCAAATTACATTGACATTACATTTCAAAACATTCCTCCTTGTTTCTAACACACTTATCCTATTGTTGTTGTCACTGTCCTCTTTTATTTTATTTATTTATTTATTTATTTATTGGTATTAGGGATCGAACTCAGGACCTTGCTCTTGAAAGGCAGGCAGTGGAACCACTGAGCTAAATCCCTGCCCCCACTCCATTTTTCTTTCTGTTCTTGTCACTTTCTGAAGTGGTTCCAGAAGCCTTCTTGTTTCTACAATGTGTGATCAAAAACATGGTGAATGCTGCTGCTGTGTGCCATCCAATGGAATGGTAGGCTTGTAAAAACATTACAGTGTGTCTTCATCCACCTTATTTGTTAGATCTGGCACTGTACAACTTCAAAATGACCATGAAAGGTAAATGTTTTTAATTGAATGAGGACATGAAGGCAGCCACAGCAATGCAACTAAAGACACTCATGAAAAAGCACTTGTATGCATATGTATAAACACTATGTACATCTGTATTACACACACACACACACACACATACACACACATATTACACATATATAGTCATCTTCTGTCTGAACAAAGTTCTTTGCATTCTTGGTAGGAAGACTTGAAGGCAAGGTTCTTAGGACTGATGTCAGAGGCAGAGGCCCAACAGCCCCACCCAGGCAACACAGCTTCTCTCTCGAAGGCTAACACGAGCAGTGGCCTCCTGAAGTCGCCGTCCTCTGCTTCCCTGTGCCTCGTCTACCTTGTCCTTCAGAACCCCCATCCCCTACCCCGCACAATCCTACTCTCCATGCTGCTTCCTCAACCTGCCACAAACTAAATTAGAAAAGAATCCTCTTTAACAATAAATTTGAAACTTCTGTTTTTCTTTCTCAGTAACAAGTAAAAATGGATTTTAAAAAATTGATTCATTGCCGTCAAACTGAAACTATGTATTTACCAAAAGAGTGAAGAAATTAAATCCATAATCTAGTGCTCTGAAATGATTAGAATATGACATTGAGAGAAAGAGATATTCCATCTAAAATGGGTTAAAAAAAGAGCTAAAAATTAAAAATAAATATTTTCTAGTACTTATTTTTATTTTTCTATTCTTTCTTAAAATTAAGAAATTTCACTATATATTGAAACCAGGTACAGTCCTATTTGCAAAGAGCTATGACTATTACTTTGGAGAAAATCGTTAATTTAGCAAGTATCCGACAGGAGTATTCTCTATTAAAAATCACACATAAATTATAGGAAAATGTAGTTTCCAAAGAACTACCATTACACCAGTTTTTGCAAAATTTAGTTGATTATGTGGTCTCTCATCTCTACCCAAAACCCGTCTTTATATTTCCTGATGAAAAGATGGACTCAAAAAGAAAACATGCAAGCATTTAAAGATAAATGCAATTAAGCAAACACTGTCCACTGAAGAGAAAAATAAAATGTCAGATTCATAGCTTTTCGTAGAGTAGGAGAAATATTTGATACACGGGCAGTTTTGAGAAATGGGAAGTGAATGCAGAGGGTGTTACTAAGCTGTTAGTCTCAAAGAGGTACCTCTGGGCTAATTATTTTCTTCTATGCTTTTGTCTATAAGCATTACACTTTTCATGTTTCTATGAAAAAAAAACCCCACAGTTAATGAGATCCATAAAGATTTCCTAATCAGCTTATATTGTGAAAGAGTATTAAAGTCTCCATTTTCACAACAGGCACATGAAATACACACTTTTATGATATATTACTAGCACAGGAACTTACATCTCTCTCCCCTTGAACCACCTGCAAATTTTAATAGTCATGTATCGCCAGGATACCAGAAACTCATAAAAGTTTAACCTGCCAATTAACAAGTAGGTAAGTTCCAGCCCTGTACCATAATTCCTTTGCTTCCAAGGCATAGTCAGCAAAACCTAGAAAATATATCCTTGAATTATTTTGCAAGACAATTATATTCTAGGACTGATTCTTTACTAAAGTCACCCAGAAGTAAAATCACAACTGCATATCGAAAATTACATCCCTATGGAGGGCATAAAGTTAGTGAAAATGCGGAAGTTCAAAAATGGATTTGATTATTTCCAAAAGGCTGCTACCTGAAGGATTTTATTTGGAATAGGTTGCTCTTGTTTCAAATTCACTTTGTGGCTTTTTTTTAGTGTTGTGACGTAGATCTGAACCATTTCATTCCTTATAGCACTAGAAATTATTATATTATATATACATGATATATTTATTAAGACTATTCATTCTTACGTAAATACTCATACCACAATCCCAAAAGTGAAACCCACAAAATACAGAAAGCTAAAAAAATCATTATAAGAAAGAAAAAGCTTCCCAATTTTTCTCTGTAATAATGGCAATGGCTGCTAATGACATTCCAATAGGGTGACTTCAGGCTTAGTATGTTTCATAAATGGCCCATTAGTGTCAGGATCCTTGGTCTTAGTTTCAGCTGAGCTGGTCATATTAGGAATTACTACCATATTAAGAAATTGGTTATTCTGAACTTTCAGTACCAGGCAGAGCTATTTTCTTTTGCCAGAGCTTTGTTTATGTGAACTAGCTTCCTACAAGAAAAGTTAAAAGATTCATGCCAGAAAGCTAGAGGAAGTTTGATTATATGATGTCTGTCTGATTTTGCTGTGGCTAAGAGAATAAATACATACTCAAAGGCCAACAGGCACAAGTTAGGAAGTTATTCATTCATATTTTATTGAGTGCCTTCAATAACTCTGTAGATAAAATAATTTTCAAAAACCACAATCCTACCCTCACATATTTGATAATACAGTAGGGAAAAACCATTAGTTTGATTCTTCACTGTTTGTGGATTTAACCGAATGGATTCTGTTAGCATCAAATTTGCAAAATAATGATAACTAGTATATACTGAGTGCCAACTTTGCTCCAAGTATATTCTAAGCATCTACATATGTCACCTCATTTAATTTTCCCAGTAATTCCATGTTCTATGGAAACAGGAGGTTAAGTAATTTGTCATCAAAATATAATTAGGTATGAACACAACTCAAATCTATTTTGTTATACCTTACCATACTTGTTATGACTTCATTACCACTATTTGAAAAACAATTTAGGACCCATTCTTAAAGGACATCAACCCTTCCTACACACATTCTCAGTGGAATTTATATAACTAGACAGGGGGAAACACAGCCAGATTTCCTTTAACAGCTGGGGAGAGCAACATCTTTCTTGTTAATGGTCTCCAGAGCATTGTCTTAATTGACATCTGACAAACAGTTTTGCAGGTTTACTGTCATACAATGGAGCTGATGAATCCCAGTACTCTGATATTTAATTCATAAAAGCTTTGCAAGGTTTCAAGAATTCAATGTGCATGCAATCTTTAGTACCTAGAGATCCTGTGCTAGAGAGTATACAAACAGTGGGACTGTTTTTGTCAGATCATGTTTGATGGAGTGACCGATCACAGAAGCCTGGGCACCGATTTTGAATCTCCTATTCCTCTTTGTCCTTCAGACATTTTTAGATTCTTTGCTTAAGTATATACTTTGAGATTTGTTACAGTAGTTTGAGACCTCAGAACAGGACTCATAGGGAGATACAATTTTAATGTGGAACATTATTTATCCCTACTGAACAACTAAAACCCACTGCAGAGTGTTTTTAAAAAACACTATTCTTTACCAGGGGTGTAAGGATTCTTGGTTCAAAAAAAAAGACCGTCAAATACAATGCAAAAAATTTTGTAGAAAAAGAGCAAACACTTCAGTAAATAAGCCTATAAAATCTGCAGACTGGGAAAATTGATTACTTTTGAACAATGGAGAGGGAAGTGAGATCTAGAAAAAAAAGAAAAGAAGACCCAAATCTTGGACTTAGAAGGTTAAGAAAGAACTGTACATCGTGAGATCAGGAGATTTCAGCATGAAAGTTGGTCTTACATTTACTGATGTGCCTTCAACTACTTATAATTATTTGCACACAAAATCTGCAAAAAAATGTATAGACACCTCAGGAAAAAAATTACAATTTTTTTCAACAGATGGTGTTAGCCTCACATGGGGGACCCTAGAAGATGTCATATATTGCAGAAAACCAACTACATGGCTGGCCCTTAAAGAAGAAATTGAAAATGCATGTGCAGCAATCTCGATGACCATGGTTATTCAAGCAGCAGTTTGCAGTACTAACAAACGTCTAGAAGCTAATGGCCACAACTCTGAGCACCTTTTGTAACTGTAGAGGCCAAAAGTAATTTGTATGGATCTCATGATGTCTCAATAAATTTAGCATTGAAATACTTATGCAAGTCTTTCTTTTCCTAAAATTTGTGTACATTGTTTGGCAGACTCTCTAGTTGTATGATTACATCCAGTTCATGGAACCAGGTTGTTTTTGTTTTATCTAAGAAGATTTACCTGATTACTTCTGGCATTGATCTCAGGTGAATAATTTTATCTGAGATATATATAT
>NW_022900916.1:20846059-20910898 GCF_012274545.1 Fukomys damarensis | reverse complement strand
TGAACTCACTGCTATATTCACTGCTATATTTACTGCTAATATCATTTTTGGTAGCTAGGAAAAGAGAAAAGTGAAAAAGAAAGAACATAAAATTTTAGTCATTAGAGAAATGTTATATACAATATGGTTAGTTATTACATCAAAACTAAGCATCCAAAAAGTTGGATGCAAAAGCATTTTATTAATAGGGTCCTGGTCCTATAAAAATATTCAGATCAGACAGTAGGACAATATTTTGTGTTTTCTATAGTCACACTTACAAAAAAAGTCATCTAACAAGTACTTTATAGGTCAAAATAAGATGACTATTCATGGTACAGTAGCTGGGCTATCTGTATTTTTAGACAATGTTTTTTCTATATTCTAAAAAGTTTAGTTACCATAACTGTAGTACTTTCATACTTAAAATATATGTTTATAAGGGATGGCCTGAACATAGTCCTTTGTATGACAGTGTTTTTAACACAGGGCTCAGGAAATTCGGAAGGGAAACAAATTACCCAGATTTCTGTTCTGAGCAAAGAAAGGAGCTGCCAGAGAACCAGAGTTGACCCACCTTGAAACAACAGGTACCAGAACCATCCCAAAGGGCCTGGGATTTAGCTCAGTGGTCCTGCCACTGCCTTGCGAGTGCAAGGTCCCAAGTGTGATCCCGGGTACCAAAAAAAAAAAAAAAAAAAAAATCCCAAGAACACTAGCAGAATGACTGATGGCCCATTGATTTTTAACTTTGTCTTGCTACAAGTTCAAGTGCTACAATAGTAATTTACTCCAAGTGCCAACGTTGAAGATGAGATTAAATTATCAAAACCCTATTTTAAAACAAAAATTTGTATCTTGCCCAACATTATCAGTTTTGTCTTATTTCGTCAGCTTTTCTCTCACTTGAAAAACTGTACTGCTCATTGAGAAGTTATTTTCTCTCTTTTTCGTGCCTCGATCTCCATCAGTTTTCTAGAGAGATGCCCACATTGGCTGGGTATTATATTGAAACTATGATGAGCAAGAACCATGCACTGGGGGGCGAATGGGGAAAAGGTTATTTTCATGGATCCAGGGCTTGTGAGGGATTCTAGACTATTTCCACTTAAGAATGAGAAGTAAGTACTACAGGGATGGCTATGCAGGAAAAATTGTAGAGAGACACTGAAAAGTAATACAAATGGGAATCTATTATGGTAATTAAATAAGGCACATGAACAGCTGCAAACTGGAGTTATGCTGATCTACATTTGGGCAAAAACTGGTCTGTGAAGCTAGCCTAAAGCAGCTGTTTAAATGAGGAGCTGGGAAAGTATACAAGGGACTCAGCCCCAAATGTAGCTGTACTTGTGGCACTAAACACAGCTCACATATGAAACACTAATTTCAAGAACCCAAAGTTGAATTGACAATGTCAGGAATTATAGTATATGGGCATCACGGGGGTACAGCAGTGAGTTAGACCTAGTGCTTGCCCGTGTAGAACTTGCAGTCTAGCATGACTCTCATGTAATTCTCCAATATGCACACTATTCTCATGCTCAATTTCTGGTTTGATATTATTCTTCCAGTCATTAATTCACTTATGTGATTTATGTTCCCTTTTAAAAATGTTAATTTGTCCTTCCTGGGTAAGTTATAAGATCTCATGAAGACAGGCTTCTTTCTGATGTTCTTACTGGCCTGCAAATCTTGTAATCCATAGATAACCTATTAAATTATCTGGATAGTAAATATAACTGCGTACCGCTGTGTTACCTGGCATTTTATTTACATTGTCAGGTACATGAGGTCAAAGCAGAAATGTGCACAGATTATCGCCTTAACAATGTTTTGTAATTGAGATCTACTTCACTTCTCTTCACTTCTGTCTTCACCGTGTCACATTCCCAGTCTCCTCCAGACTTCTGAGAGTTGTTTTCCTCTGCCTGAAAGACCTCTCCACTCTTCGCTTCAGTAATTCTAACTCATGTTCAGATCCCAGCTTAAAAGGTACTCACTGAAGCTTACCCCAACCTCCCTGAGGTAGGTCAGGTCTCTCTGGTAAGCGCCCTCGTAACAAGACCTGCTTTTCCACCATAACACTTATGGCTTTTCTGAATCACACATTTTCCTCTATAATTATGTGATTAATATGTGTCTTGCTCTTGAAAACAAGAACTCTAGAGGTAAGAACTGTTTCTTTCCTGCTTACCATGGGGCATTAATTCAAAACCTGTGACTTAGTAGCTTCTCAATAAATGTTTCTAAGGCCAGATCCATCCAGGGTTCATTTAGTTATTAATTTACTCACTGATTTATGTATGCTCTTTAGTTCTTTAATTCATTTGACCATAACAGATACATTTGCAGTAATTACTATGCTTAAGTTCTATGGCAGATGTTGAAGCTACAAGCAAATGTACAGCATGCCTTGCTTTCAAGGTATACACACCTAATTTTTGTTTTGTTTTGTTTTGTTTTGTTTTGTTACCGGGGATGGAACTCACGACCTTGTGCTTGAGAGGCAGGTACAGTGCCATGGAACTAAATCCCCAGCCCCTAATTATTTAATCTAGAATACTAACACAGAAAATGAATGCATCTAATAGGGAGTTTAAGTTTGGTGGTAGAAAGAAATATGGAGAATGTGGGAAGAAATGGTTTTTTAAACAACTAAATCAGCTCCTTTTTTCCACCAATGAATTAATACCGGTATAGTCATAAGATCTAATATGCCATTCTATAGTAATGATGATTTTAGAGTGAAAATCTTGAATTTTATTATTATGTCTTAGATGTGTTTCTAATTGAAATAAAATGTCAAATTAGAAATATCCTACTACGTAAGTAGATACCTAACTGATTGACACCCTGAACTGGGAAATTTAAGGTCTGTATGTACATGTAGTTAATATAATTCCCTGCTCCAAATTTGTAAATAAAGATATTTTCTATCCAATCCTCAAAACATGCAATCAGATGTACAATAAGGAATGAAACATAAACACATTTTCCTAAGCCACTAATTTGCTATCAATCAGAGAACTTTAAGGACCAACCCAACTCTGACTCATCACTGTGCAATCTCTGATTGCCTCTGCATAAACCCCCAGCCAGCACTTTACATAATCACACTGTTTAGAACATCAGATTTCCTGTGGATTTTCTCAGACTCACTGCGTCACCCCAAATTTTCTCTCTGAAGGTTAATATAATTGTATTCTATTGTTTGTTCTTGAAAGAGCATCTGCACCCCTGAAGAAGGGTATGAAAGCAACCTTTCACTCATGTGTGTCATACAAAAAATTCACTCCGAGCCAAATATTAACCAGCTCCCACCCCTTGATTCATTATCCAAGCTCTCTCTAGAATGGGTTCTCTAAACTAACAATCGTACCACGTCGCTCACTTGTCGAAACCTCCTGACAGCACTGCACACATTCAGAAGAAAAGCCACACTCCTCGGAACAGCAATCAAACCTTCTGCATGCCCGTAATCCTGCCAGGCCTGTTCTCCCCTCCAGGCTCATCCCCACCTCACCAATCTTACGATTAAACTCCACGGATACTGACAAGGCCATGGCTCCTCTGCTCAACATCCTGTCTCAGGCCGTTGTGCCTTTGCTCTTCTGTCCTCAGCCCAGAACTCCCCCCGGCTTCAGGCTGTTATTCCTGCTCAGCATTAAGGTTTCCTTCAGGAGTCTTTTCTTCTGAGACATCTTCTCTGAACTCTTCATCCTGGGCTCCATGGTTTGCTCAGTTTCCCAGAACATTTTGAGATCCCTGTATGATCACATCTATTTTATTGTATTGAGATAATCTGCTTACTTGCTATTTCTGGTGAAGGTGAAAGATCCTAGGGAACTGAAGAACAGATAAGCAAGTTTTATTATTTCTTTGGTATCGATTTTCCCAGGTCGACCATGGGATGTAATTCAAGATCAGTGCTTAAATATAACTTTTTTTTTCCCCTCAAAAAGTTACCTAAGGTTGGGCCAAGGATTTAGCTCAGTGGTTCTGCTGCCTGCCTCGCAAGTGCAAGGTGCCGAGTTTGATCCCCAGTACAAAAATAATACTACTAATAATAATTAATTATTATTTTCCAAATAGACTGGCAAAACAGAAATAAGACAAGTATATAAACAAAGCCAGGCATGGTGGTACACACCTGTAATCCCAGCACTTGTGAGGCTGAGGCAGGAGGATCACTGTGAGTTCGAGGCAAGACTGGGCTACATAGTGAGTTCCAGGTCAGTCTCAACTACAGAGTGAGACCCTGTCTCAAAAAACCAAAAACAAACAAACAAACAAAGTATATAAACATCTATAAATCATGAAATGAATATGAGAAGTGCCACAAAAGAAGATATATAAAAAAGTTCAGCAGAAGATAAAACAGAAATGAATAAAATTCTTAAATTTTAGTGGAAGAAGATGGAAGGAAGGCCAGAGAAAATGCTTTGCATAAATCAATTCCAGAGATGAGTAACAACAGTTTGAACCATGAGTGGTAACCCTAGCCAAGAAAACTGTATGTAGTAGGAAAGCTTAGAATAAAAATTAAAAAGCAGGATGGGACTAGGGCATGGCATTGTCTGAAGGTGCACGTATTTAAATTTAGTGTATATAAGTTGTAAACTAGGGGAAACCACTGCAGGACTCTGGGCACAGTTTCACAAGAAGAAGGATCTGTGTCCGTTGTCTGTGCAGTGCTATTAACACATTAGCATGACTCTCCATCACCATCACCTCCAGTACCATCCCCAGTTCCACCCCGTATAACCCAGCGCCGTCAGTTTAAATTGGACAGAAGGGCTAGGAGGACACAGAAAAGGTCCTGGGTTCAACACCAAGCACAAGAAACTGAAAGAAAAGGAAAGGAGTAGGGGAGAGGGAAAGAGGAAGAAGTGGAAGAGGGGAAAGAAGGAAAAGGAGGGGGAGGGAGGGAGGGAGGAAGGAAGAGGGAAGAGGGAATGGAAGAGAAGAGAAGGAAAGAAGGAAAGGAGAGCAAGCACGCAACTCGCTAGCTAAACGCTACACAGTAGGTACTAATTATGACCACACATAAAACACAACCTCACGGGTTGGGGAAGGTCTAGCAGAGCTTTGTGCTTTGTAGAAGAACAAAGCTCCGAGGCCCAGCACTGTGGCTCCTTCGTCTTCTCCCTACCTGCATCTCCAAGTGAGGAAAGCAGCCACAGAATCCGCACAGTGGCTAAGAGAAGGTGCAAAGCACAGTCCAGCAGATGCATACAGACTAGGAAGGACAGGAACGCAAAGACTAGGGAGAAGCTGTCCTATCCTTGAGTGTAAATACCCTTCATGGAGCATCGGGAGAAAGTCCTATAAAGTCTATATTTCCTATAAAGTCTAATTTCAAAACTGCATCACCTTAAATATGTAACACTTCATTAAAAAAAACCTACTAGCTCCTTGTAGTTTTCAAAGGAATATCTTTGACATGCCACAACCAAAAGGACCAAGAGTAATAAAAACAGGACAAAATGTAGGAAGACTTGTAAGGCTCAAGAAGAATCAATAACAGCCGAAAATGATTATATTTGAACAATTTCTCATATTTTAAAAACACAATTAAGGTGTCTGGGCCCAGCTAATGTAAATTGTACTACAGGTTGAGTGTCCTTTATGCAAAATGCTTGAAAACTATTTTGGATTTCAGATTATTTCAGATTTTGGAATATTTGCATATACATAATAAGATATTTTTTGGATAGGACCCTTCTCTAAAAGCGAAATTCATTTGTTTCATAAACCCTTTACATATAACCTGGAAATAATCTTCTATAACATTTTTAGTATACTTGCATTTTTACTACAAACTGTTACTTGAAGCCAAGTTGAAATTCTCCACTTTTACCATCCTCTTGGCATTCAAGATTTTGGATTCTGGGCTGGGGGTTCACCTCAGTGGTGCCACCATCTGTCTCACAAGCACAAGTTCGATCCCCACTACCAAAAAAAATTTTTCTTTGGTACCAAGTCCTGAGTTCTATTCTAACAACAAAAAAAATTTTGGGATTTCATATTTTTCATCTTAGGGATATTCCATTCTTATTTTGTTTATTTAATATCTGATAGCTCAACCTAAATATGCATATCCCCCTATGTCAGCTGGAAACTTAAACACACATACCCCAGTATGATAGGAAAACCTAGGAGAAATTAGTTTTGCCAACCGCAGACTTGATTTGCATGACACGATCTCCATTTCTTGAAGGGAACTGTCACTGAAGGCTGCCCTTCCTTTTCAAAGCTGCAGGATTGACTGCTTTCATCACACGTCTTGTTGCTAGGCCCCACTCACCAGTAGAGGCCCAATTCCTCTCACCCTCCCTAGGAGACTCATGTACTTCCGTGTATAACTCAAAGCAGGGCTTTCAATTTTTCTGTGTTACTTGTCAGAATCCTCTCCCATGACAGAAACTATCCACTTTGCTCTTACCCACTCATTTCAGGTTTCCATTCACATCTCTGACACCCTCATGATGAAAGCCCACTGTCCAACTTCACAATGAAGTTAAATCATCTGAAAGGAGGGAAAGCTTTTAAGCCCCAGCTTTGGAAACAGAACACTTGTCTGAGTCTGCATCCATCCTTAATATCTGTCTCTCGTGTCAGTTATAGGATAAGTCCTTGTCTCTGTCCATCTCTATCCTAACCAAGCATACACTGTTGAAAAGCACTGATTTTATATATTTTATATATTTCTAACCAGGAAATCCCAAAATCTCTCACATCTACCTATTACACACCTTTATTGTTTTGTCATGTTGGATCAGAAAAAGGAAAACAAGTCATTTGACTGCTTCTTTTTCGATTTCTTTCTTTTTTTGGTGCTTCTTACAAAGGCCATATAGATTGTTTTTCTCTTTTCACCTTCATCTAAGACATGGCTCCAAAGTATCATGTTCTTTCATCTTCTCTAAACAACTTGTTGAAATAAAAACAATGAGAAAAAGACTGACCTATCAAATTCCTGAGGTTTCTGATTCTTTGATGGGGCTCTAAGGATGCCCTGGACACAGTTAAACAAGGATGGTAAGAAGGGAAACCCAGGTCTGCTAAGCGTACAGTGCTGCTACACAGCCTGTGGTTCTCCAGCCTGAAGAGTGAAAGAAATGTGACTTCGAGTTTCCTGGGAGCAGAGCTGCCAGCTACACGGGTGCTTTAGGGCTTTATCAGCCCTGAGCCCTTCCTGGAAGGTAGCTTGTGAGTACTCTGGAGAGACGAGAGTGGTGTGCTAATTCTGTATGCTCTGCAAGACACAACAAACATTGCGGAACCTTGAGGAAAGGCTGCCAGGCGTCCTTGATTAGAATGGACTCCTAAATTCCTCAGAGAAAAGTGACACTGAGGGAAACCATATTGTGTCACATTTTTAAAATCTAAATTTAGCTGGCATTTTCAATACATTTTAGTTTTTCCTTCTATGCCTTATAATTATATATCAGAATTTTTTGTTGTACTCGAAATCTAGAGAAGAAAAAAACGTGTCACTTTTCTTCCCTTTTGTGACTCCGAGGATAACTCTCGGCCTACTAAATGTGGTACAGAAGGGTGGGTTTTTCAGTTTCCCCATATTGTTTTACTCAGTACCACCTGATAAAAAACTTATAGAAATTAGCTTTGCCACACACAACTGACCTGTGGAGTCATTTTTCAGCTTCATGAACAAGTCCAAAGGAGAGGAAATTATTTTTTATTAACCAGGTACTAAAAACTAAAGCCTTTTTAAAAGGTCTGCTTGCTTCTTTCCACCGAGGCCAGTGGGCAAAGGAAAAGAAATCCAACTGCAATAACTTTGCCCATAGGCAGCTTTATTAAAATCTATAAGGTGAAATTTTTTAATACAATCAAATCATCATAAAATATGTTAGGTATTTATGGTAAATACAACTGTTATTATACACCTTTCTCCTGTGACACCACCCCTGGGAGAAAGGGGATTTTGAATGTTTCCAAAATGAACCTTTTTGTAAGGTGCACTTGGACTCTCTAGCTAAGGTCAAGTTGCATTTTCCATTATAAACCTGTTTCCAGGGTTTATTACCTTGTCATAAAAATCTGCTTGGGGCTGAAATATGGCATACAGAGACTTAGCCCCGCAGCATATTTTTTAAAAGAATGTATCAGAATTGGCTAAACAGTTTGGTGCCATTTAAATGATACAATTATAACTGAAATATATCTTAAAGACTTCAGTGGGTAGCACAGCTCCCACACCAACTCCATCAAAGACACACACTTATGAGTCCTCTATTTTTCCACTTGTCCGATCTAAGGATCTGTAAAGTCTGCCAAAACTGGTAGGCAAAGAATCTGGCAAATGTATCAAGCACACACATACACACACAAAAAAGGCAAATCAACTCAACTCTAAAGCAGTACTGCACTTTCTCAAGTTTAAAGTACATTTTTCCAAGACAAAAAGCTTGTTTCACTAATGTTTACCTTGTAAATACCTTATCTTTTTTCCCATGGAAAATATGAAGACATCAGCTAAAATATGAGAAAATTACTGAATTGAAAAATGACAGGGTTCATTTAAAAATGATGTTAATCTGTGATTTGCTTTAGGGGGGAGAGTTTTGAATTGTATTTTGCTTAATTTTAAATACAGTAAGTTCAGTTCTGGAAAAGTCATAAATTGAAGCCACAAGGGATGGCTTCTAGAATTAAGATTTAGAAATAAATTATGCCACACTGGAATACAAATTTACTTTGAAATAAACTTAGAATGTAAGATTGTATGTTGTAACCCTGAAAAAAATCACAACAGCAGTTTTCAGATTCTTTACCTACAAGATGATGGGGCTGGATTCAGGATTACCAGGAACCCTTCCAGCTCCCTTTCGTAGGATGAAATATACAGATGCTACCTGGTTCTGGAGGTTGCTACTGAGCATCACTGTCAAAACTGTACCACAGAAAAGCACCCCTCTCTGGCCCTCTTGATTCATTTAGTGCTAAAAAGTGATACCTGGCAGGCAGGTGGAATTTACATCTTGGAATTCTGCTATAAGCCACACTTCAACTCATTTTTTGTCATCAGGTAATGAATGGAAGAGTCACAGAGAATGTATTTGCACATGGCAGAACGTTTAAAGACCCCTTATGTTTTAATTTTGTCATGTATTACATGAGTTATAAAAAGCAGATTGGATTTCTAAATGATGTCTGGCTTAGGTTACACTAAAAGAATCTGGTCTCCACAAACATACCCATTAATGCAGGAGAAGAACCTAGACATTTTCTCAAGAAGTGGCAGTGACAGTTAACCATGAAAAACAGCCAGGTACAGTGGTGCACCTATAATCCCAGCACTCAGCAGGCTGAGACACAAGGAATGGCATGAGTCTGAGACCAGCCAGTGCAACACAGTGAGTTCAAAGCCAGAGTGAACTTCACAGCAAGGACTTGTCTCAAAAAGCTAAAAATGAAAAAACTGTACATGAAGAAATTAGAGAATAATTCCTAAACTCATCATACTTGATGAAGAGCTTTATTAAATGGTAACTTTATTATACATGCCATTTCAGATTCATTTTCTTTCTGTAACAATGATTTGGTTGCTTTTCAGAAAATCTAAATTTAAAACATACCACGTATTTTAACCAATAAAAATCTTATTAATTTAGTAACCATGTGACAATATAATTTTCTTTCTTTGAAAAACAAGACCTAGCTCAACACTTTACTACAATGACCACTCCCTTCTGTGCCCTTTGCTTGCATTTAAAACTTCTATTTTTATTCATATCAGTTATGTCCCTCAATAGCCTACTTGCCTTCTTTTTTTTTGGTACTGGGGATCGAATTCAGGGCCTTGTGCTTCCCAGGCAGGTCCAGCACCACTGAGCTAAATCCCCAGCCCTTCTTTCATTCTTTCTAAACATTCCTTGTTTTGCTTAACGGAAGGGAAAAAATGGAATTTCCCTATATGTTAGGATTAATTTTTCTCATTCAGAAGGCTGAATCCTGGCAGGTAAGGGGGTGTATTTGGGAGAGAAGGTGTTAAATCTTAAGTAAAAAAATAATGAGTGACCAAAGAAATTTGTTTTACTATTAAGATGGTAATCTTTGAACAAGTAAATTCACCCACTGAAGTAGGCAAAAATAAATCAGGACAGCTCATGTAAACATGCTAACTAAAGTACTTTTTCCAAGTAAAATTCTAAATATCTAGCAGTCTTTCCTGTACTGACTGAACACAATTATCACCACTAATCAGACATCTATAATTTTTAAGCTTGATCTCCATAAAAGGGTGTGAAACTTAGAAATATCATTTCTAAAGACTGACAGTCATAGGTAAAAATTAGTATCTTGACCTCTATCCTTTAAAAAAACTTATAGGGATAGAGCAGAGTTCCAACAAAAAGGAAAAGGCACCTCAAAGGATAAATAAAATTACAAAGGAGAACAGGGAAAGGCTACTGACTCTTCTCTGTTTCCAAGCTGTGGTGGGATATTAACAACCCAATTGTACATCCTGTGTCACACACACCCATTCTCTCTACAACAGCACCCTGCTGAAACCTTCACAGTCATTGTTTCCAGCTGTCTCCTGCCTACAATGTAAGTTCTGTGTGAATTTTGTATGAGGTCTACTCCTAGTGCCAGTGCCTTGTATACTGCCTTGTACGCTTTGTCCCCCATTCCTCAGTAATTATTTTGGAAGTTAGGTGGGCAAGAAGGAAGAAAGCAAGGAAAAAAGGGAGGGAGACAGCAGGGGAAGGAGGAAAGAGGAAAAGAGTAGAAGAGAGGAGGAGGAGAGTCACTAATAGGATACTCTACTGAACTACTAAGAGCAGAAAAAAGACGGTCTTTTCACTACATCTTTCACGA
The DNA here is from genome assembly GCF_012274545.1 of Fukomys damarensis. NCBI lineage: Eukaryota > Metazoa > Chordata > Mammalia > Rodentia > Bathyergidae > Fukomys > Fukomys damarensis. Next base: position 20,900,065 of record NW_022900916.1, on the reverse strand, counting down.
AATAAAAAGTAACATTTCAAAACATTAAAATTTATTATATGAGAAAACATAATGTAGGGTGGAATTAACTTCTACACAAATATATAGATTCTGAAAAGAAGAGAATCCAAGTTTTCACACAGAAAAATTGTGTTAAATATTAGTGAGAGTTACAGCTCTAGAATTCTGAAAAAAAAAAAAGACTTTTTTTAGACTTTTTTTCTGAAATAAGATAATGGCCTTGGAAAGCAGTGTGGAAATTTTTTAAATTTAACAATTAAAAATACTCTAATGTGTAGGTAATGTCAAATTCGAACAAATAGAATTTATATCTTTTATATCATCATAAGTAACATTGAAGAAATCCAGTTTCTAGGGAGAATAATCATACATGAGAATACCCTAAGGAAGAATGCTCTTCTTCCCAAAACAGAAAACAAGCAGTTACTTTCTTTGGAAGCCTTAGCCTGCAAATAAACATAAATGTGAAAGTAGCTGATATAATTCATTTCTTCCACAACCAACATACACAAAATCACCATGACGTGCCTATGCACACAGTATTTCCCACAGAAAGTGTGCAAAGTCCAATCCAAACAAGTAATGATATTGCTTTATATTTATTTAGCATTTCCACATCATCTCCTTTAGTCCTTAAAATAACCTTGTAGAATTGATAAGCCTTGTGTTAAGGCTAAATTACTTGCCATGTCAAACAGCTAGCTAGTGTTACAACTATGATTCAAAGCCTGACCTTACTTCAACTCTCATGCATACTTGTCTCGATATACCACAACATCTGAATAACAACACTCTTCCTTCACAGTGTCAAACACTGTGCAATTATCCATTTAAATCCACATTATAAAGCTACTGTTATCATTCTGACTAGTTTCCTGTTAGTCATCATGTTAACCAGAATACTGTTAAATGTTCTAATTTGTGCTATTTAAGCCAGAAACTGCATTTTCTTAAATTATGTGAAATGAAGATTTTTAAACTGAAGTACTCATTTATTAAGTACATAAATATGCTGTTGATTGATTCGTAAAATTTCCTTTAATCTAAGAAATGATGCACTCGCACAGTAACTAGTTCTCCTAAAGTTCTACCTTGCAAACTCTTAAGCAGTGACCCTCTTACAGCTTGGCAAGCAGGAAGTCCGTGGAGCTTAGTTTTTAAACAATTAATTTATATGAAGAGGGAACACCGTACATTCTAATAGCTGTCAACCCAAGTTCTGCATTAGAATAATTTCTTGGACTTTCTACACATACATATGTATAGATGCACCTCCAAACATATGTGTGCACATACACATCTTCAGGCTGACTCCCCTGGAACTACTGACTCCATATTTCCAAAATAGGACCCCATCCGTGTACTCTTAGAATTCCACAGGGGATTCTGATTAAAAATCAAGATCCGGGTTGCTATAAAGTATATACACTATAAAGTCTACAGTATGTTTCCCCTGACACTTTTTCAAAGTAATACAGCACTACACAAAAATGACGCTGAACAGTGTGTCTAAGGATTTGTGGCCCTTGCTCCCTCTTAATATCTCACAAGCAAATGACTCCCAGTAAACACAACTTTCTCGGATTCCATTGTAATTTGTTAAAAACAATAGACACCTACTGAATTTCAGTAGTAAGATCCACCACTCTGAGTATCCCTTTCACAAGCAAGGTATGACTGTAAAGGAAAGCCTCTTCCTAAACATTTAAGGTCCCCTACAGAAATGCTAAGTGAAAATTATTTAAAGACTTAAATACACAGAAACGTGACACATTCATTCATTTTTAATGGGGAGGTAGACTGTTGTTTATTTAGCTTTGGAAATCTATCCTTAATTTGGCTTTATGGAACCAAAAAAAATTAGCTTTAAATTAACAGACTGTTTTCTACTGTCCAAGGGATAATTTGAACAACACTAAGACAGGTCTAGGAATAAAAATAAAAATAACAAATTAAACTCTAAGTACTTCCCTGTCTAAAATTTGGCTTTATGGAACCAAAAAAAGGTCTAGCTTTAAATTAACAGACTGTTTTCTACTGTCCAAGGGATAATTTGAACATCACTAAGACAGGTCTAGGAATAAAAATAAAAATAACAAATTAAACTCTAAGTACTTCCCTGTCTATTTCACTTGCCACAAGGTTCATTGTTCCATGCACTGCTGTTAAGCAGCCTGTAGAAAATTTTCACTGAAACAATTTCCCGTAAACAAGAAAAAGGAAGACCAAAGTGATTTCACTTTAAAAACAAACAAAAAACTTTCTAAGCTTTCAGCATCTATCAGTCCTGTCAGAGCAGCAGAATGAGAATGGGAAACTCACATTACCCTAAAAGTCTGTGGCTTTAACTGTAGCTCACTCTCCTTGTACATTCCAGTGAACAATTTATTGCAGATAAAGTAGTATACTCATGGTTCTAAGGGCCTCCCCCTGCCTACCTCATCTCATGCCGTCTAAAAAGAAAAGCAGTTTAAACTTATGAATATTTTAAATATCTGGAAAACTCCTGAAAATAATATGAGATGCATGCTTGATTTAAAACAGGTTAATACTTTCCCATATTTGTTCCAAACTCTTTTGTTCCTCCTCTCTCTTTTATCATCTGAGTCTAAAGCATCTTGTAGAACCCTCCCTGGTCTTATCAGATCAGATTACTTAAATTTGGCTGTAAGATGCACTTTTTCTAGTTCTAATTTTGACCAAATTTATATTTTATCTTTTCTCCAGGATAATGTCTATGAATTTTACTACTTTAATTCACTATGCCCTTAGGCTGATTTCCTTAGTGTTTAGTGACTCTTAGGTTTTCTAGTTCATCTCGAGACAATGTTTTCCTTCACTTAAAAATCCAACTTTTCAAAATTATGACCACATAGCTTTGCATATTTTTCCATGATTTTAATATATCTATTAAATCTGTGTTATGCCCATTTCCACTTCTAATAATATTTATATGTACCTCCACAGTTAATTTTTAAAAACATTGGCAGAGTTTCAGGTACTTTATTAACATTTTGAATTACTTTTTGTCAATCAAATACAAAACTACAGTCAGCACCTACCATCCTTCAGGCCTTTTGAAACATCTAGTGAACTACTGACCCACAATGTCAAGTCTAGGAAATAAAATGGGTCAGCAGGAAGAGTATACGCAGTTGTTTCCTTTGGCGTTCCGGCCTTTTTCAAGCTAAGCTGTAGTCATCTCTAGAAAGCCCTCTCAAACTAACAGTGATATGCATTGGCCTCTGAAAAAATTAAAATTATAATGTCAAAGACTCTTTTGGTAACAGGCAAAATACTTAGAACGTCAACAATAAAAGCATATAGATTGACAAGGTACAAAGGACAACTTATAGTTTGGGAGGAATTACATTCCTTAGAATGCAAGTGTCAGGGAAAGTGGCCAAATAGGATTTAAACTAACAATATAACAGTTCTAATAACAATTAAGAGTTTCCCTTTATCAAAAACTGATACTAGAACCGCTGCCAAGAATATACTGGGGAGTGGGAAGGGGGAGTACATAAAAGCGAATATTCACAGCAAATGTTTGGGTCATCACAATAATCCATTTGCCAAGGAAATCTATGGTCAATCTATACTCAATCTATGAGTAACTTGCTCAGGTAATACAACTTGCAAACTATGGTTCTAGGATGTGCATTCAAATGTACGTAAATCTAAAAACTGTTCTCTTTTTACTGTTTCTGGCTTATTCCAAAGATTTTAACTGTATTCTGAAGAGGAGAAAGTCATTGGATGGGGAAACATAAGTAAAGGTAAACACATGGGAAAGTAAAAGATACAGGGAGGATTAGTGACCAGTGACAGTAGGCAACATGTAGTAAGGCCTCACTTCAGCCAGGCTGTGCTCTGAATTCATGTCATCCCGAAAACAACCCCATAAAGTAAAACTTCTATTGCCTTCACTTGACCAAAGAAACTGGGAAATGAAAGCTTAAGTATTGTAACTTCCCCAAGGTTGCCCATGTAGTAAAAGTGATAGAGATTGGATGAATCAAGTGTCTAATTGCAGAGCTAGACTTTTTAATAAGTGATGATGAAGTACATAAAATTTTGGAAGGTCTCTAAAATCATCGAGTGTAGGAACTATTTCCAAGTGTGGCTTCTGGGGAACACTGTTCACCTAGAACAGTGAGGGTAAATCTTTTAGAGCTTCCCATGGTACAAACTAGCCACTGCCGCATGTGTTAATGATGATAGATTTTACCACCACTGGCCTAGAGTGTTAATGTGTTGTACAAATAATGGATTGCACGGTCAATTGGTGAGGAGCGTGCAAGGTTAAACCCAGATAAACAGGTCCACTTCAGAGTAGGGTTTCTCAGAAACTTTTTAAAATGCAATGTATCACCACACAATTTTAGATTACTGAGACAAGGATATAGGGGATAAATTTTTCTAGTCTTTGATCAAGGAATAGTTCTTTTTTTCACTCAGTAGCTACAAACACACAGTTCCCTAAGCGACTTCTCTATTGCCATGAAGCTAAGTAGAAATAAACCCATAGACAGAAGTAAAGATCTCTGACTGTGGAGCCAGGCTCTGTTTAAGCACAGATAGCAAAATGTATGGTGTAGACAATGTACAGCAATTTAAAATTTCATTATCAGGAGAAAGGCATGACATAAAATACATTGAAATGTAACTTGCAAAGTGACCTGGTCTAGAAGGCGACTGCAAGCAAAAATACAATCAAACATTCAAAAATAGAAGTAAACCTTGAGCACTGTCAGGAGCCAGTAGTTGCTGTGATGGACAACTTGCTTACCTTCAAGGATCTTAGACTTCTTCAGAATTATACAGAAGTATAGCTAAGACCTGGCTCTAAACACTTTACCACCCCTCTAGCTCTATCAGTTCATTCCAGGGATTGGTCATTTGCAAGAACTCATGTGAATACCATTAACAGTGTCCAGTCATTATGTGAGCATTATTTTAAATATAGCTATAGTCCTTCCCAACAAAAGCCCTCACCTCATCCTTCACTGGCTACCTTCTGAACTCTGTGTGTGTGTGTGTGTGTGTGTGTGTGTGTGTGTGTGTTGTCCTTTTTCTCAGGGCAAGCACAACTGACATCTAAAAGTATCTTACTTTTTCAAAACAACTTCACTAATTGATATGTGTAGAGAATGTTAGTCATGTTCACAAAATGCCAAAATAAATGAAAAACCCATATCCTCAGGAAGTCACACACTCTTCAAAGTTTACAGTAACAGACCCTAACTTGCATTAACTCCCTCTTCTCCTTGTTGCACTGAAGACAAAATCAAAATAATTGTATCTCTCATAATATTACAGGACATTAATGACTACTACCACAGTTACTTTCTCATCTTCTGGTCTCGTATGATATAATCATTAGGTCCAATTGCCTCTAAGTACTGTACTCATGTTATTTTTCCTTGGGCATATCCTTGGCAGAGAACCCTTCCACCATCCCGGGACAGATGCCACTAAATGCTTTTCTGTTTTAGCCCACACATCCCTCCCTCCTTTAGAGTTAGGTGAATGAGAACTTTCTCTCCAGTGGAATGGGAGCAGAAGTAACATGCACCACCATTCCATATCCAACTTCTGTAGGAAGAGATCTGGAGAACTCCAGATATGATCTCCCTGCAAGTGCCTGGGATGCTGACATGGTGAGTAATGCTCAAAGCCATGCGCTGAAGATTCCAAAACTCTCATCACCATTACAGTAGGTCTCTGGGGGACAAGAGAGGAGAGCTGTCAAACTGACCTAAACTCTTATAACCCAGGATTCTTATGCAGATAGGAAATAAAGTATTATTGTGATAATCCACTATTTGTATTAAATTACCACACCTACCCTAGTTTAACAGAAAAATGGAAATGACAGTTTGAAATAGAATGGGATTGTAACAAAGGCCAAAACTGATATTGGCTCAGTGGCCAGAATTTGACATAACAAGCTTGAAAACTGGAAACTCATGCCAAACTGGGGAGGGAGGGATTCAGTACACCTGAAGTCCACAGTTACTCAAAGGGCAATCCAAGTATCAAATGAAACTGCAGCTCTACAGGAAGAGATTCCAAAAAGCCACAATGCTCTCAATGCATTGCTGGTTTCTTACTGCTTTTTCAAAGTGTGACAAAAAAAAAAAAAAAAAAAAAAAAAAAAAAAAAAAAGAGAAAGATTGGTTCAGACAAAATTTAACAAGTTGTAGACAAAAATGTAAGGGAGTAGGGAAAGTTGAGAAAGTTGGGACATGTAGGACTGAAATATCAGAGGATGCCTGATCAGCAAACAGCAAATATAAACACAACTTCAAAAAGCTTTGAAAACCTAAAGTTCATTGAAAAATTTCAATTACACCAAAAAGACAGCTCTGTGACAAAAATATTATTGTAGATGGGACCACTGTGTACTACTAGTGGCGACTACTAAAAACAAAAGAAACCATGAAAGGTGGAAGGAAAAGAAAAATGCCTGCTCTGTTAAGAACTATGTTTAGAATATCAAGGGATGTGTTTCCTGGTCATGGAAGCAATACATCAGGTCAAGAGCAATATATCGGAATCTACTAAATTTCTGTAGGAACTGAACCGCTAAAGAAACCGGGAGTCTAATTATTATAATGGACTGTCTGGTCAGAATCCCGAGAAGCACTTGAAGCTTGTCCTCAAAAATACTTCTTCCTTCATTCCTCTTCTACCTTCACAGGCTAAACAAAACAATACTGGGGCTCCAAACCTTCACATATGGTGGTAAGGGTTCTAGATACTCTATAGGCCCGAGATGAGTGCTTCCTGCACTTCATGAGTTCGTGGAGGACCATGGTGAAGGGAAAATTTCCCAGAGCATTATGGTAGGGACCCTGAGAATTTTTTTTTTTTTAGTACCGGGGATTGAACTTGGGTCATTATGTTTGCGCGGCAGGCGGCAGAATCACTGAGCTAAATCTCCAGCCCTGAGAATATTTTAAAAAGTGTATTAGGGACAATTTTGAGACAAAGTAATGCTCAAGGACAATATAGTAGCATTTAAGTATCCTAGCCACACACAAAAATACAGTAGACTATTTTTTAGTCAGAATATTCATATTGTTTTTGAAAAACACATGATTAAATGAAATAGATCCTACACCAGACGAATGAACATACATCCTATGTAGAATTTTAAATATTACTATTATAATTTAATGTCAGGAACCCTTTAAAGCACAGGAACTCTCTAGGTTTCTAAAATCTAAACAAAAAAATTAGAAAAAAGATTATTTTGCCCCTATAACCTACCTTGATATCCAAAAACTGTTTTAGTGTTTTAAAATGAATGCACAATATAATTTACTGTTTTGCTCACATAAACATAGTCTCCAACAAAGCATATAACCAAATTATACTATTAGAATTAGTACTGAAAATACCAAGAAAGATGTTTTATTCAATAGTTTATCCCTATGTAAAATATTATAATTGTTTAATCATTTATTTTACCACTCAAAGAAAAGATTTTAAAAGTTCACACTGCCCTAGTTACTTCCAAAATTCTAAACATAAGCAATGTTCCTCTTACCACTGGCTTGGCAAGAGTACTATTTCAGTTGGAATTTCTCTCTGTTCAGCCTACCTCCTTCCTCATATTCTATGAGTAGTCAAAATAGCAGAGTATCACTTTTGGAGTGACATGGCATTTCAGGAAAAGCCCACACGACAACTGTTTAAAATATTCTTTGCAAGCTTCTGACTGAGAAATAAAACATGGGCAATTTGGAGAAAGCTTTAACTGTACTCAGTCTATAATAGGATAAGAAAGTAAGACGTAGGAATTAAGAAAAATGGGCAGGGTTATAAATCTGACATTTAATTAAGCACCTTCTGTACCCAAGACTCCTAGTGAATACTGACACAAACGTAAACAGGTCCAGAATAGTTATGAACAAAAAAGATGCAACAGCAGGTTTCCCACTTTATCCAGTCCACGATGAAACAGAGAAAAGGTTGACAGAATTTTAAAAGTAAGATCTTTAAAGCAAAGATAGGGACAGGTGCTCTTTTGAGCAGGAGATACTTTTCTTTGGGTCTCCTTTCACCCTCAGAAGCTCAGGCTCACCACTCCTTATCTATCACCAGAAACTGACCTCAGAAAGAACAATGTTCATAAAAGGCCAGGCACAACAGTGTGGTTGCAAACATGAAAAAAATCTCTTAGCTGCTGCACTGAGGGTGGAGTGCTGAGAGAAGAGGACCCAGGAGAGCTACTTCTGCTAAAGGAGAGAAAGCATTTGGCCACATAGTGTGTCCCAAGACACTCGGACTATACTCCATGAGAGTTGAGAAAACTAAAGACAGTGGAGAATCTTCTGCACTCTAGAGTCTGTATAGGAGTAGGATCAGATTGCTTGAAACTGAAGAGACTGAATATTCTCCAGCTGTGCCTTAACTAGAAAAGGTCACATTTACTGCTCTAACTAACCAGGCTGGCACAGCAAGGACTGAGAGACCACCTTATACAATACAGTATTCAATGTGATATTCTTGTGTTTACTTCTCCCTCTCTGGCAGATGAACAAATTCAAAGTGAAAGTGACCCGAGTCTCTAGTTCAGATTTGATCTCAAGGTTCTTGTGGCTTAAAAAAAAAAGCATAAAGGGATTTAAGGAATGTATACAAGACCAAGAAGTTTATCCTGGATAGACTATTGCAAAATCAAAATTTAAAAATGAGCTTTTCAACGCAAGCGTAATGAAAATAGGGCCTCACTTAAAGGTATAAACCTGGAGTCAATGTAAAATAGAAACCAAGAAAGGTGAGGAGTGAAGAAATGATTCAAGGGAATGAAAACAGGATTTTAAAACACTGCAAGTACAAGATCCAGGCACATGGTGTACAGTGTGGGCTGCAACAGGCTTAGCTGGGCCAGCAAGGAAACATGTCAAAGCGGGCTGCACCAGGGGCTGGTATAAGCGGTGAAGCAATGAAGCTCAACAGTTCAGATCTAGGGATTTAGAAAAGCTTCAAGGATAAGCTAAGCTGGGCCATTCAGGCAGGTGGATTTCCCCAGGGAGCGATGAGGGAGGCAGGTAAACCAGAAGCCAAAGACAAGATGATTAATGGAAATAGAAAATGGTAAGTATCATCATCTGAATACTAAATGCAACAATTTTGCTGGAACAAAGCATGCATTAAATAATAAAAGTAGCTTAAAAATGTGGAATATGACTTTTTTTTTGACAAGCAATAAGGAAACTACTAACTACTACGATGAGGGAGGCAGGTAAACCAGAAGCCAAAGACAAGATGATTAATGGAAATAGAAAATGGTAAGTATCATCATCTGAATACTAAATGCAACAATTTTGCTGGAACAAAGCATGCATTAAATAATAAAAGTAGCTTAAAAATGTGGAATATGATTTTTTTTTTGACAAGCAATAAGGAAACTACTGAAGACTTGGAAGGAGGAAAAGAACTCAGTGAGAATAAATGCTGTCTTCACTGTAGCCTTCTCAGCAGGCCCTGTGTGAGGAAATTTTTTCCTCCAGCTTTCAGAGTGTCTACAATGCCTGCAATGTTTGAAACCACCTCATGTCCTTAAAAATAAAAGGATCAGAGGCTTCAGTGGATAGGTTTGTTTGTGCAACAATGTGCTCACTATCAAGCTGTTTAGAGATATTTTTTAAAGCCAACTTATAAGAAAACTGTCAGCAAACAGCTCTAGAGGAACAATGCCCTAAATATAACCATCGCCTTTATTTTAGTTTGAAATGTGTTATATTTAGTTAGATGTTTTCAAGTAACACTCTCCTGCAAACAGAAGCAGAGAAAGGCCCAAAACTTCGGCCAGAGAAAAATATTCCATACCCATAGTGATATATCTTTTGAAAATACATGCAAACTTATTTTAGTAGGCTAACATGTCCCACACCCGATACTGAAAACTGGCTACTTTCACTAGCATACTAACACAAATTTATTCCGTTCTTATGGTGCTATTATCTCAAGAAGATTGATGCCATTTGAGAAGCACACACAGAAAAGAAAACATTAATTGAAAGTACACCTATGTAGTGTAATTGTCTCAAAATACTTCTGCATTTGAGAAGTGTTTATTTTTTACCTAAAACTATAATGCATACTTTTGATTCTATCACTTTGCCTTTGTTTTTTGTTGTTGTTGTTGCTTGTTTGGGTATTTTATTTATTTTTGTTTTGTTTTGTTTTTTGGTAGCAAGGTGCTTGTGATGCACAGAATTAAAGATTCCATAACTAAGGACTCTATAATAAAAATAAATAAATAAAGGATTTCCTTTTTCAATATTAACACTCTTGACAACCACAAGAACATATCACATGCCTATAACTGAAGAGTCTGGGAAGCTGAGGCAGGATTGCAAATTTGAGTCCAATCTAAGCAATTTAGAGTCTGAGCAATATCCTGTCTCAAAATAAAACAGAAAAGAAAAAGCTGGGGATGTAGGTCAATGCCAGTACCCTAGGGTCAATCACCAGTACCCTACCTCCAAAAAGGAACTAAAAGAACTCAAATTCAAGCTTTACAAATTAAATGGGCCACAAAAAGATGGAAAGATTATCACCAAACAGACTGAAGTTTACAAAGGGGAAATACAAACAGAAAGAGCTGGCTTTTTATCCAACTCTGAGGTTTGATTAACAAAAAGCTAACATCATTTATTAGAAAAATGCATAGATTTTATCCTCTCTGAAGGACTAAATGGTAGATACATAGAAGGAGTGGGGGCAGGTACAGAAAATAGAATAAAATAAACCCCTTTCTGCTAACGAAAGATTAAGCCTGTATGTAAATGTAACCTTTTCTCCTTCTTTTTCTCCAATTCTAAAATAAAGCAGGACAAAGTTCTGTAACTGATGCTGCCTAATGACCTATGGGTTATACAACCATCAGTATCACAGCTGAATGCACTCTAGGCATTTATTAATCTCACTGCACTTCAGCTTCCTGACACTTAAAAGCAGAATGTTATTACATATTTACATGGGTTTTTAAGGAAATTCAAAAGTAATGCATGTAAAAGTAGAGAATACTAGATATTGAAAATACAATTGGAATTAACATGAGAAAAAGAAGAAATGAAAACAAAGTCTTTGCAGATAGGGAGGCTGGAGGGGTTGAAGGGAGGACAGGGGAGTGGGAAAAAATAAGAACCAAGATGGGTTATGTAAAGGTGCGAATTTCTAATGATGAATGTCAGTACATCGTGTACCAATAAAATTAATTTATTTTTAAAAAAAGAAAATACACTAGCTTCCTGTGTATCTGTTTAGAATCCTAATAGATACTTCTTTTTATAATATTGTATTTATTGCAGAAAAGTAAATTACCCATAATCTCCCAACCTTTAATAAAAGACTAAAAATATTTTAGGGCGCTTCAACCTGATCTAGTTGGTATATGGGTATGTGTCTTCTATGTATATATTTATTCAATATTTTATAAAATAATGTAAAACAAACCCAATATGTTTTAACTAGTATTTCTAAGACTTTAATAAAAAGTAATAATTTCATCTATCAATCCTTACTTTTATTGATTTCTTCTTTTGCCTTCAAGCTAAAAAGACCTTCTTTACTTTGATGTTAGTTAAATACCTATCTTATCCCTGAGCTCTTTCCTGCTTTCTTTTTTTTACATTCAATACTTTGATCCATCTGGAATTTATTTTAGTATATAATGTAAAGTAAAGGACTAACTCTATTTTTTTCCAAAGAGTCAGCCAGCTTTTCCAGAATCATTCCTGAAATAATCCTTCCTTTCTTCACTAATTTAAATGCCACTTTTATCATGTACCTGAACAGGAAGCCAAAATGCTTTAGCTCGTGTGCCAATGAAACGGCCCAATGGTGCCTATATGGAGTGTTATGACGCCATGTCCTGGCCCCATGGGGTAATATGGGAACATCAGTTAGCAATGAATGTCTGCCATGGTGACAAATCACAGAAAGATGGCACACGTGCCACAACAGCCACATCCTGTGCTATTCAGCTTCTAGGTTTTCAATCTCAATTCCATTATAGCTTACAAATTTTAGTGCCTTGTAGCCCAGTTGCCCTTTTATTTCTTTTCCTTTTTCCCCTCTTTTCTGGAAGAAATGGGCAACCAAATTGAGGGCTTTAAGCACACCAGGCAACTCTACCACTGAGCTACATTCCCAACCATCTTTCCCTTCATCAAATTATTTATTGCTGTTCTCTAATGTCTATTATTACAGATGAATTTTGTACCCACTCTGCAAGTTTCTTAAAGAAGTTTGTTATGATTTCTTTGCAACAGGGAATTTCTTTTTTAAATGCTAGAAGAAATCCTAAAGGAAATTACCATAACGTGCCCTTCTACCCAGAAACACAAGTTGCTCCATTTAGTCATACATTCTCTCAGTTCAGAAAGAAAAATTCAGCTCAGTGGTTCCACAACCTGCCTCGCAAGCACAAAGACCCAAGTGCAATCCCTGGTACCAAAAGGGGAAAAAAGTCAATTCAGAAAGAAATACATGCTTGTATATATGTGTTATGGCTTGGGGCTGGATGTCCCCAGAGGCAGCTGACTGAATCTGGAATGTGTAATGCTGATTACTAAACCACTACATGTGAGTGAGTGGTTTAGCACCGCCCTACTCCAAGCAGCCTGAATGGGATCAAAGAGGCAGAAAGGCGCAGTGAATGTCTCCCTTGTTGCCTTTGCTACTGTGTGGGCACCATGTTGTTTCTTTTTTGTCATCCCTGCCTTGGAGCCAGCCCACTATGGACTGAAACCTCTACAAATGTAAGCCAAATAAACCTTTTCCCCTTTTACTCTTACTGCAGGGTATTCTGTCTCAGCAAGGAGAGAAAAGTGACTAACAGTACGTATTCATACACTTCTGTTTACATATACCTACACACTCACATATATTTTGTCATCATTTGTCCAACATATTTTTGTTGTCTATTCTAGTATATTTTATCTTATTTAGTGCTATCATGAACATAATTTGTCTTCTACATTTTCTAAATGATTAATTCATTGATTCCTTGATTCATTGCCTGAAGTCCTGGGACTAAACTCAAAGAGCTCTATTATGTCCTTAGCCCTTTAATTTTTTTTTTCATGGAGTCCGAGTCTGGCTAAACCGCCCAAGCTGATTCCAAACTTTCAATCCTCTCACCTCATCTTCCCAAGTATTGGGTATTAGAGTCATGTACCACCACACCCAGCTCTAAGTAGTTACTTTACAATTATTATTTTTACTTCGTATCATCCTAGACTATTCCTTTCTACCATTTCCAGTAATATTTCTGTTGTACACTTAGCGTTCTTAGGTGTACAATGATATCACGTCTGAAATCACATTCACTGGTCTTCTTCCTCATCGTCTTCTCACAGCTGTCACACACATCCTCCACAATGGTACGGCCTTGCCTGACCTGCGTACCTGCAATTCCCGCTACCCAGAACTGTGCTTGCCACATGGTTGCTGTCAAATAAGCACATGGTGACTGACTCTGTCTCTTGAAATGAAATCTTTCAAAACTAATGGCAGTAGCCTCTTCCTATTTCTAAGAGTTACATCACACAGCACATTCTCTAAAACTTCAAGAATACCGAGGTGGAGCCGGGAGTTTTTTCTTATCTTTGGCAGAGGACATCAACAGTAGTTCTCTAATATATGTAAGTGATGTGTAACTGTTGGTCTGGGAATAATCTGTTACTATCAATAAAGTGCCTTCTCTAACTTACTCTTTTTTCTTTTGCTTTGTCTTTCTTAATACCGAATGGACATGGATGTTAGAGGTTTCCTAAAAAAATTATTACCATGAAGAGTTTCTCCTTGGGTCTATCAAAATAATTTACTGATTCAGTGAAAAAATAACGGGGTATTTCATCAGAGGGTGGAGGTGAGGTGGAGGTAAGCCTCCGTAAGAAGCTAATATCAACACTATTCAGAAAAATGTCATGTTTGTGTTTAACCTTAAGGTAACTACTGGCATTAAAACCTTTCAAGGACTATCCAAGGGTAAATATACCTAAGGCTAAAAAAAATACAAAACAAGCAACAACCAAAGAATGTAAAATATTAAAATATTTTCTAATGGTAAATTTAGTATTGCCAAATCCTGACATGAGACCTTTCTTTTCAGCAGTTATTTTTCTAAAACTTTTCTATTCCATTAAATTTGCCAATCATTAATGTTTAATTTTGAAAATTGCATCCTTTATATTCTTTTACAAATATTATCCAAACTTGAGAATTGAGTGCATAGCTTATTTTTTCTTTAAAATCCATAGGTCTCATATTTGCCTATTAATTGTAATTTTGTCCTATGTCACACATTATAATACTTTATGCCATCATGCCACTATTTTCCTAATCGTGAGTAATTACAGTTTTGATTTCCCTTTGATCCAAAAAAATTAGAAAAGAGGCTTTATTTTCATGTCTCTAGTAATTTCCTTATTTTAAAAGGCTTGTTATTATACTGTATTGCTTGGTGGTCAAATGATATAAACTGTGCTCTTTGTAGTTTCAGGTATTTATTTAACCATATTAACTCTATCATCTGAATTTTTTCCCAAATCATCTATCCAAGACCTAGAATAATTAAGTTTTTAACAAATTTTTTTTCAAAAGTTGTGCTTTTGTTAAAGATGAAGTTAGAAACGAAGAGATGACTTTTTAGAAATTCAGAGTGCTGGAAATAAATTTAGGGACATTAGTCTTTCCTTCCAGATAATGATGTAGCTTTGCAAATGACAAACCTGTTTAAAGAACTAAAACAAACAAATAAAAACAAAGAAACAAACAAAAAATTCTAACGAAAGCCCACAGTCTGCTACTTTAAATTCTTCCAGAAGGGGGACAGGAACCCATATATAAAACAGATTGAAACATAGCAAGAGTTGAGCTCCTATTCAATCTGTGAGGAGGTGACCTGGACTGTATCTGTGCCTGGAGAGTAGAGGGAAGCTGGCTAGTTAGGGACAAAGGAAAAGCTACTCAGTAATTTATGCATCCTTCCTTTTTGTTCAGCCAACTCTCTTCTGTTTAATCGTGTGCCCTTAAAATTTTTATGGAAACGTAACAAGCAATGCTTTGATCTCCTTCCTCCTTGCCAATCTGAAAATTCAGGCTATGACAATACAATTTAATCAGTGCTATTCAATTTGATGCTATTTCCCTTATTTCACTTTGGTATAGGAAGTATTTCAGCTGTGTTTTCCCTGTGTATGTCTCTTTAAAATGTTTAAATTAAGCCTGCTTTTTCTTTGCTTAATGAGTTTTTCTTCTATGCTATAAGTTGTTCTATCATTTTTTCCTGTTGTCTATTTAGCGGCTAAGATATATTTTAACCTGTTATTCGATTTTTGCCTGTTGTGTCATTTTTAAAATTGAAATAAATAAATTGGATCTTTTGGAAATGGGCTATTTCTTAACTTAATCTGAGAGCCTCTACCTTTTACAGTAGAAATTTGATACATTTGTGCTCAGTGGCATAATTAAATATCTGATTTGACTTAGGAACCGGGGGCTATTGGTTTTAGAGCAAGACTAAAATGAGTCAGTTCACTTGTTCTGCTGCAGGTGGAAAGAAGCATGAAGGGTTTCATTGCAATCTGGTGGTTATGTTGGACAAGAGTCAGCAGCAAGACCTAAATCCCAGGGTGTTCCAGGAAGTTCAAACCAATCTATCAGGATTTTTGCAGATTCTATCTGGAACTGAAATTCCTTACATCTGTTTAAAACCCACAGATGAAGTTTTGGAAGCACAAATCTTATCATTATTTACACCAAAATGTACTGTGACCCCTGGAAAAGCAACTATACAATGAAAGAAGACAGCAATTCTTAGAGTAAAATAAAGAAACACATACTGGGGGAAACATTCAGTGTCCCTGAAACAGATTCTGAAACTAAGACAGAAATGGATTGTATACTTACGCTCAACCTTCTTAGACAACTGATTGTGAAGCCAGATTTTGTTTGTGTGAGTGAAGAAAATAAAATTCAACCATTACCCAATTCCTCTCCTCACTTCAATTTCTGATGGAGGACATTTAAAGGCAGAAGAGTGCAAAGTGTTCAGGATTTGTGAAAAACTAGTATTTGGATTGCCCTAAGAAGATGTACAAAAATGAAACAGATCTCTCATGGAAAGGCAAATTAGTTGTTTCTCTGCATACACGAATTTGGGGCCCACTTGCTACACTAGAAAAACTTAGTTATTTGCTCTAATCACAAAAATACTGAAAACCGAAGAGCAACCACTGATAAAAGATACTGAGCTCCCAGGATTAATCTGTGCTTATCAAAGATCCACTATAAACTGATAGCATGTGAAAATTTAGCTCTTGGATTCATTCTCATAAGTGCACTTTTTATTATTCAAAATTATTATTTCAACAGCATTAATAAAGCTAGAATTTGTGAGTTATAAATTTTAGTAACTATAACCCCTCTAAAAGCAGATTCCTAATTATTACAAAAACAGTGACTTTTTAAAGATAGAAATATATATTTTTAAAACAATCTTTGGTTTTATTTCAGTAGTGTATTTGAATAAAACCAGTGTGCCCATAGATCAAATTGCCAATTACAGATTTAGATAAAATCAAATTAAGAGAAAGCTTTCCATATTTAGTTCTACTAAAAATAATATAGATGTCATTTAATAAAAACAACCTCTCTCTTGTTATCTGCTTTACCACTTCAATTGTTCGGGCATATTGAAGGGAAGGCATTTTGTTTTGGTATGGGCTATGAATTCATATGTTTGCTGTAAATGAGAGATTATACATATATAAACATATTTATATGTATATACATGCATGCATAAATATATATCTAAAGTTAGGTTTGTATCTGTGTATTACTTCATTTGGATAGACAAAAAATTAGATTACTAAAATTTGACCTTAGGTGGTTAAGCTCCTTTCCTCTCTAATTATTCTTAATGTGAATTCAATCTATTTACTAAGTAAAAACATAAACATATACAAACACATAGTTTGTTAAATATAGTATATATACACATAAATATATAAATAAATATACAAATAAACACTATATTACTTTCTGAGAAACTAAAGTATGACATTTGATTACACTGAAATAAAATTTCTATTCGGTTTGACAATTGCACAGTTGAAACTTCTTTAACTTGTCTTCTGCCGGTTACTTTAATATTCTTCATTTTCCTAAATCTAAAATCATCTAGTCATATTCACCTGGGTGCTAATAGTATGGGGTTCACTAGACACACAGTACCACTTAATTGAGCTATTAGGCCTCTCTATTATGCCTTTATTATTTTCTGCGTTGAAACCATCTAAAAACTTGATTTTTAAAAGCCCATCAACAGATACGTGCATAAAGAAAATGTGCTATATATACGCAATGGAGTATTATTCAATCACAAGGAAGAATGAAATTCTGACATCTGCAAGTAAATGGATGGATCAGGAGATCACTATGTCACATGACATAAGTCAAAGTCTGAAGGACAGATATATGTCACTTAGTCTATCTAATATGTGGAACCTCAAAAGGATGACAGGAAAGTAAAAGAGAGACCATGTTAGTCACTTTACCATTGTATCGACAAAAATATCCAACGTCTGTAATTTAAAGGAGGAAAAGAGTCTTTTGGCTCACGGATTGAATGAGTTCAGTCCATGGTTGGCAGGCTCCAAGGGAGCAAAATGACATGGTGAAAGGCCTGGTGGACAAAAACTGTTTATATCATGATAACCAGGAAGCAGAGAGAAAAGGAAGGAGCTGGGGGAGAGAATACACTCGTCCAAAGCGTAACAACAGTGACCTGCCCCTTCCAACCAGGCTCTGGCTCTGAATGTGAGACTTCTGGGAAACAATTTTAAATATAAACCGTAACATTCTGCCTTTGGCTCCACAAGGACTCAGACCTATATTCATCTTGTTATACATCACCAAAGTCTTAACAGTTCCAGAATTGCTTAAAAGTAAGTTCAAAGTCTACCCTGACATGCAAGGCAAACTCTTAGCTATGAGCTCATGTGAAAATCAAAAAGAAAGTTAAACACTTTCAATACATAATGGCACAGGGTAAACATTCCCATTGTAAAAGGGAGGAACATAAGAATAACAGAAATAAAACCAAAGCAAGAACAAGATCCAGCAGGCAGAAATTAAATCCTGCAACTGTATGCCAAGCACCTGGGAAATGTTGTGGTGAGACGTGAGTTCTGAAGGGGTTGAGTTGTCCCACTCCCTGGCCTTTCTTTGGACTAGCTTCACTCAGTCCCTGTGGCTTTACTCAGTACACAATCCACAATCCTGGCACCTCCAATCTCCTGGGGCTCCACTGCATCTTCAGCTTCACTCTCACAACTTCACGTAGTGCCCTTTCCTGGGCTGCTGGCAGAGACTACGACCCTGTCACACATTTTGACTGACCTCCTAGTCCTTCCTCTGAAATCAGGGTAAAAGCCTCTGTGACCCCATAACTCTTGCATTCAGCATGCCTGAAAAACCAGCACCACATGAATGATGGGAAGGTTGGTCATCAATAAGTACAGTAAGTACAGTAAGCCCAACTCACAAACATTTGAGTTGCAAACTTTCACAGGAGTATTGTATAAAACTCACTTTATCAGCCTATGAACAAAGCCAACAGACTATTCTTTCAGAAAGAAACTCATTTGTAAGTCAGGGACTTACTGTAGTAGGTAGGCCCTCCTGGAGCATGGCTAATCTATTGAGCACCTGCATGACAATATTTGGGGATGTACTTCCCTGGGCAGACTTGAAGAAGCAGGTGTCCCAGGGACTCTCTTCTCAAATGAAAGATTTACATTTTTTTACCTTTGATTCTGTGATATGTGGGGTCTTAATGACTCTGACATACTCTCAAGGCATCTTTCTTCTTGTCCTTGTACAAAGTAATTGGGTTCTTTTTAAATTAGCATTAAGATTAGCACTTTTCCTTAACTATGTTCTCCTTTGCCACACTATGCTTCCTTTCTAGTGAAACTGTAAATGTTTTGTATCTGCTTTTTGTTCATCCTTTTCATTGTAGATCTGGCTAAAAGCAGTCATCAGCACCCATACCAAAGCCTTAATGTTGAGATGCCTTGAAATCTCCCCTGCTACCTCAATTAGTCCAACAGCCTTAATCTCAGTCTCCTACAAAATCTCAGGACATGTGTAAAATTAAGACAAATTTTTGCCAGAGTGTAACAGATGGCCTTTAGTCCGACTGACAATTCCTGTTCTCAGCTAAAACCTCCTGAGCCTGGCTTTTACTGTCCATATACTATTATCGCTCAGATTTTCTGAGCTCTGAGCAGAACCCCATCAATTTCTGCTTACAGCATCTTAAGATTTCTCTAGTCACCATTTCCAAAGATTTCCAAACTCTTCCCATAAACCAACTTCAAAGACTTTTGAACCACATGGTCCAGTATAGTCACAGCAATGATCCTACTTCTCTGACAGCAGTATCTTAGTCATTTCTCTCATTGCTAGTACAAAACATTTCACACTTGAAATGTAAAGGAGGAGAGGTTTATTTGGCTGATGGTTTGCAATAAGTTCAGTCCAGAGTCAACTGGCTACAAGGCAGAGAGACATGGTGAAAGGACATAACAGAGGAAAACTGCTAATCCCATGGCAGCCAGGAAGCAAAGAAAGAGAAAGGAGGAATCGGGATGAGAATACACCCTTCCAATTCACAATCTTCAGTGACTCACCTTCTGACCAGGTTCCTACTCCAAATTAGAGATTTTTATAGGACGTTTTATATCTAAACCGAAACATTCTATTATTAGACAAGAACAGGGAATAAGAGGGATGGTAAAGGATATAAAGTCAGATAATGAGGAGGTATGAGCAAAATATAATATATACATTAAAACCTCTCCCAAAATGTGAAATTACTGGGGAGAATGAGGCAAAGGCTTGGAGGGGGATGAAAATGCTAAAGTATGTTATGCATGATTTACAAATCTGTAAAAAAGAAACCCATGAATCTGTATAAACAATAAAAATAACTATGTGATGTCTCTAAAGCAACGTGCCAGAGACTAAACTGTCCATTTTACTGATGTTTAAATGGTTTCCCCAAGAAGAAATGTACCATTATCTACCCATCATCAGTGAAGACACACTATTGATCAAAGATGAAAAGGTGGTATGGATTTCGTGGTACAAATCTTTGAAGAAGTGAAAGTCTGCTGAAGACTGCTTTATTGCCTCTTGTGCCAGATGAAACCTATAATACATGAATGCTAAAATGTTATTCTTCTTTGAACTGGTAGAATTTCATAAAAAAAAAAAACCCATTAAGCTGGAATCTAGAGTTACACCTGTGAAGTATACACTATCAACATTTACTGAGGGGGAAAAAATACCAATTCGTGGATCAGTCATAACTATGCTTATGGGCTAGAGCCGTAGTGAATGCACATGTGGGAAAAATAGTAATAACCTAATTACCTGACCATCTTAAATTAATTCTTACATTTTTCACATCCAACATAGAAAGGAATTTCATTTTGCTGACTAATAATTTAAAGTATGATCTATTTTCAAGTCTCCAGATTTACTAGTTTTGTTCCACCCACTGAGGAATCTGAGAACTCCACTAGGTTTTCTGGAATCAGAGTTAAGAATTTTTCAAGGTGTAAAATTGAACCACTTCCATATTCCCTTGTCCAAGTTTCTATTTTAAATATGAAGAACAAGAGGAAAAGTAATTTTTTAAAAATTTTATCTTTTATGAATCACTGTAGATTTTTTAAATGCTTAAATGTAATCACATCCTTAACAAATTATTTTTACATTTGTAGTATATTTGGAGAACAAAACATAGATGATGGGTCATGATATATAATCTCCTTAATTTGCCTGATTTACAGAAAGAAGACAGTATGCCTGAACTCTGGAGGCTGATAATTCAATTACAAAACACTAACCATATTTACCACACTCACTCTGTACTTCAAGACTTACAATGAAATTATTATCTTTATTTTACTTTGGCTTCAATAAATCAAGTGTTATCCATGTGGATAATGAGTGTATTTTTATTTCTTAAAGAGAGAATAAGAAATCTTTCAAATTAAATTAAGCAACTAATATGCTTTATAAATACTATTGACTGGTAAAACACCTAAAACATTTTATAGGTGAAATGAAGACTCATTTTTTAAAAAGTTCTCCCAAAAACCTAATTTCCAATTGCTACATACTATAGTTTATGTCCGTCAAAATTTATATGTTAGAATCCCAATCCCCAATGTGATGGTATTAGCATATGAAAAGACCACTATCTAGGAACCAGGAATCTGGGTCTCACCAAAACTCAACTATTCCAGCACCCTGATCTCAGATTTCCAGCCTGAAGAACTGTGAGACATAAATTTCTGTTGTTTATATGCCATCCAGTTTTTGGTATTTCATTACTACAGAAGCCTGACCTGACTACACACCAGGGTTTTGAAGGGCAAGGGCATATGATGATTATTGATGAATTAAAGTGATTTTAAAATAGGAGTTTTAGGTAAAAGATTAATAAAGTGTTTTGAGAGTAGTGATTTAATTGTATTTTATTGTTTGTTTGGTACCGGGGATCAAACTTGGGTCCTTGCACTTGCGAGACAGGCAGCAGAACCACTGAGCTAAATCTCCAGCCCTTAATAAAGCATTGATGCAGACTTTTTCTACTAGTTTTTTCTAATTGAAGCAAAGGGAAGAGAGCACCACATTAGTCTTATGGTTAATAGCTGAAAGTCAGCATCAATATGGTGCCAAAATTATTTCATAAATGCCAAGCTCCTGATGCAACATATATATAAAATAATTAATTCAATAATTAAAAATGAAAATATACATCAGTTTAGGATGTCAGCAATTCCAATATACCAAAAATGATGAATCAAAGTGTTCCGTATATAAATCATAAAATGAAACATACCCGTTCATTCTATGAAAACAAAATTATGGCATCAAAGCAAATTTAGTAATACTTTAACCAATATTTGTCTTGGATACAGGACTATAAATGTATCCATTTCAAATCTTATTTAGGAGAAAGCCTACTTCCACATCTAGACTGAATTTATTTTGACAAATCTTATAAGTGAGCAGAGTACTTAGTTTTCCTCCTTTTGGCTTCCGATGGCCCAAGCAGTGCCAGTGGTGTTCTCTAATCACTGCCACTACAGTAGCTGCCCACATCTCCCGTCCGCTCTCAGGCCCTAACTCTTAGACCACCTCCTCTCTAGGTGCATTGCTAATCCTTCACTGCTCTTTACACACAACTGTGGTCCAGGAGCGTCACAAAGATCTTGGCCCCTTCATTAAAATCACCCACCTAACTAAATAGTAACAATGTCAATAAATAAAACAATGATTTTTTTGCTTGTTTATTTGCATTTTAAAAAACTATCACCAAAGTTGGCACAATACATTAATTTTGTAATTACTTTTTCCACAGACATGATTTCACTTCATCTTTAAAAAATGACATCAAGATTAGCACTGGAGGATAGATATTAATGCCCTTCCTATAGATAATAGAATGGCTAGCAAGTTATTATGAGACATGACTAGGGCCACATTGCTGGTTAGGGTCAACCAGAATTCAGGGCTGGACTTCAGATTTTTACCTCTGATCTCCAAGGGCAGCCAGCCCAGAAGTGCGCACACAGTTCTTAGTCAGGGATTGGGCTGATTACAGAGCAGGCCAAACTGTAGCATTTCTGACACTTCAGTGAGGGGCCAAGACACAGAGTGCTGTCTGGACCACCTGTGCTATGGCCCAGCCAAGGGGAAGAGGACAGGACAACTGAACAAGAGTCTGTTTCATACCAAGTACATTGCATGAATTATATTATTTTTCATCATGCTAATCTTACAGAAGAGGAAAATAAACCTCTAACAAGTTAAGTGACCTGTTAAGCTACACAACTAATAAATACTGTATAATAAAACTAAAAACCAAGAAAACCTGTCTATATGAACTTCATACCTTTTCTTTTCCTGAAACACTTTCATTACATATGTGTGTATACATACATATATATTATATATTTACATTTCTACCACAGTATACAATGTACCGTATATATGTGTAATTATGTATATCCATATGTGTATATCTATATATAGATATGATTAAACCACAAATACACAACATAGTTTAATGAATAAACATTTATTCAGGGCAAAAGAAATATCCCTGATAGGGAACTAGTCACATTTTAATTCCATTCTTTGATTGTAATAATTAATTTTATATTGACTAATTATCACCCAATTAACATTTCCCCATCATTTTAAAATATACTCCGATCAACAATCTACTTATAGAGTACTTACTGTCTTTCTGAATTATTGGGTGTCAACCACAAAATAATTGAAGGAGCCACAGGCAGAAGACTACTTTTCTCTTTAAGAGTTAGCATGCCATAAATGCCAGAAAAATACACCATCGATTTTTTTTCCAAGATGAATGAAACTTCAAGATAAACTGAAAAATGCCAGTGACTAGCACAGAAGGGTTACCTCAAGCATTTTGGTTTTGTTGTGTTTCTTTCAAAGCTTCTTCAGTTTCCCCTGGATATCAAAGGAAAGAGCATTGCCAATGTGGCATTTACACCTCATTTCCTGCAGTGGAATAGCTAATCTACTATGAAATACCACTAGAGCTTCAAACACGCCTTCAATATTCAAACGAAAGAAAGTTCACCAGGATTTCTGATTTACTTGGACACAGACCTCAACAGAATTATTACATTATTAAGACACTCTGAATTTTTTAACATCATAAGCTCAGAAGGTAGGCACTGTTATCCCTCATTGTATACATAAGTAAACTGAGACAGAGGTGTACTTTCACCTTTGCTTTTATATAAAAATACTGCAGTTGCTCATTAAAGAATTTCCGAAACCATATGGACTTTACATAAATAATAACTTAAATGAACACACATACACCGCTTTTTGTATTATCCTATGAAAAGTAACATGCTCATTAGTGCTCTGCTAGAAGTACTACCATTTACAAGTAAAAATTTCTGCCCGAGATTTAGCTCAGTGGTTCCATCTCCTGCCTTGGAATCAGTAAGGCCCCGAGTTTGATCCTGGTACCAAATAAAACAAACAAATAAAAAAACTCGGATCTTTTGTCTTCAACTCATGTCAACCATTAGACTACAACAGATATCAAAAGAACTCTGAATTCTGTTTTTTCCCACTCCTAGGTAAATCAGTCTAGAACATAGAAACAATATGTGTTTTCTCCCTCATTGTATCATCTCAGTACAAACTGACAGAAAAGTCTTAAGTCATTTTAGATATTTTACAGGAAATAAAGCAAAACCCCACCTGATTCCTTAGTTATTTAAAAAGATATGAGAAATGAGAGAACAGCTAACCATCACAGAATGCGGCAACTGATAATCCACCCATTTTTCCCACTACTGTGCCTGTATAACATTTTCCACGTAATTAGTCCCCATTGTTGTTTGCTTTTCGTTTGGTTACAGAATTTCCAGTGCATTATAATATATGTAATGGAACAGACATAATATTAAAACAGACTTACTCTCTTATACCAGGATGCTAAAATGGATGACACTCACCAAATGATACTTCACCACAACCATTCATTCAGCTAACTCCTTTAATTAGAATTTTAGAAGGAAATTTTGAGTTAAAAATCATCCATCTTTCCCTGAGCCTTAATTTTAGAAGTCAACAATAAAGATGATAGCTGCATGCTATGGAAACAAAACAAAACAAAGTAAAATCTCCTGCAAATATACACCCACATTTAAGTTGTTTTTGAAGGGGAAAAATGTACACTACACATTGTTAAAATGAAATCCACACCTCGATTATTGCTGCAGAACAACTGGCAAGGTTTGTTTAACAAATTTCATGCCAAGCTTCTGAAGTATGCACCCTGTCCCTTTCCACACATAATTCAATGTAAATGCTTTTCTTCTGACAGACATTTTGAAAGATCAAAGTACAGAACAAAGCCAAAGAGTGACATGGAGCACAAGTACTGAACCACTGAGATGAATGGAGGGATTAGTCAGAAAATTCATGGTGACACCTTGGACTCGCAGAAGTGGTTCTGTTTATGTGATTGCAGCTTCAGGGCTGAGGCAACCAAACCTCTAAACAGCCATTTTCCTCTACGCCCCTCCAGGAAATTCTACAATATTTCAACAAGTCCATATTTCAGTGCCAATCAGTGCAATTCACCTGACATCTCATTATAGGTTTTAAGCAACTGGATGTCATCTAGAAGAGGACAAATAGTTCATTATGCAAGCCATTATGGACCAAATAGAACCCTTATGCAAAATGCGTCAACTAAAATCCAGTATATTGCCAGCAAGGGCTACATAAAAGTCAAATAAAATAAACTGGCTATTGTGGGATATGCTCCTTTAAAAGAAGCACAATGATGCCATTGCCTCCCACTTTATGATTTACAGGTTTGTGTTATGAAAAGCAGTGTTCAGCTTGCTAAACAAAAAAAAATATGGCTTTATGCATATATACTTAAAATAGAGAATTAGATTTTAGGAATGATGTTTTAACTACATAGGTTTCTCTGATCTAGAAGTAGAAAAAACAGAGACTGTTTGGGTTCACTAGCTGAAGTTCAATATTTTCAGCAATTTCCAGCCACCTTCTAAATTAATGTTTTCAGCAACGTCATATACCATCATGTTGATTTTAGAATATGGCAAAACAGCAAAATCCCGGCCAATGTTACTCCTTTCACTGCTAGCTTGAAAGGATATGCAATTAATTATATCACAGATTTATGGGATTCTAACTAGAACCACACCGAATGGCTTGCTAGTGAGTGGAAGAAGGTGATTCACTTGGGGCTGGAAGAGCCTACAGAAATACAATTACAATGCTTTGTAAGAATAAATTTACTTTCTCAATAGCTTGCTCTCTAGTCTATTAAAATTCATAGTTTATTTTTCCCTTGGAGTCACACTGTCTCCATTGACAAGTTATGTTTGTAGCTACAAAAAAAAGGAAGTGAATACACAAGTCTTAAAAATCTTTTTTCTTAAAAAAAAAAAAAACACCCTTCTTAAATATGCTTTGAACTCAAAAAAAAAAGAAATCACTGCTCTGGCAGGTGGTAGAAAAGTTGACCTTATAATTCCTTCTGAGCCTCGAATGATTTAATGATTCTCTACAAACATTTTTTTTTTCCTTTCAGAACAGCAATTACACTGATACAAACGATCCCATTTTGGGTTAGAGGAATGGACAGGCACAGGGCCCAGTGTAATTCCCCACTCATCCCACTAAGTATCTTCTCCATGGACCATGAAACACTTTCCATGACTTGCTCTGGCCCATTCTGAAAGATGCTCAGAATAACAATGATGGTTGTCTTGAGTTATTTGGCTTCTTGTACAGCCTCCTGTACTGCAAAATCCATAGCATTTGGGGAAATTTTATTTCACATACAATTAGAAATTTCACAAAAGGCATTATCAGTAAGTCAACAAAGATCAAATAGAGACCTCAATATAAAATATTCTCAAGATTTCTATGTAAGGACAGTAACTTAAAATATTTTTTAAAAAAGAAAGAAAGAGTGAAAATAAAAAGGAAAGACTAAAAAGGGAAATGAAAAGAAGAAAAAAAGAGTGTAGGTCTATAATGTAACCCACCCAAGTTGCTTTCAGAAAACATGACAAGTGTATTATTTAATATTTTAAATACTGCTATATAAAATAATAATATAATTGTTAATTAATTTGTATTTAAGTTCACTGTAAGAGAATTTTTCAAGTGTAAAATACTGTTTACATAAGCAGTTTAGGGTACTGTCACACTGAGACACAAGAGACTTTAAAAGTTATTCATTAGTAATAACTCAGGATCTGGAAAAATACAGGAGACATAAAATGATCTAGTCAATTTTTTTATTGTCAGAGATGGAAACTGTGAAAGTGCTTTTCAATTTAAATATAGAAAGGACAGTGAAGTAAAGCAAAGGGGGAAATTTTAAGAAAACTCTAAATGTCCCATGTATAAATAGTGTGAAAGAACTTAGCCAGGTGGTGATTTTCAGGGGCTAAAAAAATGAGTTTAGTAGATTTTTTAACTACTAGCAGATGGAACAAAAGGATAATTTATAATGAGTATGTCTAGATAATTACACAGATTTTTTTGACAGCAATATATTTGGGCATAAGGCTATGGCCTACATAGCAAATTCATCCATTATCACCTCTGGTCCTGTTCAGGGCACCATGAAAAGGTATTTCCCACTTTGGCTCGGTTACTCCTTGTGTAAGAATTTCTGCACTCAGTTGTGCTGACGCCAGTGCATCTCTGAAATGTGGACACATTCATTATTCTCCTCCAACAGAAGACAAGAGACTTTCGTGAAACTCAGAAAGTGGAGAGAGTGAATATTTATTATATTAAGCATGAAGGGGATAAAACAGAAAAAGTATAAAATTAAATTGATGTTTTTTTCCACAAAATTAACTTCAGGGCTTTTTCTCAGAAAATAAAGGCAAGTTTAACCAAACAATTGTTATATGTTACCAATAATACATGTACGTGAAAGGCAACACTTTCATCAATGAACTAAACAAAGTTTAGAAACAGAGCCGTGTGTTTGATACGACACTGCAGATCATTGTGGTCAGGGACCCTTGGTTTACTACACAGAAGACAAACATGAAACCAGAGCCCGTCCTAGTGCCCTACACACAAAATTCCAGTTAGATAAAAAGGTAAAATACAATAGGTTTCCTTAACTTTAGAATAAAATACAAGAGAATATGTTTATGATTTGTTGTTTCATAGGGAAGAATTTTCAAATAAGTTATAAAAGAGTATTAACTGCTAAATAGTAAATTCAAACTCATCAAAATTTAAAACTTTTCTTAGAACACTAAGAGAACATGAAAAAATTTACAAGCTACTGGAAGGTACTGGCAATATAAAATTGACACGCAATTAGTATCAGATTATTTCAACAATTTCTAACGTCAACAAGAAATAGAAATAACCCCCAGAAAAATAAAAGAGGCATTTCTTACAAAAAGAAACGCTAACTGAATAAACATATCAAAAGATACAGAAATTCATGGTAATCAGGGAAACAAATGAAAATCCCATAAATTTCTCCTGAGGACAAAAATTAAGAAGTTTGAATACACAAGCATTATAAAGATGAGGAACAATGGAAACACTAATATAAGTAGACGGGCTTGTACATTGGTTTCAGCCATTTTTGAAAGTAACTTGCAATCATTATGTTGATTATGAACTTACTCTATGGCTCACTAAGTCCAAGAGAAAGGTACACATGTACCAGGAAACAAACACAGGCATATTCAGGAAAGTGCTGACCTAAAAGCAAAAAACCTAAAACAATGTAAATACCTACCAAGAGAAAAACTGGGCAAGTAAATTTGATTTATTCAAGTAATGAAATATTATTTGAATAAAAAGAATGAATAAAAATGAATAAACTATTTATACATAGTACCATTTGAATGAATTTAGAAACATAATACTCAATGAATAAAGCAAGATGTAGAAGACACATACTTTAGCACACCATGTTTACACATACTTAAACTCTCAAACACATAAAAACAAGGGACTGGTTTTTTGTTTTGTTTTTTTACAAGGAAGAAGAAATATAAACACAAATGAGGGTGTGAGGGTGAAAAATAGTAATTCTAGAATTGGATCACTATAAAACACAGTACTGCAGATACTGGAAGTAGATTCACAAACATTAACTATATAATCAATTACCTGTTGTACATACATATGTATATCTAAAACCTTACACTAAAAGTTACAAACACAATTGTAATTTCTAAGGCTGTACTTTCTATATTCAAAAGAATTAAACCATTTACCTACTTATTCTATTTGGTTTCCACAAGGTTTTAATTAATGTTTATGTCATTCAGATTTCAATGAGGTATAGTATTTACAGATCTAGTATCCTTCTCTGGAAATATAACCAACACTAATGACTGTAGGCCCACATTCTTTCATGGTGCAGAAATCAGCAGAACTGGCATCCAGCTTGATTCCTTCTTTAATGTTATTACCTTGGTCTTGATAAGTACCTATGTCTGCAGCCTTTGTAAGGCACTGGAATTAATAATCTCTCTTGCAAAGGTAAAATTATACAAAATTTTATTTCTTCTCTTTGTTTATACATGCCTTTAATTCTTTTATAATAAACATATAACAGCGATATATGCACACCCATGTTTATAGCAGCAGAGTTTGTAATAGCTAAAACTTGGAAACAGCCCATTTGCCCATCAGTTGGGGACTGGATAAAGATGTGGTTTTTCTATAAAATGGAATACTACTCAGCCATAAAGAATGAGAAATTAGAGTCATTCACAGGAAATTGGATTCATATTGAGGATATACTCCTAAGTGAAATAAATAAGTCACACATGTGTAAATACCAAATAGTTTCTCTGGTGTGAAGAACTGTAATTGTATGTAAGATCCTAATGGTATAATTGACATGAAATAGGAAGAAAAGGTGCTAAAGGTGTAGGGGAAGGAGAAAGGGTAGGGGAAAGGAAAGAAGGGAAAAAGAAAAAATATGAGAAAATGAAAAAATGGAAATAAAGTATTTGTAAATAGGGAAGGGAGGAGGGGGTAAAGAGAGGGCAGGGGTAAGGGGAAAAAATGAAAACCAAGACCTGTCATGTAAAGATACAAGATCCCATTGATGAATGTAAATGTGCTGTATACCCAAAATGTACCAATAAACTCAGTGAGGAAAAAAATTTTATTACATATGCAAAAGAAATACTAAAATTGTTTTAATTGCTATTCCAATAGAAAATGAATAAATCTCATAAATATGGAAAAATAATGATAAACAAGATATCTAGAAGAGTGGTAAACCCTACACATTAGGAATTGCATGCTAATAAAACTATCCAAACCTACAAGATTTTTATAAATACACCTAATCCAAAACCACTTTCAAGATTGTTTTTCTATATTAGGTGGAATAAACTATACAATATATAGATGATGTTACTAAATGCATCTAACCAAAAGCATTTTTTACACAAAATGGACAGCAAATACACTGAAATTTCAAACTGAAAACAGAATATGGTCTAGGCAAATAGCTATGACAATTTCTTTCAGAAATCAAATTGTAACTTTGCAACTACAAGGATGGAAATCTGCTTTGTAGCAAGAGTCTAACAGCCTTACCCAAAAAATGTCAACATCTATCAGCATCATGTATTCTTGAATTTTCTTAAAGAAGAAAGAGGAAAATCTGGTTGTGGAACCTTTCACTTTTGGTTGTGTTCCATTAAGATGTGTTCATGTAAAAGTTCATCAGCCAAGAAGGTTCCTGGCCAAGTGTAACTGAAAGGCAAGCTTGAGCCCATGGAGGAACAGGCAGAAGTCTAACTGGTATTATAGCAAGTTTGGTAAAAAATTTGTCTTACATCCCAGTCCAGTTGCTATGATCCAGCAAACTCTACTAAGGTCCTTGGCTATGGCACCCCATTATTTTCTTCTCAGCTACAAGATTTAGTGTTTGCCTTGCTTGGTTCAGTCTTGCTTTGGTCTGAATCCTTTCTAGCACCATAATTTTCCTTTGTGCAATGGGGATATTTACTTTGTATCATTTTATTTTAGAAATAGTCAACTTTCTTTTTTATTTTCATAGAGTCTCATGGGTAAAAGTTTGCCTTGAGTTTCAGAGGAGACTTTGGACTGGAAGCTTTAGCAATACTGTGACAGTTAAGACTTTGAAGACTCTTAAAGACTGACTAAATGCTTTTGTGTAAGATGGACATGAGCTATGTAGGGGCCAAGGTCAGAATGTTATAGTTTAGGTCTAAAATGGTCCCCTAACGTCTCATGTGTTTGAAAGGTGATTGGCTCATGAGGGCACCAAATGCATCAGTGGACAAATCCATTGATGAATTCATAGCTAAATGTGCAGTTAGGAGGTGGGGACCGGAAGAGGCGGGTCACTCACTGGTAGCATGAGGAAGGCTTCATTCATGGACCTATCTTCTTGTATCTCTGTGCTTTCTAGCCACGATGAGATGAGCACATCTCCTCTGCCATGTAATTTAACCATCCTGCTTCTCCCTTGGATCCAGCTGTCCATCTACTGAATTCACTGCAACTGTGAGCCATAATAAATCTCTCCTCTACTAAGTTGTGGGTGTTAGGTATTTTGTCTGAGCAATGGGAAAACTGACTCCTACACTTACAAATCCATTGGATGCCCATGATCCTGACCCATGGACCACACCATGGCTATATACAATGCACCATTTTTGAATGGCTGTCTCCTTTTTTACTTACAAAACACAGCCCAGCCTCATGCTCTCCACTTTGTGATTGCCCTTTCTCTGTCTCTTTAGTAATTTTTCCCTTTTCTTTGGCCTATATTTTAAATTTTTTCTATTATTAATAAAAATAAAAGTATTATTATGAGCTTTTTACTATGTGCCAGTCATTGTGCTATAGATTTCATTTTATTTTAATTAATTCTTCCAGGAACCCATAAGAAATTAAAGTACCTTCATCAACAAGGCAAAGCAAATTTGGAACAGAAATTCAGTCCCAAGGAATTTAACTAGAAATCCTGAGATCTTGACTTTGGCCATCATGCCTCATACCAGAGTTCAAGAAACCATGAGCAAGTCAGTAATAGCAGACTGTGTGGTAGAGATGGGGAAAAGCTACTCACAAAAGACCTGTGAACTATTGCAGGAAATGTGACCCACAATGCAGAAGAGTGAATAGATTGTTACTGCAAAAATAATCTGATACAGCCCATCCATTCAGGATAAAATTGCGGAATATGAAGATGTTAAGGAAAAGAGAGAGAACAAGAAAGATTCACAGTAAGATACTAAACTCAGGAAATCAAACTCTGTGGCAGGTCAGATCCCTAAAATATAACTCACTGAAAAAGTTCATACAATATGATTCCCTTTGCATAAAAAGAAAATGCAAAAGTCAGATTCCACAAATCAAGACTAATCACACAGAGGAAGAAGAGACACCTGGCAATGTCACCTTTTGTCTATATTTATGCCTTCCTCAAACACTCAGTCTATTGGTCTCTAATTAATTCTTATAACACTGCCCTTCTAAAGGGGCAAATTAAAAGCAGAAATATCCCCCATTTAGTAAATAGGAAGCATATGCAGGGACTTGGTGGTACTTACTGAATCAATAACAGAACTTCAGAATCAAGTCTAACTCAGATCCCGCTGATTTATCTGCACAGCATAGCCCCAAATGCAAACTATAAGGGGAGGGTTGCTTTTTTAAGAAAATTAACAACCAGTGGTCTCAAGGGTTTTTTTGTTTTGTTTTTTGCTAATTTAGACCAAATTCTACAAAATTGGCAAAAATGTATTCATTCTTCTAGAACTGACAGATCTCTTCTAAGATATAAAATTATACAAATAGAAGTCTTGCCCATTAATCTTCATATTCAGCCTTAGAACTGAGATCAGAGACAAGGAAGTTACAAAATAGGTATTTATACCTCATTTAACATTAAAAAAAGTTATAAAGGAAATTATATGAAAATGCATTGTGGCTAAAATAAAAGCCATGGATTAAAGTCTCCAAGAAAAACCACCTTATTAAATCCTACCCTTCCTTAAAAGAGATTAATAGAATCAGTTACAATTAATAGTTGTGCTTACTTTCATAATGTACTTTTTTTCATCATAAACATCCTTTAATCAATCCAAAATGCAAAACTGCTTATTAGTGAGTTCACTACTTTTATAAGCTTCATCAATACATGTCTAAAACTGGCACCTCTAAGGTACTTGAGTCATTCTGGTATAACTCCCCATAAATTCAATACTTCTGGTAATTTTCAGGCATAAATTTTTATTAGAAGAGGATTACAAACTAAACATACACCACAAAGAAGATTATCTAACCTTTAAAAAATAAGCTAGAAGTTTTTACTATTCAGGATTTTTCTACGTTCAAATATGAAATTCATGAATATTCTTGCTAAAACATAACTATAGCTTGAAAGCCAGTATAAAATCTTTTAAATCGCCAGCATGAAAATTTGCTGTGTAATGTGCAAAAGGGTTATTAAGACAAAAATTTTTACCATTTCTAGGTCAACTTTTGCTCATTTTTTGAAAAAAAAAATCACTGCTTGTACACTTCACATTTGCATTTATAATAATGATAAGCTATTTATAGCTGAATAACATACTAACTGTACTGCTTTTTCTTGTCATGAATCATAAATTTCCAAATTTTCCAATATTTAAAACCTGTATTATGTTTTTGATAACTGGGCCATCCAAGTTACTGAGAAACTTGGGTTTCTAAGTCACCAAGATTGCTATTTTTACTGAAAACCAAACTTCTTCTGCACATAATGTAAAGATGTATCGCTTTACTCTGACACAGATGAATACAGAAATTAGGTTTGCAGCACATAGCATAACAGATTTCTATTCTATGAGAACAGAACCCTTCAGTTTCTGCAGTTGTGTAGTGAAATTTGGAAATAAGTACTGGAATATGATCAATGCTGAGAGTCCACATGGTCAAGTATGAAATGTTAGATCATTTGCAGCCTAACAGCTCATTCTGTTCTCCCAGAAACAATTCATAATCAGCCAGGAGAGC
Organism: Fukomys damarensis; assembly: GCF_012274545.1. Lineage (NCBI taxonomy): Eukaryota > Metazoa > Chordata > Mammalia > Rodentia > Bathyergidae > Fukomys > Fukomys damarensis. The sequence goes on along the minus strand of NW_022900916.1, from coordinate 20,866,369 downwards.
TACGACTCCCAGGAGTGTTGCAGGATCTGCTGGTGCTCCACTTGTTCCCCACAGGACAGCTCCTCAGGGGCTCAGAAAGCACTAAGTTAGCCTGAGACAGTGGCTCGTGCTGAGTCAGCGCTTGTCTTAGACCCAAGACATTCCAGAAGGGTGGGGAGCTGGCGAGGAGGAAAGGGAAGAAATAAGGAGGACTGAGGGGAAAATAGCATATCATGCACTGACAGTGGGTCTCCAGTGTGCATCAGTAATAAACTGGCTTTCTGCCAAAATGTTTCTTTCTCTCTCCCTACAATAAAGGAAATAGTACATTAAAGTGCTTTGTGGACTATGGACAATTTGGAAAATTACACATTTGCAACAGCATTGCTGTATGAATTAAAGTTAAGGTCTTTCCTTAAAAAGTAGTATTAACCATATATTCAACATAAATCTAACCCTCAGTAAAATTTTATACCTGTTGAGTTACTTAGTGTTTCTAAAATGAGAGAAATAAATGTTTCATTTGGTTTTCCTGGTGTAATATAAACTAAATGAAACTATCAAGTATACAGAATGAGAATGTTTAAATTAAATTTTAATTGAAAAGTTTTAAATTCTTCCTGCAGTAGGGGTGGGTCGTGCCATGCAAAGAAGAAATCAACATGCAACAGATTAGGTGTTTTTGAGACAAGAGTCTCACTATGTAGTTCAGGCTGGCCTTGAACTCAAGGAAATCCTCCTGCCTCAGCCTCTTGAGTATTGGAATTACAGGTGTGTGCCACCACACCTGGCTCACGTCAGGTATTTTAAAGAGCCTGAAAGCCAGAGGAGTGTCAGAACACAGACATGAGGAGGTAAATGAATGGTAACCATTTTCTTTCATTTACTGTGCATTGCTTGAGAAACCCAGTTTCTTTCCTTGAAAGGACTGACCAGAGAAAGGAATGAATCCCTCCAGCTTTTACAAACTTTAGTATATTCTGTAAAATAACTATTGTTAATAGTTGCAAGGTACAGAGACAATGAACTAGGTAGAGGTAGTGGCAGGGAACAAACTTTGCCAACCTAAACACTTGTTTATAATTCTCAGAAGAACAGAAATATCACTCTATCCTAGGAAACAGATTATTTTGGAATGAACCTAATGAACTAAAAATTTTCTGATAACCAGGAGCGGTTACAAATCTGATACTAAATAAGGATAATTCATCTGCCACATTTCCAATATGAGTCAATCCATAGATCAAGAGTTACAGATGAAGAAATGCTCCACTGTGGAAGTAAACAAGAATAAAGACGTTACTTCCACCCTTGGAAAGTGAGCATTACTGTTATAACAAGATAAATAAAAGCTGTCAGCAACATAGTACTAATAACTTTGAAATGAGTAATATTATGAATGTGAAAGAAAGAAAATGAGAGAAAGAAAGAGAGAAAAAAGAAAGAAAATAAAAGAAAGAAAGAAAGAAAGAAAGAAAGAAAGAAAGAAAGAAAGAAAGAAAGAAAGAAAGAAAGAAAGAAAGAAAGAAAGAAAGAAAAAGAAAGAGGTATTATTTCTTTGGAAAAAACAAAAATTTTAAATAAGAGATACTTTAGCCTTTGGAAGATGTAAAGAACTTATTGGTTAAAGTGACCATAAGAGGAAAGGCATTAGAGCAGCAGAGAGGAGGAAATAATGATGTTTTTAAAATTTTCTTTTCCTTACAGCAAATGGGAAGCCTCTGGGAACTTTTGGTGAAAGAGATGTTTTAGGGAATGCAGGGGACAAAACTGATAAAGATAACAGTGCATGAGGGTGGTATTTATTTCTAGAGCATGGAAAATAAGGAAGGAAGAAGATGCTAAAGAAAACATATTACCCACGAAGATGAGCGGTAAATGACTGATGAAACGACAGTGCTGAGACAGAAATTTAAAATGTCACAGTGCGAAGGGGGAAACGGGAGCAGCAAGGAAGCGCGTGAACAAGAGCCCGAATGGCGGGCTTTGCTTTTTTGTGTTTCTTATCATTGAAATGTAGGACTACATGCAAGGGCGGGGGTCAGGGTGAGAGAATACCGCAGTCTCAACTGGACTTGTAGTGCGGGCCAAGACAGGACAAGAACTTCGTTAAACACTCCAGGATAGGAAAGAAAGAGTAGAGAACCAAGAAGTAACAAGTTGAAGGAGACGCTAAACTGAAGAAATGACAACGTAATTTTATGGTGGAAGGAGGAAATGTGGTCAACAGTAACCCCGGAAGGAGAGGAAAGTGAGATTCAGAAAACACTCTGGGTTCCAGGTAGGAAATCAACAAAGTAACCTTGGTGATTATGTCTCACAGAGGTATGAGGATTGCGCTACATGGAGGGTCCTTGTACAGTTCTCTCTTTTTTGGTTAAGTGTTAAAATTTTCCTGAAGTTTTAGGAAATATGAATGAGAGTTGAGAAAATATATGTGAAGAGAAGAAGAGAAGTAGACTAATAGTTCGGGATAACAACAAATACCCTTTCTTCCTCTCCCTCACCACCCCAATGTAAGGAAGAAGTACAGTAGTCATTAACAGTGCCAGTTTGAACCTTGTAAATTCAAGCATCAGCCTGAAATTTATTCTCCGTTGTCCTTGGGAATATTGTTCAATCAGGGCTTTTTGAATACTGATGATGTGACAGTAATTTATATGCATTATTTCATTTACTTCCACAATATTCTTATAACATGGTTGTTATATCTCAATTTTCAGGTATAGGAGGATAGGAGGATAAGTGACAGTAGAGGCATCTAAAGTTGCAGTTGGTAAATATAAAGCTAGGTAAATGTAAACCTAGTTGATTCTAGATCCTATCTTTTTCACTACTAAATGATATAGAGAGAGAATAACTGATGATATAGTGTACTACAAGCGCACCCTATGCTGGCTTCTGGAGTATAAGTACCATACTCCACAACTGCTTTCTAGATCTTTGCATCTGTACCTCATTTAACATGCAAACAACCCACAGCCATCAGATCAGAAGCAAATGCCTCCGACTGCCAGTCAGACAACACATGAATACAGGAACCTTCAGAGCCGCCCCGCTTTGAGATGTGGTTGAGGGAATAGTCACCACTCAGGGCCAGCCAGTGGTTGTCATGGCTAAAAACAGATCTGTTTATGGATTTTCAACTTTTCAAAAGTAGGTGAATATAAGGATTTTTATACTGACAATACAGTCAACGTGTTACAAAATGACCGTACAGACTGAGGAACAAAACAGCAATTCTTTCGGCTTGGTCACCACCTCTGGGTGACTGGAAAAAGATTCTGTCTAAGAGAGCAATGTGCATCGTATCTCTTGCATCTTCTGGCAAGGGAAAATGACTACCTAAAAAGATAAACCCTGTATACCCGGAAGAGCTTCTTGTAGCACCTGATGACACAATCTGCCCCACATGCAGCTCACACAGCATCTGTTAACGTCACTAGAGACGTCATCAACACCGACCTAGTGTTTCATTCATGACAGACACTGTTCTAAGTGCTTTCCCTACAGCAACTTTCCATCTTCCTAAAACAACAGTAAGAAGCTTTTGCATGTCTTATCCCATCATACAGAAAAGCAAACTGAGGTAAGAGAAGTTAAACACTTGCTCGTGGCCACAAACCTATTAAGCTTTTCCAATCTAGGACTGGAACCTAGGTTGGCCACATCTGGGATCTGAACTCTTCACCTCGGTGGACACCATCACCAAACTGGAAGGGGCAGCAGGGGCTGGTGACACTGTAGAATTTGTTTGTCTTCGGATCCCTCAGAGGTGCTACCATGGAGATACAACACTTTTAATTTTAGCATCATGCATCGTATTAACTACCTCAGCAGGAAGGACTCTTATGTGGTAGGTATAAAATATTCAGTGTTTTTTTTCCATATCACCTGTGCTTATACAAAGACTAATAATATATAATTAAAAATCTGTTTAGCACTATCCACAAATGTGTAAGTCCATATTGTTTAAATATGTTACTGAAATATTTTAGGCATTTATGAATATAAAAACATGCATTTGAGACAGAAACACTCATTCAAAGATGTGTGAATTTCCTTGGTGTTTTGCAGTGTTCGTTTGCATAAAACAAGAAATAAAAGATAGTTCTTTCAAAAGCAATGAAATATTCAACTTTGAGATAACCATTCACTACAGTCTTAATACAGCTACATTTAACAAGCTGAAAACTATGTACAGTTTTTTTTTTAATGGAGCTTTTTCTTCTACTCCCTTCATCAGCGGACTCAACATCTTACTTCCTGTTCCTCAAATGCAGGTGAAGCTCAGCTGCAAGGACATTTTTGTATAGATATAACCACCTTCTAGCTCCCACCGCACTCACTTGAGCTCTCTCCAGTCCCTCTCCATACAGCTGCCAGAACAATTCTTTCAAAGGCTCAATCAAATCCTTTCGTTATTAGGGACAGGGATTTAGCTCTCAAGCACAAGGACCTGAGTTTGATCCCAGGTACTGGAAAAAAAAAAAATCCAAATCACATCATTATCTTTCTTTGGTGCTCTAAAGTCATCATTGCATCCAGAAACAAACCCAAACTCCTCACAGAGACCCCTGGATCCTGGGCCCTGACCTCTCCAGCCAACCTTAGCCGACTTCCTCCTCCCAGTAAGCTCCTCCATACCTGTTCAGTGTGCACCACAAGGCCAGCTCTCTCCTGACTCAGGGCTTCTCTCACTCTGCTCCCTGTCACAAGGGCAGAAACTGTGTCTGTGCTCTCCCTGTCGTATAGGTGGAATTTAACAACCTCTACCGCACAGCATGCAATCAGTTTATTGAGAGAAAGGGGGAAGGAAAGAGGAGCAAAGAGCAGAGAAGAAAAGAGAAAAAGGGGAAAATTTAACTACTAAGCACACCCAAACAGGATTTTAAATCATTCAACAGTGAGATCTGTTTGGATGTTTCTCAGGAATTCTCACTGTTTATTTTGTTTTTTACTTACTTTTGTCTAATCTTTTGCACACACTTGATTGCATATATAGAAATTTAAAACAAAAACAAAAATAAGGCACGGGATTGTATAAAATGGTTTTGAATCCTTATGCTGAAATCAAGTTCTATAAATCTCTAAGATCCTAGAATAGAATTTTACAAATAATTTTTAAATTAAGTCACAATAATGAAAATGTCATCACTTGTGGGGATGACAGGTGATGAGTCTTTTCTTTCTTTTTCTTAATTTCAGAGTTTTATAATATTGTACTAAAGGAACAGCAGGATAGTTATACAGTTTTCTCTCTCATTCAGTTTTGAAAATCTAAAGTACTTGCAAATTCTTAAGAATACCTTTAACCACCAGATTAGAACAGTCAGTGTAATATAACCAGATTCTTAGTAAGTAATGTCTGACAAATAAAAACACATTTAAAATAGCTTTAAATGCATTCTTCACAAGTAAGTCAGCGTATATTTTTATATCGTGTTCACTTATGCTTCAGAATTAAAGCAAGTATACTGCTCTGATGGGAACATGGAAAATCATTCATACACTATACAGGGATAATATTCAAGTCACAGAGGGAAAAATCCCAGTCTTCTTATATTTGTAAATGTATCCAAATATAATCATCTACATGATAAATGAGGAAATCTATCATTTCCTATGAGTCAGATATATATTTTCACTTCATCAGAAGCACCTGATTATCTACAGCTGCTTTATAGTAAGAAGGCACTTCAATAAACCAAAATGAGCCCTAAAGGTTCCTATAAACAAAAGCTTCCCATGGACTAGGACAGTTGGTAATTAATGTGCTCATTTGAAGAAGTATGGCTGTTCCTTAAGGGGTGCCAGTTCCACCTGTCAACACCAGAGGTAATAATTTTATATTAATTTATATGTGATTCCACTTAAATTCTTGATGTCTTTTCTTAAAGTAACCTTCAGGTATATAACTACTACAAATTAGTGTATTCTTTGACCATTATTTGTTATATTTTACTATACATAAGACAATAAAGAATAAAAAGAGATATAACCAAAAAGCAAGGATGCATATGTCTTTTTTTCATTAAATGTATTGATACATTTTAGATATACAGTTACATTCATCATTGGGATCTTGTACATTTACAAGATGTATCTTCGTTTTCATTTTTTCCCATACCCTTCACACCCTCCACCCTTCCCTATTTACAAAGACTTTGTTTCCATTTTTTCCTTTTCTCCTATTTTTCTTTTCCCTTCTTTCCTTTCCCCCACCTTTTCCCTAACTTTCCCACTTCCCCTACTGCTTTAGGCCTTTTCTTCCTATTTCACATAATCATTTATACAATTTGAAGTATGCTTATGTCTTACAATTAAAAAAAAACAGATTTTTAAGCCCCACATTCCTAGTTATTCACACATTAAGGAGAATTCTGGCATAGCATCTGTCTTTTGACATAGCCTGATTCTTTTGATGTAGCCTTATAAGTCTATCACAAATTCCTGAGCTTCACCCCTCACCCTCATGCAAATAATGATTTTATTTTATTCTTTTTTTTTTTTTTTTTGGTTTTTTGAGACAGGGTCTCACTGTGAGACTGGAACTCACTATGTAGCCCAGGCTGGTCTCAAACTCACAGCAATCTTCCTGCCTCAGCCTTTCAAGTGCTGGAATTACAGGCATGTGCCACCACGCCTGGCTTTTTTTTTGTGTGTGTATGATTTTATTCTTTAAGTGAGTACTGTCCTTACAGACACCTAAATACCACGCACCATAAAGGGAAAATATTGTGACTGTCTCAAATGAAATGACTCTTACTTCCCCCTGGAGAGTGGGCCAAAAGATGTTTCCAAGACATAAATAGGCCAAGGTGGAAGAAAATGGCCAACCAGGAGGAAGGGAGGACTCATTTTATATGTCTCTGAAGGAAGATCTTAAACTGCTGCAGTCCTCTGAAGGAGCTCATGACCTAGCAAGGAGGGCACCTCTGATGCAGTCTGACATTTCTGATGCCTGTGAGTTACTGCTGTTCTGAAAAGCAAGGACTTCTACCACAGGAATCTTCCTATTAAAAACAAATGTGCTGCCCTCTAGAGGCTATGATGGATAAAAACTGAAAATACAGTACCAAAAAGAAAAAAAGTGAAAAGAACAAGAGAGTAGGTTATGCTGATCTTTTCTGTTTTTCCAAGTTAACATATTACATTTCGTGTCAGACTTTAAATTTGAAAAGTAAATAAATATCATGGGGAGGAAATTTGTATGAAAACACAATTCTGGATTTTTTCTATTTTTATGTGCATTTTAAACAACTTTATTGCGTTTTACATTATAAATTTAGTCACTTTAAAGGTTAAAGTCAATAGTTTAAAAAGTACATTTAAACCAGATTGTGCAATATCACCGTAATCATTTTAAAACATTGCAATCAAACCCAGTAAGATCCCTCCTGCCAATTTACAGCTAAAACCCATTCCAGCCCCAGGCCTTGAAAACCACAAATCTATTTTGTACCTCTATAGATATGCCTCTCATTTCATTTTTAAAATACAGAAATCTGGAATTAAGCACTCCATAGCATAAGCACCAAGACCATTGCGCCTGTTTTGTAGTGCTTCTCCTTCAAAATGGCCTGTTTTGATCAGGGTCATAAATTAAAGCTAAATCCTTTAGCAAAGCAGACTTTAGGAGAAAGTAGTGATAAACACCTAACTCTCGGCATTTCACATAGTGTACCTTTAACCTTCCGCAGCTCTGAAGTAGATGTTAACTCTGCCTCTAATCTCTTTGAGAAAATTAGCACACTTTTAGCATATAGGTCAATAATCCATTTCAAAATAAAGTTTCACATCTTAAAATTTATAAAGGATTCATGTTTCTAATATTTGACTTCAGTGATTTCAAGCAACTCATTTCACTTGTATATTCAAAATATTCTGAAAGTATTTCCTTCTCTATCAATAAGCCTTTTTCTTAAAAAAGAATCTGCATTTTAGGTCTATGAAAAACATTTTAATCCTGGAGGTATGGCACAGAACCTACGATGAAAATGAAGATTCCTCAAAAGTTGAGATTCTGGGGAGGTTACGACCTGAGCCTCTAAACTGTCCTATGCAGTGGGAATCCAGCTCTGAAATATTGGCAGGGTTCTTCATTTTTTGGTATCTAAGTTTCCTGCAGGAGGAATGGAAATAATAATTGTCTTTAATTAGGATGCAATACTGCTGGGAAGTGTGCGTGAAATGTACCACACAGTGACCATCCACAATCTCTACTATCTGAAAATTATCATCATTTCTACATGAGAATAAAGAATGCATTGGTGACTGGTAGTAGAAAAACAGGTGACAACAAGAAGACTAAAGTTTTTTATGATCAATTTATAATTACAGCACTTGTACCTCATGCTTTGTGGATCTTCAAGGCCATTTGTGATCCAGTTCATTTCCAAATCTAAAGATCAGATCCAAACACTGGTCTCCAAGAAGACAACAAATCACACCAGAGCTTTTGTGCCACAAACATGCGGATCCTGTGGAGCTTTCTATACTGCCTGCTGGGGTCCTTCTGCAGAGCACTACCCTCACTGCACTGAAATGGCAACTGACTACCTCACGGAGGCCAGGATATGAGGCAGAAGTGAAAGAAAATGGAGTGCGGAGAAGTAAATGAAACAATTCAAACTAAGCAAAAAAGCTAAGATCGTACTATGGGTATTATTAGCTTGAATTTTGAGTTTACTTTTCTAAGTAATGTATGCTGTAAAGGCATTGTTCATTTAGGAACAGAGTGTATCTTTGTGAATCAATACCAGTGGAGACTCAAACCACTATAATTAATAGAACTAGGCCTGCTGACTCACCTCCACTAAACACAGTCTCCAACAGCCCAGATCTGCACAGAATTGCAATTAATGCTTTTCTCCTCTTTTAAGCACCATGGAGTAGTTTTATAAACACCACAGTGTGTTAATTTAAACAAAATATAAGAAACCAATTTTTTTCTAGGTGGTAAAGCTCGGTCTGCATATTTTCATTATTGCATAATGGTTACCTTTAGCCCATAAACTACAAGGTCACAATAAGGTCACAACAAAGTGGCAAATGTAATAAAAGAGAAGAAAAGTAACTAGAGACCATATTTAAGACGATTTTTTCCTTAGCTAGGTAAATCAATGTTTTTGTAGTATAATTCATGGGGTAGGGCTGATTTAAAATAGGTTTTCTACTGAAATTGTTCATGTACACCTTGTACTACTTTTAAAATTTTTTCTTTTTAATGTTTTTTTTTTCTTCTAAAACACACAAATGCTCCCTCCCAAATGAGATTTAACGTAAAGGCAAAAGCTGCCCTGGGTTTAGAATGTACACATATTAACATTCAAAATAAAACTATGCAAACAAGTCATTATTCAGATTATGAAGATAATATGGACATAAAGAGAGAAGAACAAAAAGAATAAGTCCAGGCTCTTTGTGCTTCTAAGTAAAAGTATCCATATACCAGGTGGTAGTAATCTAATACCAGGAATTCATAATTTTAAAAGTTTTCTACTTGCTACTTCACTATAAAACACAAAGGTGCAAAGTCAGCTTAGGCAGAAAACGGCTTGAGATCTTTGTAATCCAAATGCGATGGTCATGTGGTAACAGGCCAGTCCTTCTGCTGTGTTTTTCATTTATATGCTGTTGCTACCCAAGTTATAGCAAATAATGTCATCAATTTCCTTCAATTACCTCATAAAGGATTCATTTGCACTCAGGGAATAAAAAGGTTGCGACAGTAGCTTTAGGATCACTCAGCAGCAAGAATCCAGCATTAATAACTATCCTCAGAGGCACAGAGGGAGGGAGAAAAGTCATTTGCTTAACATTCTTTAATTCTTTGTGGTATAACAAGACAATGTCATGATTTAGGGCTGAAAAGGCATGGTGGTTTTGCTCACAAAGGAGAGTCTTTTATAACTTGCACACTTTTGGAGTTACAGGGTCTGAAGCAACCTTTACCATGCCATTCCCCTGCTGAAAGCTCTCAAACAGCCTTTAGATGGGGGGACCCAGCATTAGTTTACTAATAGGACATGAACTCTACCAGGTTTGAACGTTATATGAAGAAGTTTCTTTGCACAACAGTGAGGAAAACAGCTTTTGTACGCCTGGATCATCAGGTAGAGTCATGTATAGCTAGTTAAGCATTCTTCCTTCAGTTTGATTACACAAAGCATTGGTTTTGTAATACAATAGCATGTGAAGGTCAGTATGGTTATGAAAGAAACCTTAGATGCTATGACAAATCTAATAACTATCAGGGTATTTGTTCCTAAGAGTAAAGCATTTTTCAAAATATTTTGCTGATTTGCTAAGGTATGGGGAGATGTTTTGCCCGGCTGCCTGGCTGACCTTCTGCAAGACCCTGCAGAGAGAGGCTGACAGAAGAGTACCTTAGAAAATAAAGATTCGTATCTTAGAGTGAGGCAGAGACCAAAACAAGGATCAGACAGTTGAGGTATATAAATATCTGCACCAAAAGCAGGGGTGGGGGCACAAAGATCAACAGGCTGCTTATCTGTACACCCAGCTTCACCAACTCCAGGAGGGCAGCACAAACACACTTCCCATATGGTCCTTCAAAGTCCTCCTTTGGGCTATTTCCCCCCAGGCTAGTGTGCTAACCATCCTAACAAAAGCAACTTGACTTTCACCTTTGCATCCCCTTTGAGCATTTAAAACAGGGAATGATTCACATCTTACAAGCCAGGAATCTTTGAAATGAATTTCTGGAAAGTATAAAGGTACCAGATGCTCCTGCAACAAATGTGGGACTGCACTGCCCTCCAGAGGGGACTCCCTGACAAATGTTTTAATCAACTAATGACGAGATCTAAGGAACTGTATCATACAGTGAAATTCACTGCAATTTTAGCCCTTCCATCCCAAATATTTTTAAAAATAATCTATACATCAGCAGCAACCAGCTGTTTTTCTCTAAGCAGAGTATTAAAATTCTTGGCTCTTCTTTTACCTCATCTGTTTTTTGTTCTCGTCAACAGTAATATTTGCTGTAATATTAATTATTTTGGATAGAGGGCCTATTGATTTATGCACATTTTCAGAAAAATCAGACTAACCAGATCGCCTAAAGAATCTTGAGTAGAGCTGAGGATCTTCAGAGATGACTTACAGGCACATAAAAGAGCTGTTATAAACTGAATATTTTACTGTCTAATTACATTGCCATCACTTTCCTGAAACTTGAAGTGTGCCCACAGCTACTGTGAGAAAAATATAAATTTATTTTGAACTTTTTCCTTCCTGAGCTTTTGTTCTCCACAGCTTTATCATCTATTTCTGTCCCCACACTACTCTTAAACAGGGTATGATTTTGTGAACTGTCACATTCTGTGCATGATGTTTATTTCAAAATGTTTAGGATTTAAGACAAACCTAATACTTTCTTGATAAAATTCTAATAATCTGTGTGCTAGTATGAATATCTCAAAACACTGAATGAAAAAAATTACTTGAGAAAAGTTAAACTTTATCTAACAAATATTTACATGAGGCTTTGCAAATATTAACTCATTTAATTATCATAAAATCTGTGAGGTGAGTACTATTGTCATTGCCTACCTTTTCCACAGATAAGACATATAGAGGTTAACTAAAAATCACAAATCTAGGATATAAAGGAACTGAGAGCCAAACTTAAACAGTTCCGTTTCCAAATCCTGATCTTAGCTTCTTAATTTTAAAAGGTAATTTAAGGAGGTAGTTCCCACTCCCCATCATAACAAGCAGTAGTAAGATTTAAAAGAAACTTAATTTTTTTTCAGAATTTGTTTTTACAATCATGGCACATAGAAAATTTTAAAAATACTAAAACCCTGGTAGATTGAAATGCTAGAAGTTAGAATAAAACTGTAAAATAATTTTTATGATGACTTATAAATATTTGCCAAGACATTAACCTTTTTTGGGGGGAGGGCAAAAAACATTGAAATGACTTGAAAGAATATTAAGCATCTTTTTCCAATTATAGACACAAATTATATAAACAAATCAGCCAGTATCAAAGTTGGTAACAAAAAGACCCTTTATCTTATAAATATCAAGCAACTTAATAATTGCTTAGACAAACCAGGGCATCTATTTTTAAATAATTATGATCCTGTTATTAAAAAGTACAAAAACTAGAAAAAACGTTCATAGCCAAGTACTGAATTCATGAAGAAAATAATGAGAGTTAATAGGAAACCTTATTCCCAATCATAGAGGCACCACTACAAACCTACAGTCAATTAGCTCAGATGGGGATTTTAAAATATATTTCAAGTTGCACTCAGAAAACAATATTCTTGCACCAAGCACAGGCCAGCCAGCTACCCAGCAGCTGGGTTCAGAGACCAGAGGGCCCCTGGGAAAGCAGTCGGTGACTACAAAGCTAATGTGGTCAATGCTTGGTGTCGTTCTGGGGATTACGCGGGGGTCACAGCTACACAGCAGCACCTGCGCAGCTATGACATAAGCTTATATGTGACATAAATCTTGTACCCTCTGTTTTGAAAGCAAATAATAAAATGCCTGTTCCATGTCTCTTGACCTTTATTTCTGAGAAACTTGGACTTTTTCCCCCTTATTGCTGGGAAACATACTCTCCGCCCCAGTGGATCAGACTTAGAAACCCCTATCACAGCGCCCATGTGATTCGCATCTCAAACATCATGAATTTCTTACTATGTTTTAAAGTTGCTTAAAGTGAGGAAGAAAGGAAGGATGAAAAGGAAGGAGATTCAGAAAGGTACCTGAAAAAAAGAAATTAAAATGCTAGCATTGACAAAGGTACTTGATCAATCAGCTGGTGTGAAAGGGAAATAAGATGGGTGCTGCCATTAACCTTTGCTAAATGCTGCTTTCACAGGTGTCAGTAATGCTGGTGCACACTTAGCTCCTTAATTCACCGTTTGTTTGTTTTGGCAGAAACGAAGTACAGTATTCATAGTTGTGCTTCCCCAAAAACATTGTTTTTCAAAACTCAATAGTAACATTACTCAAGATTCAGTGAGATGGTATTACCAGAAGTTACTTGAATTTTTAAAGAAAAAAGACAAGGTGGTTAATTACTCTGAAGAATTGAACACATGTACGACAGCAACTATGGACACTCACAAATCAATTAGCCACAAAGGCAAACTACAAGGTAAAAGGTATTGGCAGGGAGAAAGAAAAAAAAAAAAAAACCTCTGGAAAATGTATTGAATCAAGATTGCCACATTTCTGTATTATTACTAACAACAATAACCAGAGCGGACATATAGGAAGTACTCTTATCAGTAAGTAGAGTAAAGTAATTCCTCATGCTGAGGGAATGCCTATTCCTCACATACATCACAATGGTCTAACTTCTAAAGAAAAGAACAAGAGAGATATATTGCATTACTTAAATAGCTACTTAGTTGCTTGAGCAGGGAATATTTTTTTAAAACCCTTTCATTCTAACTATTAAGTATAAAAAGACACATTATCTTCTGCATAACGATATTCCTTTCCGTACAAAAACTGATACCCAACAACACATCTTCGGGGGGAGGGTCAGGAACTCTGTGATGCAAAGTAGAGCTAACACAGGCAATATCAGGGTAATTACTAATAATTCATAAATAAAGCTTCAGTGCTACAAAAAATTATGATATAATATATGATAAATATGATATAGTATATGATAAAATACATGATATAATAAATATGATATAATAGGTCTCCCAATTTAAGGTACAATATCCAAATATTTATTAAGTTCCTTCTATGGTGCAGGCATTGATCATATAGCAGTGAACATAAAGCCACTGTCTTTCAAGAATTTACATTAAACTGTGGAGAACTAAAAAATAAATTTAACAAACTGTGTAAGACATTAGAGAAAAAAGCCAGCAAGGGAGTGAGGTGCCACTGTGTGCAGAGGCAGACCCTCAGGCACGGAAGGTCGTCTGCAGGGCATCTCTAATGAGGAAGCTAAGCACTGCCTGGCTGATCAAGAAGACAACTGCAGGTGGACGGAACCTCAAGTGCAAAGTTTCTCAAATATGCAAGGCAAAGCATGCATTCCTTTGCAGGCCTTGGTAAGGACTTTGAATTTTACTCTGAGAGAGGGGAATCCAGTGTGGGACATGCATTTTCTAGTAATGGGGGGAAATGAATGTGCTCAATTTATAAGGATAGATTATAGGACTTAGTGACCAGAACTTGGGACTTGAAGACAGATACACATGGATTAAAATAATTTTTATTACTCAATATCATAGCTGTAAGACTCTATCCCAGGCCCTCCATTTTTCAACATTCACTTCAGGAGTCAAAACACCTTCACTGCAGTACTTTTGGGAAAATTAAATAATACAAGCAACATCCCTGACCAGGCCTGTGTTATAGGAAGTAGCAGTCTCTGTAATAGTGTTGTAAGAAGTTGAAAAATGTGAGATTAAGCATGAAAAAGATTCTAAAAGGCTGAAGAGAAGGTTGAAAAGAGAAAGTTGATTTTAGGACAGACTATGAATCCCAGAAAACATTAACGGACATTTGATCACTAAATAAATCTTCAAAAGATGCTCATAAAAACCACAGCTCAGAATAACAGATGCATAATTTCATCCAGAGAACTTGGCATGTAACATAAATACCTAATTCAAATAATTAAGTTATGACCCCCCAAATCCAATCAATGAATAAGAAAAGTGGTATTTCTCAGTAAAAACATTTCACATTTCTTAAGGCATAAACAGACTCCTCCAGAAAACCTAAGAGTAAGATATTAAGTTCATTTTTGAAAAGAGAAACCGAGGCTGATAGAAAGTAAAATAAAATCCAAATCACATAATTAGTAAGTATGGCCAAATCTGGTCCATAATTAGTGCTCAATAAATGTTTATAAATCAGTGTTTCTTGCATTAACATATGAATCTCAATTTCAAATCTCACCTCTTAATTGCTACAGTAATATTGCTTTAAATGTTTCCCAAATTCTCCGAATCATAAGAATTGCCTGGGCTGCTTGTGCTTTTCTGTATCCCATGGCAGGGCCCAGAATCTGTCATGGAGCATCCCAGAAATTGATATTTTTAACAAGTAACTAGGAGATTCTTATGATGAATGAATTTTAACAGTCAACAGTAACTTTTAAAAAAAAGAGAGAGTAATGATGAAAAAAAGTAACTTTATGCCGCCCTATATTTGACTCTGTAATCACCACCTACTCTTCATCTTTATCTAATCCATCCTTTATATTAGTACATGTCTGCAATACATGCACTTCACAATCATCTTGGGGAATGGTCACATGTACATACTACAGCTTGGTTCTTTTTTAAATTCCCCTCCTCTTCCAATCCCCCTTCCCCCGTATTCATTCTTTTTGATATTATTAATCTTAGTTCACATTTATGACATTAATGTTTATATTCATTGAGGCCGTTAGGTTCTTCTCATAGCACATCTTCGTTCCACTTACTTCACCTTCCCCTCCTCCTCTCCCCTCATCCTTGGTTTCCTGGACCCCTTCCCATTTGTAAGAGATCCATGCCCCTGTCTCCTTCTATCCATCCCTTATTTTGCTCTCTGTTTGTTCTTTGCTTTACTCAAATGAGAGATACCATATAGTATTTAAGCTTGTGTATCTGGTTTATTTCACTCAACATTATATTTTCCAGGTGCATCCATTTTCCTAAAAGAGAAAGTAAAAAGCTCATGGCCTTTTGACCCTCTACTGATTTTTAAAATCCACACTTATTAGCCTACTTTACAAAAAGAGAGGGCCCTGTGAAATACAAAATTTTAAAATGTGGACATGAATCAATTTTATCTAAGATCCTTATGTTTATTTTAGCTGAATGGGAACAAAAAATTTACATGAAAGCTGTTTACAGTTTGTTTTTTCTACTGCTATTACTCTAAGAAAATGTCTAAGTAAGGATGTTTTAGAACTGGAAGTTCATACATAGATTCATTATAAAAAGAGATCTTTCTAACCACCCCTGTGTGTCATGATCAAATTTTCATAGTACCAAGAAATTTCTCTTCATATTTTATTTCTTGGTAACACAACTAAGACTGTTGCTGATGAAGGGCTCATTTTCCTTACTTCCTGGTAAGAGCAGGGAAAATAGTCTTCACCTGGAAACTTTTTAATATGCTTTAAAAATACACACAGCTGTATATTCTGGCAATTGTTGAGTGATTTAAAAACTTTGTAGTGCTGGTAACTAGGATTAGACTGGATTGTGTTACATTAATATGGTAAATGTTTATATATTTTTTAAAGTTTTGCATTCTGAAAATAAGTACATATTGTAAAATATTCACTTAACATGGTACAGAGAACAAATAAGCAATTTAAATACACACACACACACACACACACACACACAAAGTGTCATAGTACCTCTGTGCCTCCATGTCCTACTATGAATGTTCATGTATTAGCTTTGCACCATTACAATAAAATACCTGAGACAATGAACTCAAAAACTGAAAAGGTTGTTTGGCTTATACTTGTGGATGTTCAGTTCCAAGATCAGATAGCATTATCTCTTTGGGCCTTTGGTGAGGTCACTGGATGGCAGCAGTGGGGAGCACAAGTCAGAAAAACCTGCTCATGTCACAAGCCAGACACTGAGACCAGTGTCCCACAGACCTTCTCAAGGGCACGACCTGAAGGACTCTGCATAATCCCAGTAGGCCTCAACTCTTAAAGTTTCCACTACCACGTCTCTACAGTGCCACCCTTAAACTTTAAAACACAGACCTATGGGGACACTCACCTAAACCATATCAGCCCATTCATTAGGAAAGACTGAGGCAATATTTTAGACCCAGGAAACAAAGATGACAGACTATTCTCCTCCTTCAATGGAGAAAAATGACCTGAATTCTCATCCTCTTGGTTCTCAGCAAGCAAGAAAAACTTCTACCCTGTTATGGCTTGTGTTTAGATGTCCCCACAAAGCCTAGTGTGGTCATAGGTGGAGCTTTTGAGAAGTGGCTGGATCTAGGGTGTGTGTTGCTGGGATCAAGGATGTGATGCTAGGATTGATTCATGGTGTGATGCCAGGAATAAATCTGCCCCACCCTGGGTGTGAGTGCTACTTGCCCTAAGGGTGGGTAGCCTGAATAGGATATAAGGGACAGAAAGAGGGTGGCTATTTGTGGTTTTTTGCTTGCTGCTTGCTGCCTTCTGCCTGCCATGAAGTGTTTCTCCTCTGTGACGCCCCTCTGCCAAACCACCTTGCATTGGAACCAGCCATCTATGGACTGAAACCTTTCTACAAATTGTAAGCCAAATAAACCTTTCTCCAGCAGCAAGAAAAGTAACTAAGATACACCTTCTCTTGCATCAGATTTCAGTGAATATTAACAGAAACACAATAATGAAACACAATTACAGCTGTTGCAAATTTAGAGAAAAATTGTCTTTCAATTCCATTGACTATTACCAACAAGCAACAACACTCAAAATTTTCAGATCAAAAGAATATTTTGAGAATGTATTTACTAAAAATACTACTTTTAAGTCAGATAATTTTTTTGACGTTTAGTGACAACAAAAGAACAATGTGAAAATTGTGCAGCTCTTTTCTTCAAACTATACCAAATGGGTCTCAGAAAATATTCACATTCATGTTTTAACTCAACTAAAATTTAAAAAGAAAATGGAAATTGTGTAATGAAATTGCCATCCAACAAATGCAAAACTACAAAAGTTAAAATAGCATGTGACAAATTTTGACATTTAAATGACCCAAATTCTCTCATAAAGAGAGAGCAATACAAATGTAATGGCATTGGGTGATCTCTGTATCGAAGCACTGTCAAATTAAATATACTTTGGAATTATCTACTTCAATGTATTTGCAACAACAAGCCATCAGTTTCTAAGGTTTTATGAATTCTTTAAAATGCAAACATTTTGTTTTCTTTTTTTGTAACACAATCAATGTTCTCTTAGAAACTTTTTTCATTATGAACCAGAACATAACTTTCTTTTAGCAAACGATTTGTAATTAAACCAATTACATTTAGCTTTCAAAAATTCAGAATGTCTTTTCTGTGTGTTCTAAATCGGTACTGGTCTACTCATCTCTGTAGGAAAACTCTGAGAGAAAGGAGTTTCTTAATTCATAAAATGTCTACCTTTATACTCACAAGGCGTTTGGAACATGAACATTGCTAAACATGAAATTCTTTAAGGAAAACAGAGACAATTTAGAATTTGGGGGAAAGACTAAACTCTAATGCATGCCAAGAGCCAGCAGAGGGAGTAAAATCCCCAAAATACAGGTTAACATAGAAGAAAAATGCTGAATGAAGGTACAGCCAGCACCAACCTGGGAGAAAAGGAGCATCCATCACTCAATCAAAAAAGAGACTGTTGTCAGATTTCTTAGGGCTTGGTCCAAGGAATTAAAATGAATTGGAATTATACCTCACCCATCTTGTGAAAATTTATCTCCTTCTATATTTCTGGAGATTATAATAAACAAACAGGGCATTTCTTCATCTAATACCTCTAGTACCTTGAAAACATTACCTTCTTTTTAATATTCTGTTGGAAAACAAAGAGAAGAGACTGCCCTACTAAAAGAAAGTTACATACTTTCATTACACAAGAATAATTAAAAGAATGATTTCTTATGTTTAGCTCTGTGGCCGGCCAAAAGAATCACAATTCCTGTTGTCAATGACCTTTAAGTCAGGTATTTGTTCTTGCGTGTGACAGGGAAAGATGGCTAACACGATCTCCATGAATTAGTAACTGTAGGAACACAGAGAAGGAAGAGATTTCTGAATGCAGTGAAAAAGTAGGCCAGGAAAAACTGTCAATACTAGGCTAAAATCCTGATCATAGTGTTTCATTTCAAGACAATTTATACACAGGAATACAGCATTATCTTAAAGAAAGGAAATTCTGTCCTTAGGAAACACACTTTCAGGTCACAGCACTATCAATGCATCTGATTAAATTACTGCCTTTCGACCTCGCAGAGGCATCTACTACCACCTGATAGGCATTGGTTGTCTTATTATCCACTTAGACAGGGAAGGGCTGTGGACTTCATCACCACTTATTCCATTAAGATGTAAGGCCACAAGGGTTTTGCATAAAGTCTAAATCATCCAAATTCCAATTATGCAAACTGTATATGAAATGACCTTGTGGGCCTTTTAATAGAAAATTTGTTAATCAAAGGCCATAGCTCCTTATGAATTTTGCTTATCAACTCTTAGAAGTTGGTGAAAGATTTTTTTTAAGTGTTAAAAAGAGAAAGAGTTTTGCTAGAAAATCTTCAACTGTGCAGTTAACACTGAATTTGATAAACAGTACATTCCCAGTAACAGTCACCAAAATTCCAAGTTAAATCTGTGCCCTTGGAACAACGCCAAAATGCCACAGCATATTTGCACTTTGAACAAATTGCAAATTTTTAACTCTTATTTTTTTTCTGCCAAAACAAAGGCTTAAAATATGTGGATTCCATCTTCCCTGAAAACT
This sequence comes from Fukomys damarensis, assembly GCF_012274545.1. Lineage (NCBI taxonomy): Eukaryota > Metazoa > Chordata > Mammalia > Rodentia > Bathyergidae > Fukomys > Fukomys damarensis. The sequence goes on along the minus strand of NW_022900916.1, from coordinate 20,846,901 downwards.
TTACAATAGTAATTTTAGATGCAAAGAAAAATGCTTTTTAAAGCAATGAAATGGTAGATTAATTTGACTCGCTATTTTAGCAATGTATACCACCTGAACTATTTCTGGAGGCCATATGTGAAGATAAATAATCTGAAATACTCACTGCCACAATCTCTGAATTTGGGCAACTTTCTTCAATTTTTTTTTTGTACTTGACCTATATCCTTAACCATTCAACCTCAGCTTCTTTACCTGTCATATGGAGGTAGCAAAGCCTCACAGAGGCTTGCTACAATGAGATAATATCTGAAAAGTGCTTAGCTAGTTTCTACCGCACAATAAGCATCAATAAATGAATCTCTTATGCTGAAAACCTGTTAGACATAGGTTCAATACATTAATCATAATATTTGCAAAATTTTAAAAAGGCATTTCAAGCTTTCACTTATAATCTGAAATGCCCTAATTTTATAATATATATATATATATTGAAATATTTTGTAATATACACACACACACGCACACACGCATACACACACACACACATATATATTGAAGAAGTTCTAGAAAAGGCAGGTAGGACTTGGTTATCGCCCAATGCAATTGGTTAACTGATAAGTTCCTCCTAACAATTCCTAAAATATGCTGGAGATTTTATTATTATTACTACAGTAGGTGCCTTGTCCTAAACAATATTTTCTTACTTCGTATTTCTAAAAAATCATGATTCTTTTTGTGGAAATAAAGCACATAATGGTGAATTTTTCTGAAGAAACGCAGATTGGCATAGATGAAAACCTATGCTAAAATGGCTGTTCTTTAAGAATGCCAAAAAAAAAAAAAAAAAAAAAAAAAAAAAA
>NW_022900916.1:20822839-20846039 GCF_012274545.1 Fukomys damarensis | reverse complement strand
AATGCCAAAAAAAAAAAAAAAACAAGTACAAAAGACAAAAGGCAGAAATGTATTACTATGTTTAATATTTTGCTTTTTTAAAAAATTAATATGTATTTTAGTTACAATCTATTTTTATTTGAATTGAAATTTACTTTTAAATACAAAATACCAATATATCAAAACATTAAAATATTGTGATATTTTGATATATGTATAATTTGTGTAATATTTAAGTCAGGTTAATTGTCTCTCCTTATACACTTATAATTTCCTTCTGATGAAAATATTCAAACTCCTTTTTTTCTAGCTTTTTGAAATACACAGTACATCATCATCTGTATTCATCTTATTATGCAATAGTAACCCAGAACTTCTTACCCCTATCTTGCTGAACTTCATGTTTTTTAAATAGGAAAATGGGAATTTGGATTTCAGTTTTAATTGTGATGTGAGAATAGCTCCTTCTCCTGTTGTCAATATTCCCTAAAGGAACACAGAGGAACTGTACATGCTTTACACACAGGCAACTTTTTCTGTAGTAATCTGAACGTGTTGATGATTTGATATGTGCTTACTATTATTGTTTTCATTAAATTATGTCGAATATGTCATAACTTTGTGTTAAGCATTTATAGACCATAAATTCCCTTGGAGATTTTAAATAGCAAGTTACTAATTACCTCCCTTGCCAAAAGTTCATAAGACATGAAGTATTTACTATTAAGTAGCTTCTTTATTTCACCTGAGGGAGTGCTGAAATGCTTCCCAATGGATAATTTCAGTGACCTAAGCATTAAAAAACTGATGAATAAGATACCACAGAGATCAGTTAGAATCCCATGCTGCCAAGTTTGTTTGGTTAAACAGCCCAGCTTTTTCCAGAGAGTGATGTGATTAAATGTTCATCTTCTTTTATAGGAGAAGATTTTATGCTAGGGGGTATAAGGGGGTCCAAATCACAAATAAAGGACTTGGTGAATTGTTCCTGGGAATTTGTCCTGTAGGGACTTTAGTTCTTAGAAGGACATTTTCAGCACTGTGTTAATTGTCCTTAACAAAATTTCTCTCAAGAAACTACCCGACTGCCTATATCAACAGTTACTGTTTGTCCTTCAGGATATATGATTCTTTTCCCTCATTCAGTAGGTTCATTTAAACATTCACTTGCAAAAGACATAAATATTTATATGAATAGAAACAAAATGAATCTAATATTAGCGGTATGTATACAAATGTGCTTCCTCTTTCAAAGAACCAACTTACATTCACAAATTCTTTGATTCTGCTCTAATCTTTGTAATTTCCTTCCTTGTACTAGCTTTGGAATTTAAGCAGCAAACATATAAATAAATACATAATACATACATACAGGAGGGGGAGGAAGGGAAGGGAAAGGGGATGAAAAAGGAATTAGGGTGCATTGTGTACACGTACTGACTTCCCATGAGGAATGTAAAGATGATATATTACACACAGGTACTAACAGACTAAAATAGAAAACAGACTTGTAGAAGGAGAGTGTTTCATGTGATTTGTAACATAAAACTTATGATAATATTAAGTAATTTATTTTGGGGTTGCTACATGTTTATTCAATACTGTGCAGTGCTATTTCACTTAAATCTCTCAAGAATCCTAAATGATGGCACAACAAAATTCAAGCTTTAGAGATACAGGAACTGAGACATAGAAGCAAAAAAGATAGCCTTCTTATTAAAATAAAATAAGTATTTATAACTCTACTGTTATATAAAATTGCTGTACATTAGAAACTTCCTGTCAAACTGGTATAATGAACCAGATTTACTCTTCCACCTGAAACAAAACATAGACAAAATATTTGATACAAATATTTTAAAACTGGACATCAAGTATGAATAGCAATCCCTGTGAGATGTAAAATATACAGTGTCAACCAAAGACTGTTTAATGCATTTCAAGATTTTCTAGTAAAGATACAGTGACCAGAAAATCAAGAAGTGAACTCAACAGACTTGCAGAGTTGAAGAGACGGAGCTCAAAGTCTTAAAACGCCAAAATGCACATAGGAGAGAACCAAAGAGAAGAGAATAGCACCAAGCAAAATAATTTTATGCCCACACATAAGGCCTTTCCTTGAATAATCAGCAAAGGACGCATCCGTGTATGCTATAAGGAAACTAGCTGAGAGCCAGGAAAAATACCATAAAGTACTAGATGTAATACTACCTATTTCCAGCTGTCAGAGAGGAAAATCTGAGAAATCATGGGATACTGGGAACAGTAATCTAAAGGGGCTTCTTTCAGTAGTGAGAAATAATAATAATAAGCCCTACAGAGCACTATCCTAGTCACACTTAATAAGGACAAAAGGATAAAACCATTCTAATATATTTCCAAATAAATTGGAAGAATTTTGTGCCAGTACTTAAATTGTCAGCTTGCTAGATTATGAATCTTGTAGTGGTGAATGGATCAATTAATTAAAAAATTATTGGGTCAGTTAATTTTAAAAATTATCAGGCACACAAGAAGCAGGAAAATATTACCCCAAGTAAGGAAGCAAATGAACCAAAACAAACTCAAAACTGAGAGAACTTAGAATTAACTGAAAAAAAAAAAAAAAACCAAACACACTTAAAGGGTTATGTGATTATAGTCTAAAGATTAAAAAGTGACATGAAAGATATTAAAAAGAACCAGGTGAAAATTCTAGAGATGGAAACTATAATGTATCACATGAAAACTACTTTGGCTGAAGTCACCAGCTGATTAAATGTTCCAGAGGGAAAATAAAGATTAACAGAGTTGACAATACAGCAGCAGAAATTACCAATATAAAACAGAAAAAAGAGAAAAGAGAATGTAAAACTCTAAAATAAGAAACAAGCACCATCAATATATGATACCATTTCAATGTCTAAAATACATGTATATAAAGCTACCAAGATGGAGGAAATATTTAAAGAAATAATTACTGTAAACTTTCCAAATTTTGATTGAAACATAAAACCACAGATCCGACTAGGTCAACAAACACCAAACACAATAAACAAAACCACACCAAGGCATTATGGTCAAAATACTTCAAAATAGTCATGAGAGAAGAATGAAACTTAAAAGCAGTGAAAGAGGGAAAAATACACATTTTAAGTGCAATGAAATAAAGATACAAATAGCATAAATCACATACACACACACACACACACACACACAAGCTTAAATGTTACATCGTTTCTCTTAAATGAGAGACCCAGAGTAAAAACAAAGGGCAAAATAAAAGGTTTTAGGAAACAGAAAGACAGAACATTCCCAAAGAGGAAGGGGATCAAGTGATGGAGGGATGGGAAAAGGAAGGGATTCAGGATGTAAAAAACAGGATTTGCGATGTGTCATATATATTCATCAACTCCAACTCCACACAAGGAATGTAAATGTGTATTTCAAGTATATACCCCCCCCAAACAGGAAGGGGATAAAGGGATGGTGAAGGGTGAAGGAGGAAAGGAAAATGGGGTAAAATAGTAATTGAGACGTGTTATTACACGTACCAACTTCCACAAGCTATGTAAACACTGTGTACTAAACACAAGTATGAACAAACTAAAATTTTAAAAAGACAGAATAGCATCAGAAACATTGTAACTTTTGTGTCAGAAACACTGTACCTAAAAAAATTGTAGTGCAATATCTTTAAAGAACCAAAAAAAAGAAAAAAAAAAGTCAACTTGGTTTCTATACCCAGCTTAAATATCTTTCAAAAAATGAAACAGACTTCTTTAGAAAGATGAATCCATTCATCCCAGAAGATTTATACTTGAAAAAAATGTTAAAACAATTCCTTTGTGCAGAAGGAAAATAACACCAAATGGAAATGACAAATTTAAACATAGAAATGAAAAGTGCCAGAGAGAGGGTAATTGTATAGAAAAATATAAGCACACATTATTTACATTTATTTAAAGATAATTGAAGGATTAAATAATGCTCATTAAAATGCAGTGTAGAGGGCCAGGGATTTAGCTCAGTGGTTCTATCGCCTGCCTTATAAGCACAAGGACCCTCACAAACAATCCCTGGTACCCCCCCAAAACATGCAGCGTAGGGTTTACAATTAAAGTAACAATAAAATTAATGATAACAGTATAGCAACAGGAGGGTAGAATGAAAGTATGCTTTTGATAAAGTTTTTTCTTATACTATACATAACATGCTATAATATCACATATAATCATGAATACTATAAATCCTAAAGTACCAATTAAAAATAAGAAAACAGTTGTGGATAAGAAGCTATCAAAAAGATAAAATAAAATGATTTTTTCTAAAAATAATCAAATAATTCAAAATAAGTTACAGAAGGAAAAGGGAAAGAACAGATTTGACGAGTAGGAAATAAATTGCAAAATAAAAGACGTGAACTTAACCATGTCAAAGGCACACTAAATGTAAATGGCTTAAACATTACAATTAAGGGTAAAGATTAACAGATGGGATATAAAAGCAAGACTCAACTATATTACATGTTGGCCGTAAATACTTAATATAAATATAAGGACACAAATAGGTAAAAATAAAATGATTAGAAAAGATATACCATGAAAATACTAGTCACTATCAAATTTGAGACAAAATAAGACTGCAAAGTAAAGAACGTCATTAAACACAATCATTTCATAATAGTTAAGGTCAATGTATCAAGAAGATATACGAACTCTAAATGTGTATGCACCTAAAAAAAGTACTTCAACATAAAGCCAAAACTAACAGTATGGAAAGAGGGAAAAAAAATCCAATTTATAAAGTAAGAGATTTTAGTGCACTTTTCTCAATAATTCATAGAAGAAAGAGATGATAAATCAGTAAGGATAAACAAGGGATACACATTATCAATAAACTCATTACATTTTTATAAACATTTGAGTAAAACTCAAGAGCATAATATACATTCTTTACAGGTACACATGAAATATTTATTTACAAATGTATTATTATAGTCCAGATTTTATACTCCAAAGCCAGTCTCAACAAATTTAAAAGGATTCAAGTTATACATCATATTTTATGACCCCAAAATAATAAATCAGAACTCAGATACAAAAATATATATATGGCAAAATCTTCAAAACTTGGAAAATAAGTAAAACACTTAATAACCTCTGAGTCAAAGGACAAATCAAAAGGAAAATTTGTAATTTTTTTCTTTTCATTTTCAAAATATAAATTTAAGGGCTAAATTTGAAGTTTTGATACACATAAACGTACTCAAAACTCAATGAAAGTGAAAAATTCTACTTGGGGTAATTTTATAGCACTTAACACCTATACTAGAAAACAAAAGAGATCACAAGTCAGTTACCTCAGTTCCCATCTGAGAAAACTAGAAAAAGAGAAGCGAAAGAAACAAACTAATTTAAAGAAAAGCAATAATGAATACTAGAGTGGAAATCAATGAAATAGAAAACATAAATAGAGACTATCAATGAAGTAAAAATATGAGTATTTGATAAAATCCATAATACTGATAAAGTTCTAAGTGAAACTAATAATGGACAAAAAGAAACAAGGCAATAAATTCCAATATTAAGAATGCAGGTCATTATATTACTACAAAATAAAGATATTCAAAGGATAAAAGACTACCACCAAGAAACCAATACTTGATCACTACACATTTGAAAAGCTAGACAAAAATTGATAAATTCCTTCAAAAACAAATTATTAAATTCAAGAACAAACAGGTAGCATGAATAGCACCACGTGTAAATTAAAAAGTAGATTTATAATTAAAAATCACTGACAAAGCACTAGTCTCAGATGAGGCTATTTAGTGCTACCAAGCACTCGGGGGTGGGGGGACTAATCTATGTAAACTTCCAGAAATTGAATAAAACGTATCTCTTCTCAAATGCTGATATACATTTTTAAAAACCCAAAACTGTAAAACAATATTCTTCCAACAGAATCCAGTAGTACATTAAAAGTAGTATATCCCTGGACCAAGTAGGATTTTACCTAATAATGCAAAACTGGTTTATCATGCAGAATTCAATAAAAGATGGCATAGTAACAGAAAAAGTGACAGAAACTATATGACATCTCAATAGAAGTAGAATTTTTTTTAATTCTTCATGAGCCACATGGAAAAATGAGCAAATTTTAGTCCTATCTCATAGGCAGTACTATCATACAATAATGCTAACGTTATTTAGTGAATGATAATATTTACTGAGGTAGTGTCTCCACTACTTAGTGATTAACACTATTTAGTAAAGTGCTTATTCATTCAGTAATGTCCCTAAAATATTTATTAAGTGCTTACTATGCATTTGAGACTAAAACCTAGATCTACAAAAACATTAATAAAAATGAGACAAAAACTACTTGCCCCAGTGGAGATTATATCCTTGTAATTATTGGCATTGTAACTGGAATATTGTCTTTATTCTCCCTCTGGTCAGATCTTTCATTTACTCACAACAGCATTGTAGGCAACTTTGACTTTGTCAACACAGTCAGATGTTTCTATGTATCCCACTCATTGTGTCATTTTACTTTCTTGTCATTGAAGGCCTATGAAGATTCCATTTCTACTTCTTCGATCTGAACTAACTCAAATACGATAACTCTCTATTCCCCTTCTTACTTACCAGAATAAAGGTGCTTACCTCTTTCGTAATTCTAGATTACAACATAGAAAATAAATAATGCTTCATTCTTACACAATACTTTATACTTTTCAAAGCATGTTTGCATTATCTTCCTATCTCATTTTCAAAATCCTGTGAGCTCACTAGAGAGAGGGGTAATATCTTTATTTTACGGTGCAGGCAATGGAGTCCCGAGAAGTTAAGTGATGCATTGATCCTTCAAAGATATTTAATTGCTACACAAAGATGGTATTTTGCCATATCCTTCAAGTTTCAAAAGAGTGCTTCAAATGTAAGCATTCTTTCTTGAATGCAGTGGCACATGTCCAATATTTTCTAAACCGGCTTCTTCAAACACGTCTAATAGCAAAAGCATTTTAATGTGTCTCCTAAACATTCTGCCCAATAGTATTAGAGTCGATTATAGAGCATGCACACTTTGCCAGTCCTAAACTGTTATAAAATGATCAAACCAGGGAGAGTAAGCAAGTACCCTTATAGGGAAATTTAGGTCAGAGAGCTAAGAACTCCCATTATTATAACATTTACAATCCCAAATATAAAAATATTCTGTACACTTCCTCAAAGTTACTCTGAAATTAAATTCCCCTAACTGAATGATTTTCAAAGTGTTATACAGAAATGTTTTTTAAAAAGCTGCTTTTTTACACCTATATCATGGAATCAACTTAGCTATAAAAATAATCATCTTACTCAAATTATTCAACTCAAAGTACTAAAAGTATATTTTGGAGAATCTTTTACCCAATTTTAGTAGAACTGCCTCTGCACAGCTGACAGGAAGAAATGAAGAAAGGCTTTCCTCTGCTATAAATAAAATACAGAAGTGGGGGGGTCATTTGAAAGTTGGTTGAATTGGCTGTTCCTCTTTTAAAAGTCACTACATTAATGTGAAAATAATTCATATTGGAAGTTGTGCTTGGATTTCTCCAAGTGATTGCAAATATTTTTGAAAATAATCTTATTTACTATTTCTAAAATAAATTATATATACTTAAACAAATATATATACATAAGTATATATATATATTTATTTATTTATTTATTTATTTACTTTTACCAATAAGGTCATTCGTGAAAAACTAGCACAGGCATTAAGAGATTATATTTCTAGGCACATGCAAAGCTCATTTAACTTTAATTATACAGTTCTTTAATTTGGTAATTATAAAATATTCCCTGACAAAATTAGTTTTAGTTACAGACTTAGGCATGTAAATTTCACACAGCCACCACTTTTTCTGACACACTGTCAGAATGTCACAGTTTTTAAATAATGACAGTACGTGGTATGATACCACTACTTTTTAAAGAAATGCCTCCATAAGAACTTAACAGTCAGTCAGCTCCCTCAAAAGAAAGATAAGGAATAAACAGTGGCAACAGTTTGCCATCTTACAAAACATAAAATTGAAATAATAAAATATCTTCAAGTTGAGAGAGTGACTTTTTAAAGAGATATTTAACATATGATTAAGCCAGTAATACCAGTTAAATGTCACCTAAACCGTAAAAATAGTTAAATCTTACCCAAATGGCTAGGATTACAAACACATTTTTATCAGATTTCTTTATGACACAGAGAAGATTTTTACTATAGTAAAAAGTAGCTGTTAGATTTCAGATTTAACCCTCAAAAGACTCAGGCCTTTAGAGGTGGGGCTTTCTGAAAGTGACCGGACCTTCGGGGCTCTGACTGCATTGGATTGGTCCACTGAGAAGCCAGAATTTGAGGCATGATTGAGACATAATGCAAACTTAGTCCATGGGACCTAGCTGAAGGGATGGGTCATGGGAGCGTGACCTTGGGAACTATATTTTGTCCCTGTCTGATTAGCTGTCCTCCACCATGCCCTTCTGCCATGACATTTGTGTCTTGGAGCTGAATGACTACAGACTGAAACCTCTGCATTATTGAACCAAAATAATCCTTTCCTCCTTTAATTTCCTTTAAGTTCATTTCAGGTATCGTGTCAGAGTAATGAAAACTAATACAGTAACTATGTTAAAATAAAAGACATTATAAAGCTCAATATATACAAGGGCTTCTTTTTTATTTTTTTTGACCCATCCCTTCAACTAGGTCCCATATACTAAGTTTGCATTATGTCTCTTTTTACAGAATTCATTTCAAAGGAACTTGATTCCTTATCTGTATACTCATATACACAGCATTTGAGTCAGCACTTGAACATGAAAATACAAGAAATAAAAAGACAAATTAACTTTTAAAATGAATAATCTGAGCTAAGTAATATTTTATGGAGCAATCAAAAGGAGGCTAAATAGATTCATTCATAGGAAATGGATACATATTGAAGATATACTCCTAAGTAAAATAAATAAGTCACACATGTGTAAATACCAAATAGTTTCTCAGGTGTGAATAAACTGTAATAGTACATAAGATCCTAATAAGATTACTGACATTGTGAAATGGGAAGAAAGGAGCTAAAGGTGTAGGGAAGGTGGGATGGGTAGGGGAAGGGTAATAAGGGAAAAGAAAAAAATGTGAGATAATGAAAAGATGGAAATAAAGTGCTTGTGGAGGAGAGGAGGGGGTGAAGGGAGGGCAGGGACAAGGGGAAAAAATGAGAACCAAAACCTCTCATGTAGAGGTACAAGATCCCAATGATGAATGTAACTGTCTTGCATCCCTAAAATGTACCAATAAACTCAATTAAAGCTAAAAAAAAAAAAGGCTAGACCAAATACTTAAATAATAACAACAAAAACAACAATAATAGCTATTTGACCAGAAGAAATGTGTTATTTTATTATTCTTTCCTTTTGATGGATGGGAAACTAAAACAAGCAGCAGAGGCTACAATAATTATCCAATGCCCCATATTTAATGAGCAGTTGAGTGAACATTTGATTCTAACTAGAAAGTGTGAAATTTGTACAACAATTACAGAGGTATGTCAGTTCACAAACACTTTAGTTTGCAAAAAAAAAAAAAATCGTTTGCAAACAGAAGGGTTCAGCAAAATTTTGTTTTTGTTTGCATCAGGTGAGAAACATGACCCTGGCCATCTTTCCCACACAAAGACAAACACAGCCATCTTTTCCACAATCATAGAATAGATTAAGTTGGTGAACCGAGGCACCACTGCCTATGATTGATATTAGCAGTATAACATCTTGAACAGTGAGACATTTAAGTGAAAAAATTATAAACTCTAAATGAGTAGCTAAAATATTTTTGAATTATACTAATTCATGTCTTACTTTTGCTTGCTTATGAACGGATTAGTCTTAAAAACAAAATTCTCCCTCTACCTCCTTTACCTGTGTACCTACCATGATCGCTTCTCTATCCATTGCTTCTGCTCTTAGGGAAGACAATAATCTGAAATCTACCTGTGTACAACCTGATTTACAGTCTCGCACATTTCTCCTTTGCTTCCTTCTGTAGGAAAGACAGTCTCCACATCTTTTGAAAGATAAGCAGTGGCTCACATTTACCCCTCTCCCCATTTATTTCTTCTAGTGTTCTGCCTCCATTTTTTTAAACAGAGAAGTCTCATTCTCACCTATTGTTTCCTAGGCTCCAGGAGAATCCTGGAGGCAAAAGCAATAAAAAAACCAGGAATGCAGCCATCCTAGTATTGGAGGAGGGTTTGCAGCAACTCTGTTTAAATCAAGAATATGGGGACTTCGCCTAATCTTGGGAGAATGGATCTCTTGGTAACAGACCTATTTTCTGAAGAAGGCACAAGACAGAAATCTAGGTTTGTTGGTGACACAAAGTCTGTGCAGTTCTAAGAAACATAGCAACGGAGTCAAAGAATGAGAAAAGCTTGCTGTAATGGAGTGTATGACAGAGAAAAAGTTTATATGGAATAAAAACATCAGGACCAGGGATTTAGTTCAGTGGCACCAAGCCTGCCTCACAAGCAAGGTCCTGAGTTGGTAACAAAACGAACAAACAAACAAAAACAGCTCTTGTTTAGTTGACATTTTTCTTATCTCTCCAAGGCAAATGCTAAGTGCTTCAGATATTTTTCCATTCCTTGCATTAAAAGGATTCCTTCTGAGTTCCTCTTTTTCTCTCTTCCTGTTTTCAAGGTTTTAATTATCTCCTAAGAGAGGAAAGTCTTCCTGAAAGAAAGTCGACAGGTAGAGAGTAGGCTGGTCGTCCTTACAGTGCGCAGATTTTCACTCAGTCCGCTATTTATCAACCTCATTTTTCTCTCCTAGCTTCCCACATCCCAGATGTCTGAAAGTTTCAAAATTCTTTGGCTCAATTCCTTCAGGAATATAGCTTCCACACTCTGCTAGACAAGAAGGGTGGTCTCCTAGTGTGCCAGGTAGAGAGGCAAAGAGCAGAACACAGCAAACTGGTGATCGGACAGCCACTTCCACTGCTAACCAACCACCACGTTCTGCCTTTGAGTTCATTCCCAACTGCAAGTGCTGGGCCCTTCAGAGCTCGGGCAAACCAATATCCTGATTCTCAGTGTCTCTCCCTTCACATCTCCCAAATGTTCACTAACATTCCTTCTTTGTATTGCTTCCTCTCCTATTCCCTTTCTGCAGATAAATACATTTTTATTAACTCACTGACCATCATTAATAATCTATAATATTCCATTAAACATAAGAGAAATTGTGATGGCAACAAGAACAGCTTGAGCTTTTCACACTACTTTATGATACTGATAGAGATACATATTCTTACAAGTGAGGCTTACATTATTTCTAGTTTATTAATATTTCCCTTGGGAATAGATGGTTTCTTTCACATTTTTAGTCCATCTCTGGTGAGATTTTTTCCTTTGATCTATCTCTGTGATTAATTTTTAATGAATTCCTAGCTCTCAACCATCACTGGTTTAGTTTAATCATTCCTTTAACACACTGCTACATTTAATTTGCTATTTTATACTTTGACTTTTGTCCTTATATGAGAGATCAGTCTGTAGATATATATTTTATATGTGACATTTTCTGTAAGGTTTTAGATTCGGGATTAGGCAATATTCAAAACCATTAACTACAATAGTTCCTATCGATTTCTACTCACAAAAATAAGAATTACCTCTTAAAAATTGAAAAGCTTAATGGTAAAATTTTTAATGGATAATTATTTAAGGACTATTTTTTTAATTTTCTCCATTTCAAATACAACAGTTTTCCACCATGAAATTACAAGTAGCTAGCCACTTTCTCCCTGATCTTAAACTCCATAGGGTATCAATTTATAAATTATAATTTTATTAAAATGTCTACTTTCAAATTCTTTATTCATTCTTTTTAAAAATAATTGTGCTATATATTACTTCTGGCAGTTATATCCAGAAACTTAAAGTGATTAATTTTACGAAACTGCTCTTACATGTATGAACTCCACTTTTTACTGCTTCTTCAAATTTTATTTTTATGATAGCTTATTCCTCTTAATATTGTTTAAATTTTATATTTTTTAAAATGTTCCTATTTTGGAGAGGGGAGAGTATCATAGTAAAAAGATGGAATATTCTGTGTTTGCAACGAGTACAGCCTTGGATGCATCTTTTGGGGTGCTCTGTTTTTCACTAAATAGTCTTATATTCTTTAAATAATCCATAATTAGAGTTTTTCATTGCCTCTGATCCAATAGTTTCTAATGGCTTGTTTCTTTTAAGTAGTTATTTTGTGCTATAGATTTTCTGTTATTAACTTCTGGTTTAATTGCACTGTGATCAGACAATAAACAGTATCATTTAGCACATAAATGAATGCCTAACAATATTAGCAACCAAATGTGGCATGCCATAGCATACACGTGAGCATAATAAAAATTTAGACTTCCCACACTAGAGAAAATGGTTTGGGAGGGGGTACGTGGGTAATTTTACCATTCTACAACAGGATGATTTTATCAAAAGTTCCTTTACATCTGAAATTAGGCCATAACTCTCATTTTCATACTGTTAAAAGACATATGTTGATCTCTCTGCCTTTAACAAAATGGATCATCCACAGTCTACTGAATGGGAACAACATTCTTTAGCTTCAACACAAAAAGGCCAAATTAAAATGAGATGGTTTCAGCCATTTAAATCACCACCACTTTGACATTTTAAGATATTTTATGAATACATTAAGTAAAATCTACAAACGCTCAATGTTAGATGGACCATGACATGCCTAGTAAAGGGATGGAACAATTGTTTTGGATCCTAGTGTGATAGTCCTTTTCCTATGTGCTCTTTCCTGTAATGGCCACATTACTGAATATATTCACCAACTGTAAAGATTTTTCATCAATTTTACTAGGGAAGACTATAATTCAGAAGAGAAGCAACAATCAAGTGTAGCTTACTAGGGAGGATTTTGTTCTGTTAGAAAAATCACACAGCTATGAATGATAAGGGCTTAGAAAAATAAAAAATCATCTTTAAGGTGGAGCCAAGAAGCTTCTCGGGGGAATTGTGGCAACACAGGCCATTTCATAATCTTTACTGGGTAACCCAGTTTTCATCAGAACATTTAGGTTCTTAGTTGGAAGATGTTCAAGTGAGAAAGAAATCAGGGAAATTATTAAGTATTGATTTTATACTTACTCACCTAGTAAAATTTGATTATAATGCCAAAGAAATAGACAGCATGATTTTGAACCAGTTTAAATGTCTGCGTGACTGGCAGACGTGGTTTGGAATGAGCACTGAGCTTCGTGGAAACCTACACCTGTGTCACCATGCTGGCTCTGTGACCTGAGCACCTAACACCAGGTGCTCCCTAGACCTCCCAGCCCAGAGGAGCTTCACACAGCATGATCATCACGCTACAGAACCCATGTCCTGTGAACCTGAGTTTTCTGGTAAATGCTTCTTCTTCAAGTACTATTTATTGAGAATCTATTATGTGCCAGACAACAATACTAAGTAATAGGAGATAGCATTTAAAAAGGTGTTTATGGTCCTTTTCCCTAATAAAACTTGTGACAGGCCAGTTCTTCTTGACCTCAAACAGGATAATTAATTTATTATTTTTTTTAAATCATCACTCTATTATCTGTGTGTGCACATAATAGCTATTTTGTACTTCTTTGGGAGTTAAAGTTGATAAAAACAAAAAGAAAAAGTTAAGCATTTCTGTTACATCATGCAAACAATGGTACAGGGTCAAAGTTTTATTTTATCGCACACCTAATAACACTCTGTCCCTCAGTACCACTTCTGTCAGAGGGGTATTGGAGGCATTTAAGCTTTAATTGCAAACATATCTAGTAAAAATAAGCTAATTAAAATATCACCATTTCCTTTTATGAAGGAAATTTTCTTATATGCCAATAATGTCAAAGATGAGTAACAATAGTAAGATAATTAAATATAAGTATTTAAAATAAAGTGAATTAAAAAATGTATGACATGCTTGATTTATTAAAATTAAACAACAAATCTGAATATGACTGATGGCAATGATGTTGGAGGAAGAATGAAAGCAACAGTGATAACTTCTACCAATTGAAGCTTCTCGTTCTCCATTTACCTCTTGAGAGCTTACCTGAAATGCAAAACCTAAAATCAGATTTTAGTGTCTTTTTATCCTGTGGAATATAGAAACAATTGTTAATTAATCTACTGTACTTATGTGTTATGTTTGTGAAATCCTCCTTGATCTTAAATTTCCCTGTATTTCCTCAGGGTTATTTGCTTTCTGTTAGGAAAACCAGGATGCCCAGTGCTAAACTTACTGCTCTGCCATTTGTTTTAGATTATTCACCCTACACGTTCCAATTTGCATAACTTTATTGTTTTGTGGATTCTAAGCTTGTGAATTTATAACCAAGGCACCTGCCAGTGTTACTGTATTTAAGGAACTGTCAGCAGTTTCTATTTTGGGATTCTAAGTTAGCTACAAAAATTCACTCTGGGTTGAATTCTGGCATGTGTTATAGGGTTAACAAACCAAAAGTGAATTATTTTTAGAAAAAGGGAAGGGAGTAGAGGGGAAATAGTTCTTGGGTTGTTTTTTTTTTTTCTCTTGAGGTATAGAAACATAAAATAAAAAACAGAAGTTGGTACTTGCAAAATTATTCTGAGAGATTAATTCTTTTTGAGTTTTTTTTAAGTTAATGTTTTTTCAACCCACTAGTCTACATTGCAGGCTAATTTCTTGAGAGATTGTGATAAAATATTAAAATTATCTGTTCTATTTAGAGACAAAATATCTTGTGTATGCATTAATTTTAATAATGGAAGAGCAGTTTCAGGAGCAAAAACTTATCTACTTAGTAAAGATTAGACTAGCAAACACAGAAGCATCTGAAATATAACCTTCAAGTGTTTATAAGGCAGGTCTCTGTCTAGTTGCACATGCTTACTGCAACACAAATAGCTTTACTGCACATAAAGAATGAGGGATGCTCTGAATTTCATATTCTGTTAAAGGTTAACTTCTAAAAATGTCTAAATCTTTATTGGGCAAGTAAAATAAGATTTATAAATATATCTCAAACTTTTGCAAAAAATATAACCTGAAAATATTTTTGCAAAGCAGAAAGGCACAAAAGGTAGGTATCATGCCTTCCCATTTCCTCACACATGGAAGAAAACACTAGAGGCACAGATAGACTTAACCAATAAACTATACCCAAAGTATCTTAGATGTAACACACATACTCTTTCCAGTTTTGAAAATATTAAGAATGTTGTAGCTAGCTTTGTGGTTCCATCAAATGATCACACATTTCTTGAGCACTTGTTGGGGCCAGGCACTGAATTGAAGAGTTTCATTAGTTATAAAATGCTGGGACAGCAAAGGGAGTATATTTTAAAACTTGGGAAAGAAAAAGAAGTCTTCAAAAGACATAACGTATATCCAGGCACTATTAAGGGAAGCATATTCTGGCCTACAGTGTTGAGCAACCTGATCTCTCTAGCAGGTGCATCACTTTTGTAGAAACTGAGGCACCAGCTGACCAGAGACCAGTACCCATAAGCATGGAGTCCTACATTTCACTCTATGGGCGTACTCAGCAAGCTTTCCAATTCTAATTTGATTCGAGTAACTTTCAGTAAATCAGCACTGGGTTGGTTTACATGTGTAACTTAAATTAAGCAATTCTGATAAATTAAGAAGTCTAATATTTGTATTTTAGTTTATATATTACTATCCCGTGACTTTGTTGATGCAATCCTGTCCCTGCAGGACAACTCTAGTCCCAGTGTGCTACCCAAGTATCTGGATTTCCACTACAAAGCTTCACTTTCTGGAACCTTTAGTTCAATCTCAACACTTAACAAGCACTTTGTAATAAATGAATGAGCAAAGGCAATGACACCTTATGAAACTCCTGGAGAGCAGCCATTTCTCCTATTAGCATGCTGAAGTTGCTAGGTGCTTTTCTCTCCAATTTCAACAGGAACTGAGCTCAAAGAGAAAAATAGAGTTTAAGTTTTCACAATTTCATTTTATTTTAATGGATTCCAAAAAAATAAAAGAAAAAGAAAAAGAGTGAAAGCAGAGACTTCTAAACTATACCTCATTTCCACTCTGATGTTTTCAGTCATAATTACTGCTTAAATAAATATTATTAAACCATGTTAGATTTTTTTCCTATTTGTTGGCAGCCTATTCCTGAAAGGTACCATAGAATTCTCTCAACCTCCTCTTTACAAAGGAACAAACTGATGTTATTATTTCATCTAATCATGCAAGAATACAAAAGGAAATCGTACCAAAGGAAGATTAAAATAACAAAGAAGTCATTCTCCTCTAATTAAAATAAGGAAGTGAGGTGAGTTTGAAGTTAGAAAACAGAAAATTATTTCAGGGAGACTCACATACACACTATTCTTTTGCTGTTTATTCAACTTTTTTATTCAACTCTTCAACTTTACCTTCAATTTTCTAGTTATTAATGTTTTTTTTTCTTTTATTGACTTTATTGGTACATTTTAGGTATACAGTACAATTGCATTCATTATTGGGATCTTGTACCTTTACATGACAGGTCTTGGTTCTCATTTTTTCCCCCTTGACCGTATCCTCCCTTCACCCCCTCCTCCCCTCCCCATTTACAAATACTTTATTTCCATTTTGTCATTTTGTCATTTAATTAACTTTTTCACACGTGTTGACATAAAAACAAAAAGTTCCTCATATATATATATATATATATATATATTCTTGTTTATAAGCATAAAAATATGCACCCAGGGCCAGGGATTTAGTTCAGCGGTTCGATGGCCTGCCTTGCAAGCGCAAGGACCCAAGTATAATCCCCAGTACCAAAAAAATAAATAAATAAATAAAATAAAAATATGCACCCAAAGATGGGATGTCAACCATTCCATGTTTTGTTTGTGATTGTTTTAACTGGTGTAACATTCTAAATTTTAGCTTTGCACATTAGGTTGAATCATATGCAACCACTATATCTGCATTTCAGAAATGATCAAATACCAGCAATTACACATGGCTCAAATTAATGTTTACTGAAAATGTAGCTTTTTACAAATTAACTATCTTATAACATTATATTTTCTGGCCAATATTATTTATGTTCTTGTATATAAACTAAAATAATTAACAATTAATTAACAGAGTAATTTATAGTAAATAGTGCAGTTTATCATAAGAAATAACTTTATTTCCCTAAAAGCAAGTGTTTATAATCATGCAAGCACACTATGTACTAGTGAAAAATGGAAAGATGTTTCCTTACTAAATGAGATACACATTAAACAATGAGTCAAATGGAGACTTTAACCTATGTGACAATCATTTCATTCACAACCTAACACCAGTTCTCCTGTGGATTCTAACTATGAGCACCTCAGATTTCTGTAAAATTTCTAATCTATAAAAAGGAATGCAATCATTCAGTAATAGCTTGCAAAGATGAACTTGAATCAAAAGAACATAGTCCACACAATACATAACTTTTAACCCACCTTTGTTGTAAAGTTGTTAAAGCTCTAAACAGTATTAAAGTGATGACTAATCCAAAGCATACTCTTTTGATGGAGAACTTAGTACATTATAAGCATGCTCTTTCTTATCATGCCAGGCATCTAAAAGCCAACATGTTTTATGGTTTGGAACAAAAATCCTATAGATAAAATGAACTGCAACATAAAATACCCAAGAAAATAATATGAATACTACTTAATATCTGTTATCCAACTGACATTCCCTTCAAGTTATCTTTGCCCCAAATAATTTGTAAAAATTTCTAAGAATGCTATCACTTGTAAGAAAATATATTCTTTCACGTAATTTTTGTTCTAATATAGATTACCTGAAAAAAGTAAAGAATTTCATTTCTACTTCAGAATCACATAGGTCCAATTTGTCACTGGAAACGTGCATTCGCTATTTAGATCTATTCATCAATAACAAAACCTTTAGCTGAATTTATTCACTTTTATTAAACCACATTAATCACATCCAGTGACAACAGTCCCATCTCTTTCAAATTATTGTCCTTTCTTTATATCGCACTAGGCTCTGTGTTCTTGAACCAAAAAATGAATAAAATAACCTTAACTCAAAAGTATATGTTCTAATTTTAAAAAGCAAAATGAATTTCAAAAATCATCAGTACACTGTAGTGATAATATAGAACTTTCACTAAATAGCGTAACTTTAGGCTGTCAATGATAAAATGGACAAGACAAAGTAATTTTTAAATGGACAGTAATTAATACATCATTGATTTGGGTTAATGGGAATTTGTAGACCATTATTTTATTTTATTCATTGTTTTTTATTTTTAAAATGGAGTTTTCCTCCCTAAAAGTTGTAAGTATCAAAAACCAGGGTAATTGTGGTATTTCAGAACACGTGCATGTCTAAACCTTGACTTGTCTCTGAAGTGTTTATTTCATCGCATAAACTTAAAATTGGTTTGTTTCTATTTCCTTCTGGTATGATGTGTGACTTCTCTTTCAGGTATTGGATTCAACTTGTATGTGTAGGTCATTTGTCCTTAATGTGCATGAACAAATTTAGTCCTCCACTTAAATATGATAAGCTCTGTGGTTTGCTTATTTATAGCATTTGAGGAGGGCAAAAAATCAAAAATACTCATTGTAACTTTCAAAGACTTTCAACTTTATCAGTCAGAAAAAAAGAATTTCACACTATTTTCAATTTAAACTTAAAACAATCTACTGTATTTTAGAATTTGGGAGGAGATTTCACATCATTTATATTATATCATTTATTTTAATTATTTCTGCAAATACTAAAGTTGTTTCAGGGACCTCTAACTTCCAGAAAGGCAAGAGCCATTTCTTATTCTTTTTTTATGCTTTATGGCAACATTCTTCAAATTTAATGAACACTTGAGTCACCTTGAGATTTTATTAAAAGGTGGCTTCTACTTATTAGTTCTGAGATGGGCCCTGAAACATTGCGTTTTTTGAACAACTGCAAGGTTGCGCTGAAGTTGCTAGTTTGCGAACAACACTGAGTATCAAAGGTGTACAGCACCTAACCAAAGTCATGAACCACTTGATATTCATTGAAAGAAATGCCTACATTTGTGCCAGATACAATTGACAATTCTCATAATCCTAGAAGGAAGATACTATTATTTCCTCCTCACAAGGAAATGAAGGCACTAAGAGGTAAAGTCATTTAATCCAAGTCAGCCTGATTCCATAGTCTTCGCTCATAATCATATTATAGTTCCTCTTAGCATCTTATTGTCGTAATAAATAAATCATCTTGATGCACTTTCTTTCCCCATCCTTCACAGACCAGCAGGGTGCCACTTCTTAAAATTTTCCCACTTTGTATAATTTCCTGGTGTTATCAACTGAAAGTTTATGTATTCCAAAAGTTCTTATGTTGAAGTCTCATCCTAATGTGATGGCAGCAGGAGGGCAGGTATATGGGAGGTGATTTGCATCTTATTACAGAGTCCTCATGGATAGGGTGAGTACCCTTATAAAAGAGGCCACACCGAGCTCCCTCACCCTTTCCCTGCCATGAGACAAGTGAGAAGACAATGTACTCTGAACCAAACAAGAACCAGGCTCTCACTAGACAGTGAATAAGCTGACAGGACTTCGATCCTGGATTTAACAGCATCCAGAACTGTGAGAAATAAGTCTAAGTTTTAAAACTACCCAGATTATGGTATTTACGTTATAGCAGCCAAAAAAAGACTAAGACGCCATGCTCACCCAAGCTTCCCTCAGTAAACTGTTTATCCTGCCATCACAGTGCTCACCAGTGTGACATTTGTTTGTATGGGTCCCTGGTGTTCCTTGACAGAGGTCAAAAGCGTAAGAGTTGTAACTTGGTCTTCTTCACTTCTAATACCCAGTACCTAGAATACGAGAGCTTTTAAAAGATATAACCACAGGTACAAATCCCAGGAATTCAAATCTGTCTAGTCTGGGGTCAAATGTAAGGATCAGTATGTTTATAATATTCCCTGGAGGATTTTTAGGTAATTCCAGGTTAGAACTCCATACGCTGAGCTTCATACGACATACAGAGTGCTTGAACCTTCAATCTAGTGACATGGGTATCCTTTGGAAAGTTTTGACAAGGTCCTCACTAGTTGATGTGTTGAGTATAGTCTATTGGGGAACAAGGGCCAAACCAAAGTCTAGGCTGTCAAATCAAAAGCTACTATAATAGTGTGGCTAAAGGCAAACAGTAGCCTAGACTGGGGTCATGGCAGTAGAGATAATGAGAAATCATCATGGGTCTAGATACACGTTCCACAGTACAAAGATGATTGCATGTGGAGTCATGGGAATAGAATTGGATCAAGGATAATGCCAAGCTTTTTGGCTTGAAGAACTAGAAGACAAGGCTTTCTACTTATTGAGGTGAGGAAGACTTCAGAGGGAATAAGTAACATAGGTGACACTATTCATTTCAGAAGTAGGTTAACTATCCCCAAAGTCAATGCTATTTAAAATGGAGCCTGCCCATTAGGAATGGAGTTCTTTTCCCTATCATACTCCTTCTTGCTGTCCTCTGCTAAACCATCTCCTCACCAAACCAACTTTCTAGCTCTTCTAAAAGTCCCTCTTTCCTCTTGTAGATCCTTTTCTGAGTTTTTACTATGCTTTTTGGATTTTTCCTCCTATAAAAATGCTGTTCTTGTTTCTTCCTCCACCCTGAAAATCTGCCATTTTCTTCTCTTCTCTAGAAAGCCTTATGTTGCCTTCAATCCTGTCTCAACTTTCTGCTTACTATTATCTGAATCTGTTGCTTTGTTCTCCTGTGCCCTTAACTACTGAAATATCTTGGGTGGCCCTGCCTATCAGCAGTCAGCACAAGCCGTGCCACTCTTCTGTTGAGGTGAGAACAAATAAAAGCAACTATTCCAGTGCCCACAGAATTAAGTTATTCAAATTAAACTTTTTCAACAAAGAAACAGTAAGCAGAATACCAAATCTGCAGTATATAAAAAATAATATATTTCCATTAAATAAAACCTGAAAGTTATTTCAGACAAACAAAGAAATGTATCTAACTATACACATAGAGAAACTGGACTCTATGGTATCTGATATGGTATTCCACAAAAATTAGCTACTCTGTGATTTTATGATCATCAAAATTACATTCAATACCACTTCCTCCATATCTAAAGCCACTTTTCTCCTATGGCCAAAGTCTGTGATTATGAAAAAGAAACAAGCTGGGTGATCCAAATTGTGATGCTCACATTTAAATCCTAAAGTACTAGACTACAAAAAGTAATTGTCTGATTATGCCACAACTTTACCATGAGTGTTTGATGCTACTAAGTCTACAGAGAAGTAATAATTGCAATATCAGATTTACCTAGAAATTTTTTTCTACATGTTTTCATGAAAAGATGGTTCAAATTACCCAAAAAAGGCTGTTGGGAAGCTGAAAGATCCACAAGTTATATCTCAAAGGAATTCTTCCCCTAGAAATCTCAAAGGAATTCTTACCTCAAAGAAGAGTAAAATAAATTTAAGTAGCTTGAAATGTTAAATATCTCTTTGATAATGAGGCTAATATAATGGAAAACAGAAATATTTCAATTTCTGCCCTACTTTTTACATAAATTCTCAATGAAATGTTCAAACGTATAAAAAAATACCATTCTCCAATTTAAAAGAAATGGATACCAACATTTGTATGGTTCTATTGTACACCATGGTGCATCTCCTCTGGGGCTCGCTATATAATTTGATTGGAACTTGGCATGTTCAGAAAAGAGAAGAAAAGTTAATAAGGCAATTATTCATGCACTACCTAAATCAGACAGGAATCTGAGCCTTTGAAAAGGCACAATACAAAAGGAATGGTCCCTCCAGAACTCACCAACATGTGCCATTCCTGAACTGAATCAAACAGCCACTTTCTCATTTAATTTTCTTGTAATTCCACAGTCACACAGACAAATTGTTTCAAATGCTTTTAAAATGATTTGTGGTTAAAATTAAACATATTCGGCAACATAAAGGCATATCATGGTTTAGAATGACCAGTTCTTGTTCATTTTGTAACTTACCTTCATGTATCTTCTTTCCCTTTCTCTCACATAGTACACAGAATATAATAAGCATTAAAAACAGGTGAAAGCAAATAGAGAGATAAAGGAGGTAGATGGACTGAAAATGAGTGAGTAACACAGGACAGCCTGAACACTATGAAGACCCTGAGTTACTCAGGGAAGAGAAAGAACAATATGGAAAGGAAGAGACAGGGAGAAAAGTGCTGTAGCTGTGTGCATACTAAGCACAATTTCCATCTATTCCACTGTTTGAATTCAAACCAGATCTGAGTTGAGTAGGTAAATCCCTTAGACACCTGATTTTTAATATAGTTCTTATACCTTGAGAAGTGGCCAGAGGAAATGATTAGGTCAAATCATGTGAAACTGCTTATCCTATAAAATTTGTGAGTGTGTATGGCTCAACCTAAGAAAAATATTTTTATAGCAATGCTAATTATCTTCACTCTCCTCCTCTCAACCATGAATTAAGTAAATATGCTAAGGGATGGGCAGTTGGAAAGTTCTCCAAAAAAGGCTAGAGGAGAATTCAAACATTGCAGTGCAACAAGGACCAATAATAAGGTTTCCCCCACCCCAAGTCCAGGGCCTTGTCCCACAACACCACTGTAACAATTGGTGGGAAGTAGTGGTGTCCAAGTATCAGGGAGAGCAAATGTCAGTCCTATCTACACAATCACCATATCACTGAAAGACAAAATTATAAGTACCAAAATAGAGCTCTCTTCCTCCTCATGTACCAGAGAACAATGAAGGAATAAAAAAAATTAGTCAGCAGAGGGAATGACAGTTCCCTCAAGTTCCAGGAGTTAGTGGCACTTTTTACAGGAAATCCTAAGTTTGCCAAGTTCAAGAGTCCTCTGCTAGTGATTAGTCAATGTGATTGACATCGAGGGATACTTTAAAGAGCCCAGTCCTGCAACAACACATCTTTTAAGGCTGCAAGTACAAAAGATTTTATATCTTTGGTCATTGCCACTGTCATGAAAAATAAGAGCTCATACCAGTCACAGTAAACTCCCCATTAGCTGAAAATTAAAGAGGGATTCTGAAGTCCATGGATGTATCACTAGTGGATTTAATGATTCTAACCATGAAGCATATGGAAGGG
>NW_022900916.1:20818685-20822518 GCF_012274545.1 Fukomys damarensis | reverse complement strand
AAAAAAGTATTGGAATAAACCAAATTAATACCATAATCAGATAAAAGAAGTTTAATTGGCTGATACTGTAAGCATCCTTGATGACAACTGGGCACCTGAATATCTTTGAATGTGCTTAAGACTTTTCTCCCAAGGATTTACTCTTAAGGCTGTTGAAAACTAGGCTGTCTATAGCGAGCAGCAGGTGCTAAAATAACTGGGGCTACAGAGTGAGATAAAATCTTTTATTCCCACTATCATGAGTTGTTAAATTTAAAATCTGGAACTGAAAATTGGTCAACAACAACAAAAACCTGATGCATTAACTAAAATAGACTCTATGTGAATAGAAAATTACTTTTCTCACTCAGTTTCTACTCCAAGGGTAGATCAAAATATTGAGTGAGTGTTGTGATTGTCTACTGTTAATGACAAGGCTGTTATTTTAAACTACAAAGGAACTTTTCAAAAGTTTCCAGTAATAGTTAAGCCTAGCTCAAAATGACAACATCATTAATTTCCTTTCAAAGTTGGAAGATTAAAACATTTATTTGAGAAAAAGAATAAAAGTATGTCTTACATTTAGGCTTTATTATATTTTTGCCAGAGCTAAATAATAAGCAATAGATTGGTGTGTTTTAAATGTCAAATAGAGAAATTAAATTTAGCACAACATTTACAATAGTGATTTCTCATTCCAATAATGATGGGAACTTGTAAAATTTAGACTTTGCAAGAATAAGCAGATTTGTTTGGTTTATTTTTAAACTTATAGGCATCAACAAATAGCAGAGTTTCCAAATATTTTATCTGATCGGATTTTTTAAAATCTGGCTGGGAATTTGTTTAAAACATTCACAAGTTTCCATTTTATTGGTTACTAGATGAGTTTTTATTTGTGGATACATTATGCCTACTTTTATAGGCTTTTTGGCTTTATAGTTTATGTTTAAATACATAAATTTAAAACGATAAAAGAAATAACTAAAAGCTACCTAAGATCTGAGAGGCAATTTTGAAAATTTTACCGAACCCTGAACTAATCTTCACCAGCAACAGAAACTATTCATGTTAGTAATGAAGAACAAAAAGAAAATACACACACAAAAAAAACCTAAAGAGCATAAAATGGCTTTACTTCAACCATCAAGTATTTTAAAGATTATCAGTTTAAAACTGAAATGCACCCCACAACTGTGACAAATAATACATCACAAAATGAAATATATTGCATTTTAATGTTAAGTAGTGCCCCTGTCAGGGCAGACTCTGTTTGAGAAGGTTTGGGATGGGCCTGCTATTCTGCATTTCTAGTGTTTCCCTGGTATGACAATGCTACTGCCAATCCAGGGACCAACTGTGGAGCAGCCAGAGTCTATAATGTAGTAAGCACTATACTAGACATGCAGGTTTACATTTACCCTGATTCACCACCTTATGATACAGGAAGTATTAATTCCCACCTATCACATGAGGAAAGAGAAAGAGTGAATTTATACAAGTAATAAGTGAAAACCAAAGCATGAACCTTCTCCCTTTGAAGCCAAATCCCAGGCTTTATCTACAACAATTCACTGCCTTCATTTCTCAAGAAAAAAATATCTGTCATTATTAATAGCTAATGCTACTTACCAGCAACCTGCAAATCCATGATGAATTGATTCAAATCAACAAGAGAACAGTTTTAAAAAAAACCAGGTACTTAGAGCCCATTTCAGTATATTTCTTTCTCCGTGAATGTGGTGGGAATTGAGAATTCTAAATATTTTCACCATCGCTAAGGCTGACTCTGAGAGTTACTAAAGTTACTCATTTGTTATGTTGTCTGAATTGAAAGTCTGCTGCAATAAAAACCATCTGCATCCCACTCGTTATTGAAAACTATAAGTATGGGGTGGGGTCCATCAAGCCTGAGGGGTTAAGGGAAAGATTTTATCTTTTAAAAGAATCAGACATTTATTTGGCATTCTCTATGCGTTTAAAGCACACAAAATGAAATCTTTCAACAATCTTGTGCCCTGAGCCACAGTCCTTTTGTGATTCTCCTTTGTAATTACAGGACAGAACCTGACCCTGATCTGACAGACTTTAGCAGCCCTGCACCTTCACATAGAAAACCATTCCATTCTGCAGCCTCCCTAGGAGGTCAGGACTTTGGAGCAAACCCAGCTCCGGAGCAGCTCTTTCTTTCCTCTCTGACTTTATTTCCAAGGCAAATAAGTCATCAGAAAAGGCGCGCTTAGTCAGAGCTTCTACAGAAGACCATTATCCTGCTTTCTGCACTAGAAGTAGGACAAGCCCCACTCTCCATGTTCAGTCTTACGGGCAAATTTTTAAGTAAAAGTAACAAAGTTAACGGGTTTTTTTACTTGGCCATTTTTGTGACGTGGAGCAATAGAATTTATTAAGAACTATCAACAACATAAAAGTAGTCTAACAGAGGTGAGGTTTAGACCATTGATTTTTGGTCAAGCAGAAAGTTCTACCAGCCTAAGAAAAACTCCACATAGGTGGCCAGAGGCTCCTCCCCTATATTGTCACTACTTTAAGCAACTGCTGATTTAGTGATTAACAGAGAAAACAGAGTCAGCACCAACATGTCATGCTGCCAGTGAGAAAGTGGAATGAGTTGCTTAAGACCTGTTAGGAACGATACGTGAGAGTCACAGGTTCTACCCTCTTTATCAATAATAGAACCAGACCCTCCTATACAGGTTTCCTTCTCATGTCTCAGAAGTTGACTTGAAGACCCAACTTAAACAGAAGTCCAACCTACTTAACTCAACAATTCCTATCCAAAATACATTAATGAGAAATGCTCTCAAGATCATAAATGTACTTTTTTGAATAATCAGAAAGATTCGGAATATAATTGTCTTAGCCAGGAGAGTCTGGCTGCAAGAAGTAAAGAAATGGCCACCTACTCCTTCAGTTATACAGTTCATTAACCAGGACACACACAGAAAGAAATGTATTTTCTAATAAAGTATAGGTAAAGTTTTAAATGATATCTAATTCCAAAGAGGATTCCCAGCTTATTTTGAAGAGCACAACGTAACACAAAACCGGTAGACAATGCATTGCTTCCCAATGAGAAGATGCATAATTTAAGCATATAACCTCAAGCTAAGTACAAAGTTATCAATGAAAACATTCTTTTAATATAACATTTAAGAGCTCTTTTTAAAAAAAACACTTCATCTACACCTATTTTATAGCACTGTATTAGTCGGCTTCCCCACTGATGGAACAATATACCTGATAGCCACAACTAAAAGGATATGAGGTTAAATTTAACTGATGGTCCCCAGTCAGCTGGATTGAAGGCAGAAACATGGTAGGAGAGCATGGCAGAGCAGAGTAGGTCGGTTCATTATGGCCAGGAAGCACATTATGAGACCAGCACCACAGAGGAAGGGGTCAGGGCCAGCTGTAGTCCTCCAGGCCACACTCCCGTGACCTACTCAGAAGAATACTTTACTAGACTCTGGGCAATTCTCCAACCAATTAAACTGACAATCCACCTTGGCCACTCAATCCACCTTTGCTACTCAAAGTGTGGTCCCTAAACTAGTGGCAGCAACATTTGAGAGCTTCTTAGAAATGCAAACTCTCAGCTCTCACTCCATACCCACCAAGTCAGAGTCTGCATTTTATTTATTTTGTTTGTTTGTTTCTTTGTTTTGGATACCAGGGATCAAACTCAGGTTTGCACTTTCAAAGCAGGCAGTGAAACCACTGAGCTAAATCCATGAGCCCCAGTGTCCGCATTTTAATAAGATCTTTAGGTGACTCACAGACACTTTAAAGTTTGAGAAACACTTGTGTAGCCATTATGGAGCTAAGCACTTCAT
>NW_022900916.1:20782460-20818539 GCF_012274545.1 Fukomys damarensis | reverse complement strand
ATATATATAAAAAATATATATATATATTATATGTTTGGAAGTTTAACTCCCTATAGCAACACTATGAGATAGAGATCACTTTTATCATTACCATAATGGAAGAAGAAACAAGATTCAGTAATAACTTTCTAAAGGTCACATAAACAGGAAAGAACAGATTCAAACACAGGTCTCTTTGATACAGAAGTTCAATTTGTTTCCTCCTGCTCTCCTTAAGGCACTACTGTCCAGATCCCAGAGACAGTTTTTCCATCATGCACAAAGTTAGTTCCGCCATACACTTTGCTCATGAAAAGTCTCACAGTTTTCAACTCACTTTCAAAGGAATTTATGTCCCCCTAAAGTTTAACAGTCATGGCTAGAAAACCTTGTTGTAAATATGGAAAGGTGCAAACAAACAACTGAAAAGCAAAGAGGGAACACAATCCTCAAAAAATTCTTAATATTAATACAATATGTACAATTTGAAAAAGACAACTACTAATAAAGAAGCCCCTCTCTACGAAGTGCTACTTCATCATAAAGGAGAAATTTGAGTCATTTGTAGGAAAACAGATGGAATTTTTGACCATAGCACTAAGTGAAATAAATCAGACACAGAAGCTTAAGTAACACAAGGTTTCTGTAATATGAGAGACCCAAAATATAATTTAAGGACAAAATAAAAGAAACATTAAGAAACAATCTTTATTCTTTATTCTATTTTATTTTATACCTTTATTCTAAAGATGAGAAGGGAAAAGAGGGAGCGGGGAGAAAAGGGAAGGAGTGGAGGGCAGACAGAGTGAAAATTATCAAGATGCGATATGTAAAGATACCTATCCCCTCAAGATGAATGTAATTATTATGTGCCAGACATATATTAATTTAAAAACTGAAAAAAAGTCAAATCTTATACAGCAGTTTAAGTTTATATTTTTTCTTTTAAAAATCCATGGCCATGTAATTTTTCCCTTGCTGATTTTAGGATTCTTAAGAGTGCAAATAAAAGAAAAATTATAAATTAAAGATACTTTATGCTAAATATGTATGTCTAATTGAAATTGAGCTCCTCACTATAGATGTTAAAATGTGGTGTTCAAGAGCATAGCCATTATAATCCAATCTAATTCTGAGATTGAAATCTAGGGCTACCTATGACTACATATGTGACTTTGAGAGAGTTCTGTGGCCTTCTAAGCTGTCATTTCCCATCATGAAGAACTGAGGCAATCTCTACGCTCATTGTTTTATTAATATATGCATTGAGCCTAATGAAATGTCTATTAAAATTGTTATTAAAATTATTACAGCTTATCAATGATTACAGAATTAGGAGATTTACTAGAGTTTTCCCAGCATTCAAGACATCTACTGATCAATTTTGTAATCTTAGTAAATAAAAGCATGGACATTTAAAGAATGAAATGTTGGCCCAAAAGCAAAGGTGAAAAAGACTAACACTCCAACTCCTTCTATTTACATTTTAGCATGAATTAATGGTTCTCACAGTGTGGACTTCAGCAGGAGCATATTAGGAAAGCCAGTTCTCAGGCCCTTCTCTAAACCTACTAAGTGAGAAATACTGTGGACAGGACCAGAGGTCCTTATTATGTTCTAAATCTTCCAGCTGATGGTAGTGCACCCTAAAAATTGAGATCCTCTGGTATAAATGAAAAGACATTTGGGGCAAGGGACATCTCTGAAATACAGAGACTTCTATCAGGTCTTAGATGCCCTGAGGTTGTGACTGAATCTCTTGTAATCTGTGACAGACATCATCCTATTAAGACCCACCCAGCTGGAAAGTCAATGTGGGCTGAGGAGGCAGAGGAAATGCACACTTATATAAATACATAGTTCTAAACCTCCAAAGTTAGGGTGAGATTCCCCCAGAAACTCTTCTCACTTAACTAAAGGAAATTAACTTAATCACTCAAATCCTGTAGTTCTGTGAATATTTGCATCAAAATAACTTATCATGGCTTTTTTCATAGATTTCAAGTCTCTGGTCCTACAACACATTGGACATCTCTGTAGGTTAAAGCAGACAGTGCTCACTACAAAGCAAAGTGGGGGAGATTTAAAGCACAGAGGTGAAATATGCTGACTCAGAAGTTCAGCTGCCTGTTTGCCTAACCCTCTTCACAGGTGCAAGCTAAGTACCAGGACTGTGAGCCACTAATGAACACAGTGCCCCTTGCTACCATTATTTAACCACTCAGAGCCCGACTCTCACAGTGTTGAAGAGGAAAGGAATTCAGACAGGTAGAACAGTGACTGCCACCTAGTACATGCTCAATAAATATTTTTTTTAAAGGCAGCATATGAAATAGAACAACAAAATGCTACTTTCTTCCATTTTTATGTCTTATGAAAACAAATCCATTTCCTCCAACATGAGGCTTATGCAAATGTCTGTTTTGACACTGTATGACACGCACAACAAGATCACAGTCCTCATGTGGTTATTATTGCTTAATTACTTCTTGTATTTTTGCCAGGTTTTTCCAAGCAGATTGCTGAGAACCAAGAGGACAAGGACCTTTCCTGTGTGTCCTGGAACCTCCCACTGTTCCCCTCCTATGGGTACTTAGCACATAATTATCTGTATGTTGTACAATAGGAAGAATAAAAATCTGACTTATAAAACACAACTTTCAGATTTCATTAAAAAAAGACAACCACAAAATTGGAAATGCATTCATGTGAGTTAAATATCACTGAAGTTATTCTAAATTTATTATAAAACTGCATCTATTCCTTAAGCAATTTTTGTAATATCATCCACGACAGCTAAACTCAGTAGTTACATAGAGGTAGAGTCAAATCACCTTAAAACTTTGTCAACAATGTGCCCCTCAATAACTCACAACCTCTTTATGCCAAGCAATATAAAGAACCATGAAGGTTATAGCGTCTAGCCCTTCCAAACACGCTTTATAATATCTTACTGATACTCCAACAAAGGTAAAAAGAAAGTTGTTGCCTCAAATAAAACCTCAACTTCAGTTTATGGACACATTTCCAGGCATTCCATATCAAACCTCCGTATAAATAGCAGGGTCCTCAAACTGCAAGTCCAGCCGGGTGTGGTAGCATATGCCTGTAATCCCAACACTGGGGAAGCTGAGGCAGGAGGATTGCTATGAGTTCGAGACCAGCCTGGGCTACATAGCGAGTTCCAGGTCAGTCTCAAAAAACCAAAAAAAAACCAAAAAACCCAAAAAAAAGCCCTGCAAGTCCAGACTAATTCATAATTGATCTGTCCGCATTTCTCTCTGTCCTGGAATTCTCCAGGCTGAAAGAAATGTCATTCTGTTTTACAGTTTGGGTTTAAAAACAGTCGCTGCAGATACATATCAAATGGGACATTGTCCCCATGGCGGGGCTGTGATGAGGAGACAGGCAACTCCCATTGCCATATCCAGAACACAATGGACTCCTCACCCAGGTTTCCCTCTCCCTGTGCACAGTGCCAGCAGCACAGATCTGATTTTATACAGAAACTGTCACCAGGGAACTGTCCAACATACTTTGGCAAAGGACTGATTTCACCCTAGAAGGATCGTGAAAACAATAATCTTTGCTTGGATTCTAGCCATCTAATTAAATTCAGGAAAGTATTGATTCTTTCTAGTTAGATTAACTTTAATTTTATATATAATCAAATTAAAGATTCAAATTAACCAATGTAGATGCCTGGAATCCCCTTAAAGTATCAAATGGCTTTTAGTAAAATTTCCCAAGTGAATGTGATCGCAGTTCAACTCGACTTGCTGTTTATTTTCTATTGTAACATAAAATATTTAACACAAAAGGAAAAGTTTAGGCAGTGCATGAAATATAAGGAGGCCACACAGTATAGCAAAGAAAAGCAAAATCATTCTCATTTTCATTAAGGGTATGTTATTATTCCAGTGGTTTATAAAATATTCAAGAGTAGCATTTTAAATTAAATTGTTGGCATGTGTAATAATTTTTCACCTAACACATCATATATTATAAGGGAATTTGCATATATTAATATCCAGATACTTGAAAGTTCACTCATGGTGACAAGGATATAAAATCTTGACTCCTGGGCTTGAATAACAAATATCTAGCTGTGTGTTCCACTTCGTCCACTTTACTAAGTGCTGAGCAAGAGGAAATGAACTCTAAGTATTTGGATCTAAGCCTTAATAACTCTCAGTGTCAGGTTGTAAATCTATTGACAGGAAAACATTGGATTCCTTAAAATCACTTCTCAAAGAATTTGCAGCCCTATCTTTTTCAGATTATTTGCTACACAGCACCAATTTTTGTTATCTCTGGGTCAGTGTGGATGTGACTGAGTCAAAAAACAGAATCCACCACATCACTTATCCACACACATTTACCAACGTTCTACCTGACTGCCTTACTAGTCCATTTTTCATATAACTATTGCTTAGTAATGCTAAATATTATTTTCCTGGAAACAGCTGAAACACACTTAAAATGAGTGCCAGGAAACTCAACTGTAAAGAAACGCTATCCTTGTAAAACTGAACTAATGATCTCCAGGAATATCCCGAAGAATAAGACAAATTGCATATTTAAGAGATGTGCCTTGTATCTAATATTCTAAATCTTTATGAATTTCAGGGGAAAAAATCTGAAAACTTTTTAAAGCAGACTTTTTGGAGAACACAACACTTTTTCCTCCATTTAAAAGTAAACACTCAGAGTACCTAATCAACCCAGTAAACTGTTAGCAAATTACATTTGTTGAACCCTTTAAAAGAGACCACTCTAATCCTACAGAAGAAGATTGTATA
Source organism: Fukomys damarensis (assembly GCF_012274545.1). Classification (NCBI taxonomy): domain Eukaryota; kingdom Metazoa; phylum Chordata; class Mammalia; order Rodentia; family Bathyergidae; genus Fukomys; species Fukomys damarensis. Next base: position 20,813,758 of record NW_022900916.1, on the reverse strand, counting down.
CAGCAAGATACAAAGATTTCTTGCCATGATTACTGTTCAGAAGCTAAAAATATCCATCTGAGAAATTGAGATCAAGCAGCTTCCTGACACACACGACCTAATTCAACAATCTGATCTCTATCTGTCCTGGCGAAAACTCAAGAGACTTAGGAAATTTCTGTGATAAATAAGAGACCACATAGAAGACTCAAAACCAATAGGCAATTTGCATTTAAAATATCCAGGTTGCAAAAGATGAGAAATGATCTAACGTCAACAGATGATTATTAATTTAGATTTAGAAAATACCCACAATGAAACAATACTATGGAGAAGTGAAAAAGGAGGCAGGAGGCCTTGCTGTATGTATAACAAACTGGGAAGTGCTACAAGAGGAATAAAAGCAAGGCATAGAACATGTGTTATCTTAAGATTTGCTACACAAACACACAGACACACACAGCACACCATTCTGGAATACCACACAAGAAAATAAAACAGCGATTGTTTCTGGGGACAAGGTAGAGATAACCAAGGAAAATGGGGGAGAGATACAGATTTTTCATTCTATGACTCACCTGTCTGAATTTTTTGTCTCTGCATCTAATATGTATTTTCAAATCATATTTAATAGCACTATGGAAGAATATGCCTGTGTACAAAAATATCCAGCCATGAGGATCCTTCACACCAAGCAGTATGCCCTGGGAGGAGCCAGAACAAGCCTGTGATATCATTTTACTCTCTACCCACTTAACACAAAGCTCCACATAAAAATGGCTTAGTTTTAGTTTGGGTACGCACCTTCTCTACCTACCATTCCTTGAATTAATAAAAGTAAATTTCCCATGGTAAGTGCCAAGAAGTTGGCTTGGTGGCAAAAGCGATTTCCCCTCCTCATTAATCTCCATCAGTCTTTTTACAAAAATTTACAATATAAGCATACATTTGGAGAGAGAAAAAGCGAGGCAGAGAGGCAATGGAAAGGCAGCTGGAAAGCAGTCTCTCTCCTTCCTCTCCAGGCCCTTCAGTTTTAAAAATCGGAGGTCATCACTGCATCCCTCCAATATGGTATATCCTTTCTTCACTTGACTACACTCTGAAAGCATTGACTAGGCAAGGCAGAAGATAGTTTTACCTCAGTGAGGGTTTTGAAAGAACACTGACAAATTTGAACTCCAGATTCATTAGTCACCGTGTAAACTTTGGCAACTTACATAGCCTCTCTGTTCCTATTTCCTTATCTATAAAGTACTGAGGATAGGGTTGGGGACGTAGCTCAGCATTGCCCTGCTTGCCTGGCAAGCACAAGGCCCTGAGTTCAATCCCCAGTACCAAAAAAAAATTTTTTTTAAATATGTGGATGATAATATTATCTGTCTGATAGCACAAATTTTCATTCTTCAGGTTGCAATTCCTGAGTATGAGTAATGAAATCAACTTGTATATAAATCTCAATTGGTATTTTTAATGGAATGAAACATAATAAAATGAAGAAACTTAATTCTTAGACATCATAAAAGTTGCTCTGTGACTTTTCCCACTCATATAAAATATATATATGGGGAAAATATATGTATACTGTCTCAATTTTTTGATGTTTTGTAATTCAAAACATTAAAAAATTCTGTTGTACATTCACCATCCAAAAAACGTGTGTATATATATATATAAACATATATAATATATAATAATAACATATATCTAATAATTAACATATATAATACATATGATAAGTAGCATATGTGATATATATTAACATTAAGTGTATTGGTACATTTTAGGTATACAGTATGATGGCATTCATCAGTGGGAATTTGCACCTTCACATGACACATCTTGGATCATATTTTTTCCTCATTCTCCCACCCTCTCTTCAACCCCTCCAACCCCTTCCTATTCACAAACACTTTTTTCCATTTTTTCCTTTTCTCATATTTTTTCCTTTCCTTTTTTCCTTTTCTTCTACCACTCTTACTTCCCCTTCCCCTCCTTCTTTGGACCTTTTCTTCCTATTTCACATTATCTATTATATATTTTGAGCCTCATTTACAATTTTAGTTTCTCACATCAGAGAAGCTATTCCATATGTACACATGTGCATCCCATTCATTTCACTTAAGAATATGGCCTCAATGTGTATCCATTTAGCTATAAATGTCCCTAGTTTCTCATTATTTATGGCTGAGTAGTACTCCATTTTATAAATCAAAAACCACATCTTTATCGAGTCACCAGTTGATGGGCAATTGGACTGTTTCCAAGCTTTAGCTATTACAAACTGTGCTGCTATAAGCATGGGTTCCCATATATCACTGTGGTAGGATTCAAAGAATCAACAACTGGGATCTTATCTTATTAAAAAGCTTCTGAACAGCAAGGGAAACTACCAACAGAGTGATGAGACAGCCCACAATGTGTGAAAAAATCACCAGCTGTCATCAGACAAAGGTCTACTATCTAGAATATTTAAAGAACTTTAAAAAAAATCAGGCCTCCCAAATTTAAAGACCCAATACAAAAACGAGCATCTAAAATGAACAGGCATTTCTCAAAGAGTAGAAACAACAAAGCATACGATAAAAATGTTCAACATCACTGGTCATTCGAGAGATGTAAATGAAAACAATGCTGAGATTTCACCTCACTCCAGAAAGTATCGCTGCTATCAAGAAATCAACCAATAACGAATACTGGTAGGGTCGTGGAGAAAAAGGAACCCTGTTCCATATTGCAAACTGGTGCAATACGGAGATACCTCAAAAAAATAGGATTAGGAAAAAAAATAGTATTAGAATTCCCATTTGACCCAGCTAGTCTCCTGTTAGGCATCTTCCCAAAAGAATGGAAAAAATATATTAATTAAATATAAAGTATACTCTGTAGTGCTGAGTAAGCCTTCAAAGTACTAACTGAATAATTCTTGTTATACTAACATGAACCTATTTTTGCCTCTTCTCCATCATCACTCTGAGAACTGAAAGGTAAACAAACAAAATCAATAAAGAAACGTAGGCAGAAAGTTGCATTAAATATGAGCCCTGTTAAAGTTTAGTTATATAAAAATATCTGTAGAAATAATAGTCAACAGTTTATTTGAAAAAATTCTTTTAAAAATAAATTGCAAAGAGAAAAAATACAATATAATAGACTAATGCAACTGGGTAAGAAGGGAAAGAGAGATTGCATTTAGAGTGCTTCATCAGTTTAGTAAGTGATGAAGTGTGTGTGTGTGTGTGTGTCTCTGTCTGTCTGTCTGTTGTCTGTCTGTCTGACTGTCTGTAAGGGAATTATACAAGTTCTTAAAGCTCTAGAGAAAATGTCAACTTTCCTTCCTCTGATTGTTTATTTGCAAAGTAACAATCCTATATGAATTCTATGCTTGGCCTGCAGTAACCAATTGATGAAGGGTGCCTAAAAGGGCATCTTGGGCAGTTCTATCACGGATAAGAATTGCTGGGATATCTCTAACTCTGCTAACTTTTACACAGTGAAAATATGAGGAGGATTTCAGCAAGACAATGTCCGCATAATTTTTATGGTTATGCTTCCTATTGTAATTAGGAAACTAAAGCAGCCATTACTCATCTGGACATATATCCCGTAAGAGCTTGACTAGCCTGATGCTGTTGCTGACTCACAAATTACTGCAGGAGAAAAATTTCAGGTCACACACATGGCTGGAATCATGGAAACACACTGAGAGCAGCTGTCACCCTCTGAATACTTTTTGGGCCATCATCTCTGGGGACCTTCCAAAGAAAAATCTATTCCAATAGTTTTCAAAACTGTTTAAGCACAGAACCCAATATAAAACTTGGTCATATACAAAAACAGAAAATCAAGGCTCCTGTAGGTGAAACAGGCACGGGGAGACCTGCAGACCATTTCTAGTTATTCCCCTTGAATTCTCACTCCTTCCTCATTGCAGAAATCACAGGCAAGTAGGACAGTTGCAAAGTCTACCTGGGCACTAACGAGTGTATAGCATGCATCAGAATGATCAGGAGCACATGGTAGAGGATTTCTGCCCTCTTATATCCCTTGAACACATTTGTTTAATATCACCAATGAGGACCACCTGTATTTTATTCCCTTGCACTAATATGAAACAATATTTTATTAAAATATCATTCTAAAAAATGTAGACATTGAAGTAACTGGATTTGAAGAGTTTATTTTTAACCAAGCAAGTTTTAAATTCTAGTGATTTCAGTTCAGTGGGAGCAATCTCAGCAGGACAGGAGAAGCCTCAAAATAAGTTCTCTCACACCAAACGTTTCTAAAAGTTCTTAAGTTCTGTTGGCTTATAGAACAATAAATATTCCCTACTTGGAAAGAGTCCCTAAATGTCCCCTCTTGTTTCAAGTTGCATGAATTCCTAACACACACAGCACACATATTTTAATCTATAGCTGAATGGAGGTCTTTCTCTTCTCAGGGAGAATGGAAGGATATTTTTGGGAACAGCAAGGCTACCTTTACCATTCCTTTCTATGTCACAAAATACCGCAATAAAGTATTGCTCCACTCAGACTGAAACAATTTTCCCATCTGTCAAAATATTTTAAATAGTATCAAGCTGGTATTACTTTGTCAAAACATTCCATCAGAGACAGTATCTAAATTTAAACAAGCAGTTCCTCGAACTATGTAAGGTGAATAAACTGTCACTGACACGGTATATTTTTTGCAAAACCTGCAAGATCTCATTACAAGAACCTTGAAGGAAATGGGCGTTAAACGAGGATAAATGTACACTGGACAAAAAAATAAATAAATACTACATGAGATGCAACCTTTTCATTGCCCTTGAAATGACATATTTCACTTCTTCCCAAATGCAATAAACCAAGCTTAACTTTACAATAATTCTGGTCATAGTCTCAGTAGACTTATAATTAGACAATTAAAGATGAGTGCTATAGTTTGATATAGAGACAACATATAAGAGTAGGTGCTTGGGATTTGGGTGTGATGCCAGTTCCTCCTCAACAGCCACATGGCATTATGCAGGTCTCCTGGTCTTGCTGGACCTCAGTTTTTGTATCTATACACACAAGCAAAACCCACCTGATGAAGTGGACCTGAAGACAGGGTATTTAAGAAGGCATTCAGCAGGCCCTATTTTTTCTGCCTTCTTCACCCATGAAAATTCAAAGCAATCTCCAGATTGAAATGAAATCGAGTCAACATAAAGAAAATGGAAAATAGTGGCTGCGATTTTTGATATAAACAACATACTTAATGTATATCCTGGATTTCTATATTTCTCATGTGTTTGTTACATCTGTCATTTTGAAAGGATCAGAAGATGATTCTCTTTAGTTCAGACATGACTAACATTTCTTTCTCCACCAAGTAGTGTACTGCCAACTGTTCAGAGAGGATATTAAAACTTTGTGTATCTGTAAGATACATAAAATTCAATGCTACGTGCATTCATGTCAAATATTATTTTTAGAGGGAATCTGGAATATTAGAACAACAACTGGGCCCCAAACTCTCCAAAGCTTAAGTAATTGCAGGTTGGAATTAAAGATTAACTTTTTCTTTTTATAAAGTTATTTTCTCATGCATTATTAAATAAACAAAGTTAAAATAGTGACTTTTTTCTATGTAATGTACAAAACTATTCTGTATTGGCTTAATTTTGTAAATGTCACATTTTAAGTAATTTCACTGAGCTAGACTTCTAGCGTGGAGTTCATTAATTGATAGAAGTCTCTGTCAATATTAGTAGCATGGCTAAAATGTTTAAAACAGTTGGGAATTCAAGCATAAATTAAAGTGATTATAATTACATTTAAATTAATAACATGCAATTGTAAATATCTGTAACATTTTCATAATCATATATATCTGTAGGTTTCAAAAATATTTTTCTTCTACTTTTTTGAAAGACCTCAAGTATGTTCATTACCCAAAATGTACTGAACCTGCTAAAATGTACTGAACCTGCACCTAAGATCAGAAACTGTTTCTTTGTGACCTCTATAAGGGTCCAGCAGAACTCTGTGTTTTTTACATGGTTTTTGAATTACCACCTCACTGAGTTGACTTAGAGACCAGAAAATTTGCTGATACAAAGGAAAGTTATACTTTATTTACCTTACAAGGCATAATTCTTTGGACATATATGAATTGGTACAGGGAGAGAAGGTGGAAAGACTAGTAAACCTGAGTGTGGCTTTCAGACTTACCTGGAAGAAAATTGTTCCAGAACATGTTTTCATTTTCCTTCTTTTTCCAGGTTAGTTGGAAATGCTGAATAAACTAACAAAATTTATTTTTCTTCTTATAAAACAACTCCATTCATCCATTTTCTTATTCAAGAACTGTTTATTGAGCACCTTGTATGAGCCGGGCACTGAGCTGTGAGATTTGCACACAGTGGCTGGTGGGGAGGAGAAACATGATTTGTGCTTTTGTGACTTATACAGCAAGGTGGAAATAGACAAACATAGACAATACGGGAGGAAAAACAAACACAAGCAACAGTGGAATTATAAAAGGTGAGTCCATGAAGAAAAAATACAGACCCCAGGAAAAGAGAATATGCAGGAGATAAAAAGGTACACAGAGCTGGTTATGGAAGGTTTTCTGGCCTCGATGAACATGGGAGGAAAAACTGGTTTCTGATCCTATCAAGAAACCTCATTTAGAAATTCTAGCTCTTAGACTCTACCTTATTCCTGAAAAACTGAAAACCATGACAACTTTCCCCATTAAAAAGCATTCATTAGCGGGCCAGTGATCAAGGACTGGGGGCACACATGAATTCCCACTACAGCCGCCTGACTCTCAGCTTCTTCCGCTCAATGAACCCCACTTCCATCCTGCTAGAGAGTTTCTCTTAGAGAAATCACAAGGCTCATTTGGAGAAGTGTAAAAGTAGCTTCCCTGCTCCGTCCTTATGGAAATTGGTGTATGTCCCTTCAAATATTAATTTATTCAGCATAAACTTTGGAATGTAGCATATTTTATGACCTCATAATAGAATATCTAATTTCTAAGATTCATTGACCCCTCTTTCCTTTTTTTATACAAAAGCTATTTTTCTCAGCTTTCAGGTAGCATCTGCACTGTAATAACTTATTTCTGTTTCTTTGTCCCATTGAACAGCTCCAGAGACTCCACAGCAATACCCATAATATCTTAATTAATCCAGGTGCCCATTTAAGGTGAAGTTAATACCACTATTAGCCGTTGTAGAATGATTAATACTTTCCAAGCACTGTGATAAGAACTACTGGCACTGCCTAAGATTATGAGCTCCAGGATCAGGTAGTCTGAGCTTAAAACCTGGCTGTATCCTGACAAGTTCCAGACCTTCGAAAGAGTACCTGACAATCACTATTCCTCAGCGTTCCCATTTGTAAGACTCAGATAATCTTTCCTAACTTATAACTTGTCACTGAATGACAGGATATAGAAGGCATAACATAAACCAATGTTCACTGAATACCTACCTTTGTTGAAAGTGCCTTAATTCATTTACACAAACGAAGACTGAAAGGTCCTTATGCCTCAAACACTGTACTAAACTATGGCTTCTTCAGGTGTACATAATTATTTCATTTTACCTTTCTTACAGCTTACAAAGTAGATATTACAGATGAAGAAACTGAGACTCAAAGTCAACTTGTCTCGATCTCAAATACTATAGATATAGAATTTTTTTCATGAGCTAAGTGTGCACCTCAGAAGTAGAGCATTTGCTTAGCACTGCACAAGAAAGAGAGAGGGAAGAAGGGAGGGCAGGAGGGAGTGAGAGAGGAAGGAAGATTTTTCATTTTATTTCACTACCATCTTACAAAATAGGAATTGTAGATGAGGAAACTGAGACTGAAAACTAAAGTCAGTCTGCAAATGTCACTCAACTACTTAATGTTTATATTAAAACTCAAGATCTTTTCAGTGATTCTCCAAATCCTGGATTAAGCCACACCAAGCACATTAACAATTTTTTAATTAAAAGAGACTACAAAGCACATTTAATGTCATCTGAATTCTTGATTTTTGTCTAAGATAATACATAAAAACGGCAGATGCCAAGTGAGTCCCCATAGGAACTGTGCATGTGGACAAACATCACAGGTGGCAATCAGTGCATAAAGTCAGCAGCACTGCCCAGGAGTGCAGGCAACCAAGCAGAATGGGAATATTATTAACACATGCATACTTTCTACCTAATTGCTGTACAACTTTGCCTCTTAAATTTAAATCCTTGCATTTCCACTTCAGGAAATCACCAAATGATGATGTAGTCTCTGTTCTGAACACCTGATTTAGATTTTGGAGAACTGCACATACGACTTCAAAAGCAGTAGAGTCTCAACATTTACACCATTTAAGTGAATTAATTATTTTGTCACATGAATATGCACACAAATGATTAAGTTCAAAGATTCATACAAGATCCATTTTCTTAGATAATGAATCTGGTGATGGTTGAGAGGGAACAGAAAAACACAGAAATACAGAGGTTTGTTTTTCTGTATACACATTTATTTTTGTACATTTTATATATGTAAATTCATACATTCAAAGGCAATAGCAGAGTCTTGGTCTCTATATCTGCATTTAAATACCTAAGAGTAATAGAAAAGAAAGTATTATGCTATGTACTATCCCAGTAGGATACTTAATGAAACCTAAATAACTCTCTGGAATAAAAAAGAGGATTAGATTACTTTATGCAAAAAAGAAATACATATAATGTGTCTAGGTTCTTTTTTTCTGTAATTATTTTCAGCTTAAAAATAAGACAACTTCATGCTCTACCATAAAGTACAACTTCACCTACCATGTTTAAATTAATTTGCTTTGTCTGAGAGTATAGACATTCTACCTTCAAATCACCCAGATAATAGTACATGATATTGTGTCTTTAAAATATAATTCTGATGCTTACATTGAAAAGCAGGAAAGTTCCAAAGGAAGGGACTAAATTGAGGGAATGCTCTTTTAAGCAAATTTATACAAAGTAGGCATAAGGTTATCAAAATGTATGTGCAAAAACATTTTATTTAGATAGTTGCATTGTAGAAAAATGTTTTCTCCTAGCAAATAAAAATGTTTACATTAATTTCAGTTTTAAAGGAAAAAAGTAATTTAACTGTTTCTTTATTTAACAGCATTTTTTTTCAGCATGGACCATGAAGAATGATATAAGTTCTTTTTTGTTATTATTTTAAAAATTCATTATTTTTAGGGTTTAAAACCAATATTTTACAGCCAAAATAAAATGTATTTCCACCTAGAGTATTTTTGTCATTTGTATATATAAAATCATCTTTGACTTCAAAATGTACAGAAAATTTATTTATTAGCAAGCTAAGATAAGGCTCTGTTTTAATATAATCTTTTTGTTTACTTGGAATAGTTCATGTTATGTAGAGTTCGAGAATGTTAAATTCATATTTAAGATATTTACTTATATTTACTTAGGAAGGTATTTTCACACTGAAAAACTAAATCAATTCATTAGAGTCTAGATATATAGTTTTCCTAGAGTGTACAAGGCCCTCTGTTCAATCACCAGCATCTCAAAAATAAATAATAGCAAGAAATGAAACATAAATAAGTCTCTGGAATAAAACAGAGGATTAAATAACTTTACAATAAATAAGTTTGTTCTTATAGTGTAACTTAATTTTATTTTGATATAAATGTAATCTCTATTAACATACTGCTTTAGAATCTTCTTTTTCTATTTAGTATACAGGGGATAGTTTATGTGCAATTCAATATTGTTTTAAGTGTCTTATATAACCTGTATTAAAACATAGTTCATTGTGATTCTTTATTAAGGCATTGTTTATACAAAAGCAAACCTGATATCCATAAAAGGAAGCCTTTCACTGTGAAACCAGTTAAAATCAGATCTTACTCTTGACATCTTCAGAAAAGTCGGGGTGTCTGAAGAAAAGCTGCTCTGTGAGGAGGAAGAGCTGAATCTTAGTGTGGGGATATCTGAGTTCCCAGGCAAGTACCTTAATGTCTCTTGAGACACCAGGTGTTGGTGAAAGTGAGATAATGAAGAACATCTTACTTGTCAAGAGAGTCTCTTGAGAAGCTATCAAAACTTAACATCCACGACTAAATGTGCAGCTCACAGTTTCCAAGGAGAAAGTGCTGGCTAAGGCGAAGCTGAATTGGGACCCTGCGCTCTGTGGAGCTTGGATCTCCATGGCAGATGGACATCGGGGATCTTCCTTTACTACCAGGCCAACCACACTTCCCAACCAAGCCAAGGTTGTCCCTAAACTCTCGAGCTGGCACCAATTCTTTTTTTCTCTTTGTATTGAATCATACATTTTAATTAGTGACTAATTTCTCAAAAAAAAAAATATATATATATACACACACATACATATATATATATATATACATCACCACACTTCAAAGAAAAGATCAGCAATGGCAGGCCAGACTAAGACCTGCATTTGTATGCAAAGAGTTAAACTACTGGCAAAAGTACCCTCACCAGTAGAGTGTGGTGTCATTAAATGCAAAACCAAATTTGAAGCAGAAATAGTAGAAAAAAAATATATCTTGAAAAGTGATAGGGTCCATTACGCTTCTTGATGAGATTACTTGCCTCTCCTATACATTACCCAAGGCACTTACAAAAACTGAGGGAATATATTACATTGGAATTATCAGAACTTTTCTAAGTAGGTCAAATTCTGAAGCAAAAAAAGTCTTCAAATCTTATGCAGTGTTACAAAAAAAAAAATGAAAAATCTTAGAAGCTATAGAGCCAAGGTGCTAATCACTTTTTAAAATAAAACTTTTAAAAATCTTCCTCTTGCATAAACATTAAATATACCACTTTAAAATGCAGAGTTATATACCTGAGGCTGTTCTTTTCTTTACTGTCATCTTAATTCAGTTTTCAAAACTGAATTTTAATTATACAAATATCTTTATTCATTGGAAAACCTTAGAATAGTTGGGCTTCAAAAAGAGTTAGGGATCTAACTTTTATCATTCTGAACTAAACAGATTCAATCCTAATTGTAAGTATACTTTTCTTCCTACTTACTGAGTTTTCATTCATCATGTAATTATAAGTGTGATATAGTATTTTTAGCAAAATTGCAGTTTTTAAATAGGCAAATCAATAGTAACACGTTTATTATTTGTTTTTATAATTTTGGGGGTACGGTTTATAAAACAAGGAACATTTGTGGCAGATGCATAAAAGCCACTGTGGTACTGACATGATCACATAAAAGTTGACTTTAAGACATAATTCAAGAATGAACTAAGTAAAAAAATTAATAAAGTTTTAAAAGTTAATTGTTTTGAAAGTAAAAACTTGTTTTGAGAAAATCATCTCAAACAAGAAAAGTGTAAAACTTTAAGTCTTCCATTTCTAATATTATTTTGGAAAGAACAGACAAATATAGATCAAAACATTTGTGAAAATAATAACGTGTTACCTAATGTAGCATGCATCTGCCACAGTACCTGAATGGTCCACTATAAAAACGACTTTAGGTTCTGGCAATGAAAGGCCTAGTGACAGTGCCATCTGCAAGTGAATACATTAGGCCAATAATAGCGGATTGTGAATTACTGCTAATAACAGGCTTGACACATTCGCATCAGTAACTGAGAAAGGGAGCAGCACATGCTGGCAACGTTTAACTGGGTAATGAGAGAAAGAAGGGCAGAAGGAAAGCCACAGCTGTAGGCTCTGACAGGTAAGAAAGAGTTTCACGAAGGTTAAAAGGAGGATGCTCAAAAGGCAGGGAAAATCCGTTAAATAATTTTGCACATTAGTCCGACTTCTTATTTTGAAAACTTAGGAGCAAAGAAACTAAGAAAAGGGAGAAGGCAGTCCCAGAAACAAACTTGGCTCACATCACATTTTTACCTAGCACTGGTGCCATTTCCAATTCTTCTCATAATTAATCTGTCTTGGATCAGGATTAAAAACATGTTCCAAGTCTTAAAAGCTCCAAACCAAACCACACCATCTTTACTTTCCCAAAAATCTTATCAAGGTTTAGGTGTTAAGGCACTACAATAGTATGTATTATAAAGATAAATAGAAGCAGCACATAAGTAGTAATAAACTGATAAAAGACTTTAAAGTACAGTAAGCAAAAAACAACAGAAAAAGTTCAAAGCATGCTTTTAATGCCACTCTTTTGCCTCCTCACCTCATATCACACAGGGAAGCCTCTCCAATGTCTGTCTCTAGTTCAATTATCACAGCAGTCACTAGGTCCCTACTGAGAACTGTCCATGCAGTGCTGGGCTTGGATGCCCTGCTGGCCTGGCAAGGCAAGCCCAGATGATAAGTGTGACACTGTGATCCCCCTGCAAGGCCCTGTGGCTGACCTAACCAATCTCACTCTGCCTCGGCCTAGGACGCTGCTAATAAAACCTCCACTCTACCCCTCTGCTCAAAACAGTGTGGTACTAATATTCCACCCTGCCCTGTCCTCAGATGCAGACAGTCACAAGGAAGTCTATCTTCTTTGGTGCCACTGTCCCCACCCTTGATGCCTAGCCTCTCAGCAAGGAACTCGCAATTCTCAAAGGCACTGATTTCATTTGTTCTCGCCACCCTTTGCAAACCATCTTGCAGGCACAGACATTTTAAAAACTCGAATTTCAAACTGTGTTTGAGGATGTGTATATATGTAGTAGAGTTCTTATTGCAAATTAAAGAAACAATAAACACAACATTCAGAATTATGTTTGCTCTTTGGTGCAGATTCATGTAAGAGACTTTACTGATAATGGTTAAACTCAATTTTTTACATTGGTCACAAGTACCAAGGAATTTATTAGCACTACACAAACACACACGCTCATGCACATATTAGATTTATAAACTATTTTATGATAAAGTGAATATAGAAATTTTATTTTTTTGAAAAGAGAGTGCCTCACACTTTTAAGAAAATGAATCTAACACAATTAAAATTAATTTTAAACACTAAAACTTCCCTAATATATATTGCAGCACAGGAACAATACATAAAATTTCAGTTCTGATATGAAAAATCTAATATCCATTGGGTGGAGCACTGTCCTCTATTTATAACCATAAAGATAAGTGGTGTTAAATAATTCTGCAGAGGTACACCATAGATGCGCACATTATTTTTATTTGTTTGCTTCCTTCTATGAAGAAGTCTCAAGATGAAGACCAAATGCAAAGATCCCTTACTATAGCAACCTCCAGATAGACTATGCACAAGATGGAAAGAGATTCCCCCATGCTTCGCAGAAGATCTCTAATGAAAATCTATCTTGCCAAGGCCTCTTGCAGGGTAATGAGTGGGTTTTTGTCACAGTCTGTGTTAGGATTCCTCAGCCTCAGATCTGCTGACACTTTTTTTTTTTTTTGGTACCAGAGATGGAACTCAGGACCTTGTGCTTGAGAGGAAGGCAGCAGAACTTGCTGACACTTTGGATCACATGATTCATTTTATGTTCATTACCATGTGTACTGTAGGTTGTTTAGCAGAATCCCTGGCCTCAATATCTCCCCCTTGTTTGTAACAATCAAACATATTCCCAGACATTACTGCTCTGAGGGATAAAAGCTAATCCTAATTGAGAACAATTGTACCTGGTGGCTTGAGTCTAGAAATACACGTGAAAAAAGTACTGCTTTCAGGTGTTTTACACTTTAGGGTAAATAAATTTGGTCCAACTTAGTTTGTTCTTATCTCTTTGAATACTACATAGTTACATGAAAATAGAGATAACATCATTTATGAATATATTTCTATAAGAGAAAACAACACGGCTCTTTCCTCTTCATGTTTCCATCCAATTAGTCAATAATAAAGTTTGTTAGCCAATAGGTCAATACATAATAAAATTTCAAAGAAATTGTATTTTTGTCTATTTATTATATGTCAGTGAGGTCAGCGTTACCAGTCCCGGGAATTCTTTAGCACTGAGGTAGTCATTCCTTCCTGAATATACTATATTCTTAGACCTTCCTTAAAACTTACAACTTTCTGGTTTTCCCTTTTCTCTTGTACTGGCCGCTTTTCTAACTTTTGGAATTCCTCAGGGTTGAGTGTGAGGCCCTAAGCCTTTCTCACATCATACCGTCTCCGGGGTGATCATGTTTTATATACCACCTACAGGCCGTCAGCTGCTGACGATGTGTCTCCTGGCAGATTTCAAAAGTGTCTCATTTGAGATGTCCAAGCCTGTTCTTCTTCCAGTTTCCCCAATTTTTGTATGTAGCATCTCCCTGGATCCAGGTGCCTGGGCCATATGAGTGACACCTTCCTCACTTCATCTTCACCTTCAGGTCTTCTTCAAGTCCCAATGACTGCATGGGTTTTTCTCACTCTGTCCACTACCCTTATCCTTGAGGCCATAAGTCATTCCAGGCCACCATAATTTCTGGGCTAAGCAACAGCTTTCAAACCTATTCTCACGTCTACTTTTTCACTTCACACATCTAGTCTCCACTCTACAACAGAGTATAAGATATTATTCAGCCGTGCAACTTCCTGAATGAACATTTCAATCATTTCCAATTGCACCTGAACAACATGTATCACCCTAACATGACCCTAGCAGGCCCTACGCTATCTGGACTCCGCCAGCACCTCCAAGCAACTTTCTTCCTTTTCACACATCTCAACCACACTGGCCTTCACTCTTTCTCAAAGAGGCCATTGCAGTGATAAATCAGATGTTTTTAAAAAAAACATTTAATCTCCAAAAAACAATGAGATAAAATATTGTCAAATGTTAGATTAGGATAGAAAAGGAGGATTTGGAAACTTGAGGGAACTGGAACCACATAATCCAGCAGGTGACCAAGTTCATCAGAAGTTATATTAGTACACATCTGACAAGGTAAATGGTACTCTGACTCTGTCTCTAAACACAGACAGATAATTTCCCAACCTTGAACCCTATGTATGAGCTGTAAATGATACATACTTATAAAACAAAGGCATTGGAGGGAAGAGAAAAGAAAGCCAACAGAGTTGATGGAATAATTCCAGAAAACAGTTGGCTGTCACCAGTCCTTAGGAGCCTCTGCTTTCTCAAAGGTCTGAGCATCCAGGGATGCTTTATAACAAAAACCATTCTCACTTCACTTCCTCTCCTACCAGCAGCTCCAACTCTTTTATCTCTCCTCTCTACAAAAAAAGAAGACACGGAGCCGGGGATTTAGCTCAGCGGTTTGGCAGCCTGCCTCGCAAGTGCAAGGACCTGAGTTCAATTCCCGGTACCACAAAAAAAAAAAAAAAAAAAAAAAGAAAAAAGAAAACACGACTTCTAATCTCTTCCAATGGTCTCATAGGTACAGCTTGCCTGATTCTACCAATGTGACAAAAGTACTGCAGACAATGTGAAAAAGAAAAGTAAAAATGAAAGAGGTCAGGTCGCCTGGTAAAAGACAAATCAATCATTGCATATCTGTTTGCATTTTTCGGCTGCAAATTTCAGACAGTATCCCCTTTACTGAAGGAAAGATTTAAAAAAGCACCATTACTCTGTTGGAGGGGAAAAAAATTCTCCGAAGTTGTGAAATTAACCTCTCCCTTCATTCACACATTCAGTTCTATTTTTGCAGTTACACCAGTAATCTAAAAGAAAAAGCAACGAAAGTCAATTCCAGGTTTCTAAAATGTCTGACTGTGCATGTCCCAGTTCTCCTCAGCACCTCCCTAAAGATCCAGCCAATTTTCATTTCTGCAGTGCATCAGTGTTTATCATTTGTTTTACAACAGCACTGCGTGTTCTCAAAAATTGACTTAGATGAATTTCACCCATCTTCTTCAAAAACCCAAGAGAGACAAATGGCCTTAAAAATAAAACCTACCACTGAGGCATGGTTAATTTACTAAAGAAGCACTTCTTTTTTATTTACTTCATTACAGTGGTTACTCCACCCCACCAGCCTCTGGATTTGTCAAGATTTATGACAAATTTCTAGCTTGTAATTAGACATTATGAAAATTCACTGTGGGAAAACTAAACAAAAGCTTTCCATGCAGTTTGCTTTGAAGAAATACTGATACCTTTCATCTTCTTGAAAGCTAAAAGCAAAAACATGGACTCATTTTGACTGCACATGTTGGAAAACATCTATTTCCTCTTAGACAAATGCATTGAAAAATCACTGAGTCTGACAGATTTGCAACAAAATCCTGGCTGTGTCATGTTAGCTGAGTAATCAAAGGCAAGTTCCTTAACCTCTCTGTGCTTCAGTTTTCTTATTTATAAGATGAGATATTAATAATAAATATCACATAGAGATGTTGGAAGGATTAAACAAGGAAGCCACATAGAGCAATGCCAGGCCGCTGGTGAATGCTCGATAAATGGCAGCTATTACCATTGGGTTAATAACATGAGGAAGGAACAGAGTAGGGAAGACCTTCATCTTCCCATCTGTTGCCAGCCTCAGAAATCCTCCATTTTCATTATTAGTGAAAAGGTTATCCGTAAAGCTTACAGCTTAGGAGATCTCTTCTTCAGAGAGGAAAGGACAGGAGCTGGGATACGAGAAGTCTCCCTGGTCCAACAGAGCTGCCTACACTCAGGTACAACATCTCTCATGAGCCTTGCAGGAGCCTCAGCCACAAATCTGCTCTCTTAGCTCTGTGAGCTTGGACAAATTACTCCTCTCGAAAGGAGAGGGTGGATAAGGCAAGATCTGACAGAGAAGTAAATCAGAGCTGGGGGAAGAGCCAAAGTAGGGAGTTTTCAGGGGCCCAGGGCAAGCAAGAGATCTA
This sequence comes from Fukomys damarensis, assembly GCF_012274545.1. Lineage (NCBI taxonomy): Eukaryota > Metazoa > Chordata > Mammalia > Rodentia > Bathyergidae > Fukomys > Fukomys damarensis. The sequence goes on along the minus strand of NW_022900916.1, from coordinate 20,797,028 downwards.
GACTTTACGCAGTGTCACATCATCAAATAATCATAAAAAAGGCACTGGTCAGAAGGCAACCAAGTGTGCTCAGACATGACTTCTGGTTTTCTCTATCAACAGTTCTAAACCCCACCATCAATAATTGCAGACAACAATTGTGGGGCTGACACGCAATGAGAACTCTCTGTTCTTCTCTTCTCTGATCTTCAAATTCTTTGTCCGCCCTAATTCATTATCCTTCACCCCTAGGCTTTCAGTGTTATCTTCATTTCCAGGAGAAGAAATTGAGTTATAAAACAGTTAAGAAACTTCCTCAATGACCTTGTATCGGGATGGAACCAAAATACTGACCCCAGATTGCCCAGGCCCAGAATCCATGATCTTAAACTCATATCCCACATTCCTGCTCCCATTGGGAAAACAACCACTGGAAACTTACTTTCTATGATTCATAATTCAATATTCTGTAATAATATTTCTCTAAAACTTAAATTACTGCAGTGGTATGATCCTTCGGGGTGATTTTGGTCTTCTCTCAGTTAATGTTCACAATTGGCACATGTCGAAATACTGCAATTCAGCAAGACTGAAAGGGCAGGCATGCGCCACACAGGTGTGGATGAAGCAACCTGAGCTCTGAGTTATAATTCGGGAGGCTGTGTGAAAGGTGCATGGTGAATCCACGCACTATTTCTACTATTTATGTTTGTGCTTGAAATTTTCCATAATAACAAAAATCAAAAGCAATGAAAATTTCATAGGGAAGATAATTGAAGGCCTTCAGTTGGTTCAGGATCCAGAGGAATGCTCAAGTTTTGTAGAGAGTGCCTCTGTTGACAGCATTAAATTTCAGGAACTGACAGAACAGGAACTTATTAGTAAAAAAAATTTACTAATTCCTGAATCCCCCCCAACAAATATTTTCATCCTCTCTATTCGGAACAATAAAGACATTTCCAGAGTTTAATTTTCTGCTCACTGTAGTTTTTGGTCTTGCAGCTGCTACTGCTGCTGATTGAAAAAACCTTTTGTTTCCCTCTCCATAACAGGTTTATCTTTTCGCGGCCCAAAGATCATGAAAGATTATTTGCATAGTGGAACTTAAAAAGCAACCACCCCAATTTCCCTTTCACAGTTCTCTTAAGAGCTTAAAAGAAAGCAACTTACCCATTCTGTTGTGTATTCCCTCCTTGCCAAAGTGTGCTATGGTTTCGAAAACTAGCCCAGTCCTTCTGAACTTTTCTGTATCCGTTATAATATTAAAAGGCCACAAGGAAGGGAAGTGGTTAGTCAACTTGCTAATTTTATCAGTCCCTCCCACTGGTTAAATAGTACCTGATGCTACAGACACAAAATCAGTTTTTCAGCTCATTTCTCTGCTACAGCACAACTTTATAAAAACAGCACAAATAGGAGGCGAAAAAATGCCTATGGCGGGCTTGTAGGCATGAGACAGTTAATGAATGAATATCTTATTACTATTAATAAGAAGTCTAATAGACTACAGAAGCCAGCGATTCAAGAAAATGAGGAGGAGGAAAAGAAGGAGGAGAGAGAATGTCTGTCAGCTCCACACTCTAAGCACTCCGTTTGGGTGGGAAAGGGAGTGATTTCTAATGCAATCAGAGTACGTGTGGGAAGTGGCTGGTGTTTCATTTGCTGATAAATTATTCTGCCCTGGAATGAAGCCAGTTTACCGGATATAGAAACTTCCACAATTTGGGTTCTGGCTCAGACCACTGTCTTCCTTTGGAGCTTAGTAATTAAAGCACAGGACAAAGTAACAAATATGTGTGCCTGCATGAGGGAAAATTAAATATTCCCTAAAGCAGCAGCTATGAACTGTGCCCTAGATGTAAAGCTCCGGGACAAATGAGAAGAAAATACAGAGCCAGAGACAGATTTCAATGAAATAAAATGCTTTTGATGTTTCCACCCAACTCCGAAAGATTGCAACATATATAAAACAGTGTGACCCCAGATCACCAGGTCAGGCAATTTTCTGAGCTACTTAAATGAGTGGCATTTGAGTTGAATCCCTAGTACTCACTTTGAAGGATATTTCCCACCATATCTAAGGATTATGGAATTAGAAAAAAAAGAATGTCTGAAAACTAAGTCATTCTGAAGGCTCATTAACCCTTGCTTTTGATTGACTGAGGAAATGTTTCTTCAGAAAAATTCTGATGGTTATATTTTCTTCACACGTGGCAATAGCTTCTCAGAAAGAGTTAAACTGAGTAACCTAAAGCAAGCTAAGAAACTAGAAATTCTTGCCTATTACCTCTCCCTTCTTAGTATTCCCCCAATTCTGATTACTTACCTAATAAAACAAGGAAAGAAAAAACTCTGAAGAGATTGTGTTTATCTTTTACTTCTAAGGGTCTGTTTTTCTAATTAGATTTTTTTAAATGTATTATACTAAAGTGAAATATAAACAACACCTAACTCTAAGTTTCCAACCATCATTTCATCCAAAGAGCAACAAATGCACAGTTCTAAGCACACTTGGGTGACCTGCATTTGGCTGAGTTCAAGGTCTGAACAAATTCCTGAAACCAACAATTCACAGTCATGACCCTGTGGCTTTAATTCCTCTCACTTGTATCTGTGCACTTTTGTATCTTCAGGAAAGGAAGGGAAAAAGATACAGAGCTCTAGAGAAGAAAGAAGCAAAGGAAAGGCAAATGGAAAGATGGGAACCTCCCCTCACCATCTCCTCCTTAACTCTTCACAGTCTCCCCAAGCTTACGGGCCCAGCAGCACCTTTTCAGCCTCTTCCAGAAGCTTCTTCCTCCCTTCGAAGAGGCCTCCTTGCTCCTGACTGAAATCCTACAGTATACTTCACTATCCTCTCAATTTAGCCATGAATTATTTCAAAGGCATCTTTCTAGAAAACTGAAAGCCTCTTTAAAATTTGTCTGTCCTTGATGCACATCTAGAACATCAAAATGCCCAAGCACAAACCCCACTTTTGAAACAAGAGTTTTATGAAGACTCTTAAACTCACCTAAAATAAAATTCTGATTATACAAACAACTACTTACACAGCAGACTGTTAAAAAAAACCTCAATAAAATGTTCCCAGAAATGAGTATTTACACATTTAAGAAATATAGTTCTTGCCCTATCAGTAATGCATAAGTCTGAAATTTAGAGAGGTAATAAGAAGTCAATCCTTACAAGAAACGTAAGAAAGTCAAAGACAGGAAGGCCACTCCAAGTATAATGGCACACACATATAATCCTAGCACTCGGGAAGGCTAAGGTAGGAGAATTGCAAACTCAAGCCCAACCTGGGCAATATAGTGACTTACAGAGATCCTGTTTTTTTTTTAAAAAAAAAAAAACAAAACTGTTTAAGGGCTGAAGATATAGCTTAGGATGAACACCCTAGGACTGTTTAAGGGCTGAAGATATAGCTTAGGATGAACACCCTAGGTCCAACCATTAGTACTACACATGCACATTCACAAAATTATGACTGGAAGGATCTGAAAAACTCGGTGGTTGAGTGAACATTAGGATAGAAATCTAGTTTTAGAATAAAAACAATAAAGCAGATTTACAGGCACATGATTAAAATAAAAGTGGAATAAGATTAAATGAAGTCCAGATAACATGCCAAGGCAAATTACAGAATATAAAAGAGAATATGAAGAATAATTAATATTCTCTATAGGCTATAAGAATTATTCCTATTAATAAAAGATTTTAAAGAAGACTCAATTTTATTTTTTCTACACTGAACAAGGTATTCTAATAGGGCAGTGTTGTGGTTGTTCAAACAATGACCAATTTGCAGGAAACCTTCATAGAAAGTCTTACTGGAAATGATATGATAGCCACAGTTTTAAGAAATTCAGTGTCCGCTAAACTTGAATTAAAAGTTTTTTCTGTGCAACAGAATTGGCTGCTTGGCTTTGATAATAATAAACAGACGTTTCACCTAAGTGAGGACATCTGAGAATGCAGGGCACAGGAAAGGTTCCTGGACAGGACCAAGCTCAGCCCACTGAACACTAGTACTACCCTCCAACTATCACAGCACCAAGAAAACATCCCAAAAATATCCCTCAGAGGTCAAGACAGTCTGATGGAAAACTAGTACAAACCCCACACAACAAAGCTCAGGACTGTGAGTCAAGCAGGTGTGAAGAATAGAGGAGAAAAGGGAAAGACTGTGTAGGAAGCAGAAAATTTGCTCCAACCAAGACAGGCAGTCATACTTGTGGCCAAGCAGGATTATATTTCCCACACAACTTCCCACATTTTTTTTTTTTTGCATGACTAGAGATTGAACCTAGAGCCTTCACACTGAGCTACATCCTTAGCCCTTTTTCATTTTGATATAGATCTTGTTCATTTGCTAATTTGCCCCAGGTTGGGCTTGAGCTTGCCATCTTCTTGTCTCAGCCTCCCAGAGTGCTAGGATTATAGGTATGGGCCACCACATTCTTCATGTTTGCAAGACAAAGTGGACACCTGTATTTTTACATACAATCTTTTTTTATTTAAAAGATTAGCAAACACCTTTTAGATGCTACAAAATTTTTCTTCAGGCTGACATAATCTCTGCCTTAGACATGGTATGTTCAACTGAAAAACTTGATGACATTTATAAAATATGTAATATCAAAAATTTGGTACTTAGTTTAACAAGCAGATGACCAAGCACTCTGACCTCCTTTTCAAAAACAATTATGTATGAATTATATGAAATGGAGGAAACAGAGTACCCAGTAGCATAGGAAAGCTCTACTACGGTATCATTTTTTCATGGTTTTTTTACTCATCAGTGTATTCTAATTTTTCCAAAATGAACGTATAAAGTTTTACATAAGAAAATAGTATGCAGTAGATAGTATATTGTTTATTGTTGTTTTTTGGGTTTGTTTTGTTTTGTTTTGTTTTTTGGTACCGGGGATCAAACTCTGGTCCTTGCACTTGCAAGGTGGCAGAACCACTGAGCCAAATCCCTGGCCTTGTTGTTGTTGTTTTTAATGATGGAAAGTTCTTGGAACACATTCAGAAAGGATCAGAGAGGTAAAATGGGTAAACAAATGAAATTCCTTTCAAATAACCAATTACACTGTATTTCAAGCACTGGTTAAAGTCTAGGTGTAAAAGTTAAGCTAGTGCAAATCAAAATAGGAATGTGCCCAGGTAATAAGATTCATTACTTTATGTTATAAATATCTAAATCACTATTTTATCACCTTTATCAGGTAGGCAGAGCCCATACAGGCAAATCTGAGTGCATAACACAAAAAGAACTGAAGTAATTATGAGTTAATTTAAAAGGACCTAGGGCTTTAAAAGGGATAAATAAATAAATTTCCCCATGACCCTAATAATAATAATAAATCAACCTTTAAATTGAAGGTGTTTCAGTAATTTCATTACTTTTTTCCTATTTACAAAATTAATATTAGAAGCTGAGTTGTGTTTGCATTCAATAAATTTTTACTAACTTTCTCTAAAGCTTAGAAAACACTTTGTAAAACTTACTTTACAAGCCCGACTTATCCTTCATTCTGCTAAGTCTTGGACCATACCTTATTCCTATAAAAACTGCTTTTCCTCAAATTAGAAATACTTAATGAGAAATGTTTCAAAGCTGCTCATCGTAGGTACCAAACACAACATCTTGAAAAAATAAGCTCATACCTTAAAAATAATACATAATAAGCCCTTTTAAAACACACAACCACACACATTTCAAATTTTCTAATTATGATTGATTTTTGTGATTTACAAATATGCACCAGCAGACTACAAAAAGGGACTTTCAGAACCATGATAACTGCTATGGAAGTCAGGATGCACTTTCTGGAGATACTGACTTCACTGCTTTTCTCACAGAGGACCATCATGCATGGTGCTCATCTTGAAAGGAAATTCACCCCTTCTCCTGTCTAAATTGCACACTGACTACAGCCTGAGTCCTTAAATATGTTTTCAAGTTTATCCATTTCAATTCTGCAGAATCAGAAGATTATACATTTTGCGAATTAAATCTTCCCCTCAGTTGTATCTTTCAATTTTGATTACAAAAGCAGATGTTTGTAAGGTTTGAAAGTTGCTAGTTCAACACTGTTGGGAAAAGCAGGCTAAACAAAATTACCAACTGCTCTGCATAAGAAGAAATATGAAAATTTCACAAGCATTAGCATTATGATGCATATCCTTCTTAGGAAAGTATCCCAACTTTGTTTCTTTAAAAGGCTTTAGGCATTTGACTGAACTTACTGCTAAGGTGATTATTTTTTGCCAAGTGTTTGCTTATTGACATACTTCAAATTTAAAAAACTATCATTAGAATACAACATCTCTAATTACCTAAGAAGAAAGAACATCTGTGTGTGTATTCCCTAATAAATGTAGCATGTAATATTCAAATTCACTGGTAATCAAATAAATGCAAATTATGACATGTTAACATTTTTATCTATCAGTTGATGGTAAAATGCTGATGATAAACATATTTATGTGAAAAGCACTGATGATGGGAGTGTAAATTGGTACACCTTTCAGGAGGATCTGTCACAGTATACCAACACTGAAATTGTTCACACTATCAGAGTGATTCTGTATCTAGGAATCATTTCTAAAGAAAAAAATCAATGATGTGGATGGCAATTTATGTAAATGAATGGTGAACACACTGTTATGTCAAGATGTCGGGGATCAATTGCCAATAGTCTACTCATATATGTCCACTATCAGGGGAATAACAGAACAAATTATGGTATAACGATATGATGGATTATCATACAAACTTGTATATATCATGACATTAAAATGGCACAAGAATGTTCACAATTCATTGTTTAATTAAATTACAAAAATATGTATTATTATCAAATCTTAGAATACAAATATACATATGCCATTTATACTTACAATTCACACAAAATTTTCCCACATATTCAATAGAAAGCAGACCAAAAGAAAATCCTAGAATGTAATGTGTGTGTTGCTCTCAAGGATTTTACTTTACTGTTTAATTTCACCTTGTGGATTTGCAATGAAGCCTCCCTAGCAATTCAGAAGATTTAGAGCAAAATCAATATCTTGTTAATATAGAAACTATTATCAGCTAGTCATCTTTTTAGTTACTCCAAATAATTTTATTACTTTTGAAAACAGTGCTAAAAATCACATCCAACTTATTGCAAATTAATAAGAAAAATTTACGTGAGACAACAATAATGGTAAATATTGCACTTAAATTGAATGAAAAAGAAACCATTAGATCCCATAATACCAGAAACCTGACAAACTTTTAATTCATTTAGTTATCACAACAACCTTAAGAGTTAGATTTCTTACATCTATTTTATAGAGGAAGCTTTACCCTAACATTAGGCACACTGACCAAAATGGTTGGCTAATGGTGGATCAGAACGGGTAACAGTGCACGCTGATCAGAAAACCAATATCTAACATTACACAAAGAATTTTTTAATACATACTGTTCACCTATAATAGTTTTAAAATTATGGACATGTTCAATAATAAAAGCCTAAAAGATCATAAAGTAAAAGACATTGAGAATAAAATAAATTTCTCTCAGTTACTATGGTGGAAGATAGGACAGGTGCTAATACATAATAGGAAAAAAAACAGTACACAATAAGTGATTAACTGAGCCTGCGTCATCTGCACCAAAAGTCAGGGAGGACACAAGCTTTAAACTTAAGAATCTGAAGAAGTACCAAAGTTTCTGCTAGTCACCTCATACCCAGGGTTCAAAAAAACAAAAATTAATGTGCACATGTGTGCCTGTGTTTCAACTGGCAGCTTAGAGGTTTTTTGTAAATAGAAAATATGAATTGCTCATACTGACTTTATATGGAAAATTTTTACTATTATGTAAATAATATATGATCATAGAATTGAATAAGGCAAAAAACTGTTCAAAATAAAGCATTAAAACTGACCCATAATCCTTTACTACAAAATAATTCTATTAACAATTTGGTACTTCCCAAATTCATTGACTGACTGATTATCTAACATGCAAAAAATCATAGTAGCATTGAAGAAAATGCAAGCTATATCAACTGCCTCGGTTGTAGAGCTGGTGACATGAGACAGAATTGGACACATGATCAATCTACCGCCCACCGTGATATTCTTTCTATCCCTTTCATTCTGCTGGAGGTCAGGGTTATAATTATTGTTTCTACCTCTCAACATTAAGGTGTCTTGAGTTCTATTTTTTATTGTCCTGCGAAATATCCACAATATACTACCACTTACTAACTACATAGTCATGGGATGTTATTAAACTCTGGCTTTTCTCTCTTATAACGTGGGCTTATAATATCTAATCTATTGGATTGCTGTGAACATTAAATAAGATTATTTTTTATAAAGAGCAGCCAGCAAGTTGTAAAATGGTCAAATATTAATATGATTATTACAACTAGTAAGAAACAATTTAAATAGTGTGCTCTTCATAGTACAAGAACATCTGATGTCCCCACGCATGTTTCTAGGTTTGTGTTTCTGTGTGTGTGTGTGTGTGTGTGTGTGTTTCTTTCAATACTTTTTATGGTAGCTGTGCACTTATTCTGGCCTTTTTCAAAAAGCTTACTATATAGTTTTTAAAATCCTTTTTAGATCCATAATCCTATTGAATCAGGAATAAAACGAGTACTTAGTTGCAGGCAAACAATTGTTTGAAAGAAGCCCCTTCAATTTTTAATTACTCCTTCTTCCCTCTCCAAGCTCACTGGTATTCTCTGAGTTTTAATCTTGAAAGCCAGTCAGGGTACATTATTTATGTTATATTCAATAGGGAGAAAAAAGAAGAAAAGGGATTTTATTCAGGACACTAACTCTAACCTTGAAATGTTATTTTCTGAACATTTGTTCTGCTCACTGAGCAAATTTTTAGTCTTCAAGTCAGATGTCTAAATACAGTGCTTGGGTTCTGCTTAAAGGCTAAAAATATAGACTTCTGCACAAGGTGATGGTTACAAAGGAAGGTGTTTAGTGTATGGTTCAATAGAAACTAACGTAATTGAGCATTAGTTATATAGTTCAGCCAGAAGAATTCCTCATCCACACTGAAGCCCTGGAGTCAAACCTTACACTCTTAGCCTTTGAAATGCATTTTACTTGAAAAGAGAATCAATTAAAGACATAGTTCCTTGAAATTCTTCACCAGGTCCTCCATTTTGATCATTTGAAGACTAACTATCAGAGAATCCTTTGTCAGCCAGTCTGCGTTAAAGAGAGTACCTATAAAAGCAGGCTCCACAGAGCACAGTGAGTCTGAATGGGAAGGCTGGCTACAAAGCCCGTGCAATATTTTCCTACTTGAGAATACCTATGAATAGAAGTTAAAGAATAGTTTCGATGCTCAGTAATACCAAATAAAACAAGGCCATCACACAGAAAGCCTGTTATCCTCAAGAAAACATACACCACTGCCTGACCCTGTGCTGGACTCAGATGAAGAGCTGTTACACCATGTCCCTTACACAAATTAGCACAGCTTCCAAAGTGGCAAGGAGGCAGCGATGGAAATAGTAAAACAAAAACACCACCTGTGGCATATGATCCTGACTCTTGTTTCCATATGGCATGTGAGGTCCATCTAACTTCTAAAATTTTTAAACTAAAAATTCCATATGATCCAGTTTTTCTTCTAGGTATCTTCCTAAGACAGTTAAAGGTATCATATTACAGGGATTGTGTGCACCCATGTTTATAGCAGCACGATTCATAATAGCTAAATCTTGGAATCAGCCTACATGTCCATCAATGGATGAACAGAAAAAGATTATGTGATATTTATATACAGTGGAGTACTATGCTTCCACGACAAAGAATAAACTTGAGTCATTGTAGAAAAATGGATGCACCTTGAAAATAGAATTTTAAGCGAAATAAACCAGACTCATAAGTTTAAATATTGCATGGTTTCTCTTATATTAGAGGCCCAAAATATAAGTAAAAAGTAAAATGAAGACAAATAACAAGAAGTAGGGAGATATAGGAAGGAAATCAAGAGATGGAGGGAGGGGAAAGGAGAGAGGAAAATGGTGTGAAAAAAATATTTGAGATCCATTACATCCAGGCACCAGGAATGTAATCATTATGTATTATAAACGTGTACTGATAAAAAATAAAAACTGAAAAAATAAGAATTAAGTTAATAAGCAGTGACATTATTTCTAGTCTTTCATAAAATGTGCATGTGACAGCCATAAATTAATTGGATATAATATAAGATTAAAACAAAAAAATACATAAAACTTAATTCATTTTAGAAATTTAGAAAACACAACTCCGGGGGCCAGGGATTTAGCTCAGTGCTTCCGCCGCCTGCCTTGCAAGCACAAGAACCCGAGTTTAATCCCTGGTACCAAAAAAAAAGAAAACACAACTCTGAGTGAAGAAAAACAGATAGTATTCATAATAAAAATCTTGATTTTTCTCTTCTTACAGTACCTGAATAAAATGACAGAACAGGAAAAGTAATAACAATATTAAAAGATCTCAATAATTGTTTTACTATCCAAATTCTCCCTTTTAAATGTTTATTTACATTAGTTTCATGAGTTTATCTTATCTTCTTAAAGACTTTAATTCCAAACAATACAAACATAACTGACAGAAGTAGGTCCTTAACAAATATTTGCTGAGTAGATTAATACATTTTCACTTCCTTTTCATTTGTTTTTTAACTTTTTGATCATTTTTAAGTGCAATTCAAAATTATTTTCTTAAGTTCCTAAGAATTCCCCTTTCAACACACAGAATTCCCCCTTCAACAGTAGAGGAGATAAGTGAAAAAATGGACAACTCCTGAATAAAATGTTCATGAAAAATAAATATTTGGCCAATTGACACACAGAATGTGAATTAGGCCATTGTGAAAGTAGTTTCTATTAAACATGTGCCCTTATTAAATGGGTAAATGTAAACACAAAACATACTACATATACATTTTGAGTTTTGTACATAATCATTACCATGAAGTCACTGTAAAATAAAGGTCAGAATATGAAAATTTCCTTAACCATTTCATTTATTCTTATTTCATAGCAATGAAGTTGCCAACACATTTATTCTTTAGTAATGATAAGCCTAAAATTGGTGATGTAAAAGCTAAGTAAGCAGTCAGATGAAGGAACTAACATAGCAGCAAAAAAAAAAAATGTATGTATATATATATATATATATATATATATATATAATATATGTCTAAAGGATGTCTCTATCTGGACCATGTTGTGCAAAATATATTTAAGAAAATGTTTTCTAAATTTAAACATTTATTTGTAAATACTTTTATTGGGTATTAGAATTTTTAGTAGAGTATAGTTGCACTTTGTTTAATGAGGAATTGAAGTTTCATGTATACCTGATCAGTGTCCACATCTTTCTATTTTATTTCTAAAATGACATGTTGACTTTAAAGACCCCTAAAGTTCCATATCCATAATACTCAGTTTCCAGATTCTGAATTTAAGAATAGAGTACTTAGTCTCATAGCAGAGACAGCTCTTGTTATGGGGTTAAACGTTCAATAGGAGAAAAAAAATAATTTTCCTTTCTAGAATTACTAAACATTTCTTCTTACCTTTCAAAGTGACCTTTTAAAATCAAACGTGAAATGCATAAAAGATTATGTCTCTCTTCATATGCTCATATTCACAATATCCTGGGGCATTTATTTCAGCATGGAAAATTCCTGATGCATAAAGTCAATTTAGAACCAAAACATGCTGAAGAAATAACTGCATCTTATAGAATTTTAAATACTTTTCTTTTACCATATTACATAAAAGGCAGGTCTAAATTTAGACATATGTAGATAAACATGCCGATCCCTGAAAAACCCTCGACCACAGAAGTTCTAGGGAAAAGTCTGTCTTATATTAAACACCAGACGCCATTTCCTTGTTTTGAATTATTGGCGCTGCTGTGGCAACAGCACAATAAAGAACTCTGTTGCGCTCTCAGCAGAGCTATTTATATTATTTAACCTCTTCCCGGGGAGTTCTTCCTCTACCAAGTTCTTCCATTATTTTAATAAAGAAGTCCATTCAAAGGTTTAAAAAAATGCTCTAAAAGTGAAAAAAACAAAACTTACCTCTGAACTGTTTAGATTCTGGGCCTAGGGCTAATCTTTATTTAAGTACTGGGATACCCATTTCACAGATCCTGGGATTCTAAAATGAAAGGCTAGTTTCCCGTGAATGAGAGCAGGAGTGGTATGGGATTTTTTTTAATGCTCTGAAAATTTACCAAGATATTCAGAAGAGGGAACAGCTGGTTAAGCAACGGTTAAAATACTTCAAAAGGTAAGCGGTTTCTACAAAGGCTCTTTCCAGTTTGTAGGAAGTGGCTAGTGCAAGTAAGGCATGGACGTCAATATGTAAGGTAGCAAGTAAACCAGTGTAGACATAGGAAGGGACTAACATTCATTAGTTGCATACAAATTTCCATCACAACCTCCGGAAAAGTAAAACTGACCAAGTAAAGAGATGAATCCGTTTGATTTAAGATGTTACTATGTTAACTATAGCTACGAAGCATTTTCTATTAATTAGTAAATTGGGTAGTCATTGAGTTGGCTCAATGCTAAGATGTTCTAATAAATCATTTCGACATGGTAACTTAAGTTAATTCTACTATTTGGAAACTAATCAAGACAATTGAAAAAAGTTGCTAAGAAATGAGAAAGTGAAGTAGGAAAAATGACTGCTAGAGCCTTCTCTCAAATGATTGGAAAATGTTTGTGGCATGGTGCAAAATGAGACATCACAGCCGGGCAGAAAGAATCAAAAAGGAAGAAAAGAGACTACAAAGCTTATGTCTAAAGGAAAGTCCTGCTTCTCTAGCCTCACTTATCATCTCCCCCACACACCAACTACTACAGTTACCACGAGTAAAGTGACTTCTGAGCCCTCTCCACAGGCCACACCTGTCACTTGCTCGCCTGCTCTTGCTGCTCTACCTGTCTGTCCTTTCTGTCCTCCTTCACTGGCAAACTAGCAGGTCCTGTTTTTGGATTTGGCTCAAATCTCTTCTCTGCCAACTTGCCCAGGGTTGCCTAGCAATCGGAGGTGGCACTGCTGCCTTGGTGCCACAGGACAGGGCCCTGCTTCTGAGTGCAAACCTCCTGTCACCCTGCCGGCATTTCAGCCCACTTCTCACACCAAACAGGGGGTCTCCTCTAGGGCAGACTCAACACAAAGCTCATTCCCTTTGTTTTTTTCCAAAATTTTGTGCTATGATACTTAATGAGTAGTGACAATAATATTAAAACAAATTTAAAATTAGTATTAAAAACTAGGGAAAGTGGGAAGGGTAGGGGAAAGGTAATAAGGGGAAAATATGAAAAAATGGAAATAAAGTGTTTGTAGATGGGGAGGGGAGAAGGAGGTGAAGGGAGGGCAGGGACAAGGGGAAAAAATGAGAACCAAGTCCTGTCATGTAAAGGTACAAGATCCCAATGATGAATGTAACTGTATTGTATACCTAAAATGTACCAATAAACTCAATAAAAGAAAAAAAATAGAATATGTTTCCAAATTGGAAACAAATTTGCTTATATGATAGGGTAGAAAAGAAACTCAAGGTATAAAATGAAGATTAAAAATCAAATTTTTAGCAGAAAAATCTAAGAAACCACTTTTGTCAGTCAACTATGACCACAAGCAAACTTATTTAGCAAATATTCTCCAATTAAAAGGGCTTTGAATTTCATACTAGAAAGGCTAAAATAAATAAACATTATTTCTAGTTTTATATTTGGGTCTTGAAGAAAAGCAAATTGGACAAGCTGTCATTCCAAATTTTCATTATTTCATTACAAAATGTAACACCTTTTACTTTCTATGGAAGAAAGAAATCACATATTCACTCTTATCAAAATATATAGCCTCTAGAGGTGCTCTGTCAAACGGAGAAATGGCAAATCAGGAGATGCCTTGTAGGGCAGAGACAGATGTCTCTATTCAAAATGCATGCACATTGATCAATCGTCTCTCTGAGCATTCCTAAAGACTCAAGCGCCACACTTGAAAAACGATTGCAGAAAGGAGTGTTAAAACAATATCAAAAAGCTGCACAGAGCAGCCGAGGAGTATTATAGGAAGTGCAAGAGGACTTAGTGCTTTACTCTGGTTCCATAGAGAGTGTGAAAGGCAGGGAGAGGAAAGTTTGTGTTGAGGTGCGCTCTGCCTTGGCTGAGTACCTCATGTCACCCTCCTTTGATATGAGCAACCCAGTCCTCTCACATCCCTGCCTCTCATCAACCCCAGCTCTAGTGCCATCAAGGTCAAAGTGACAGGAGGCCTGGAAGAAGGGGAAGTAAAGATGATTAGGATGAGACCTGTGTATGTCAGTTCCCCAAGATGAATGGAATTATCATGCCCTGCAAGAATATACTAAAAAAAAGTGGTGTCAAGCTTCACCATAAAGATAGATATGAGGCCTGAGATTTAGCTCAGTGGCACCTGCCTCACAAGTGCAAGGTCCTGAGATCGATCCCCAGTACCAAAAAAAAAAAAAAAAAAAAAAAAAAAAAAAATTTAAATAAAAAAAAAAAAAAAA
>NW_022900916.1:20770384-20782434 GCF_012274545.1 Fukomys damarensis | reverse complement strand
AAAAAAAAAAAAAAAAAAAAAAAAGATATGAAATCTTACATAAATATCCAGCAGGTCTGCGATTATTTTTAGTGTCTTACCACTAAACTAGGATTTGTTTCCCATTTAAAAAAATTTGTCCCATTACAGATAGAAGAACAAAATGACTATGTATTCATTTATTCAACATATTTTTATTGAGAGTCTATTATACCTATACATTTTTAGGCACTGGAGATGGCAAAAAGCCTCACTCTTTAAGGTCATATATTTTAGCATGGGAAACAGACAACATGGAGTATGCACAAAGCAAAGGCAAATGGTGGAAAATAATGAGAGTTAAATACAAAAATAAAGCATGGAATGGGAGGTACTGTGATTTTAAAGAGTGTGCCCAGGGTAGCAATCAGGTGAGGGGAATTGCTGCTCATCTTTTAAAAAGCACCTGAAGACGGTGAAGGCCCTGTGAGCCAACACATAAGTGGAGATTGCCATGCAAACTGACAGGAAAAGCCCAAAGATAAAGTGCTGACAGGAGCGCTTGAGGCAAATCATGAATACTGAGTATGCCAGTGCAGTAGAACGAGCAGAAGGAAGGGAAGATTTAGGGGACAAGGTGAGAGGGGCCAGGGCCCATACTATACATGGCTTGGGGGCTACTGCAGGGCTTTGGATTTTTCTAGGAGCAAAATGGGAACTATTGGCAGGCCCTGAATATTAGTTGAGGGAAACTGCTACAGTAGAAGCTAAGAGACCAATTAAATAGAAGGCTATTTTAAAAATCCAAACAAAAGATTTTGGTGGTATACATCTCACCACCAAATTTGGTGGTATTCGTTTTTGGTGGGAAAGCTAGAAAGTGACAAGGAATACTAGAAAGCTAAGGGTATACTAAGGGAAACAGGTTTTAAGGGTACAAACAAGAGTTTCTGACTGAATTTGAGGCATGAGGGAAAGATGATATACAATGATTATTTCAAAGTTTCTGGCCTGAAGGAAAATTGGGGGTGGCTGTCAGAACTCCTGGGTATTCGTGTCTGATGTTCAGGACAGCACTCTGCGCTAGATACACAAGTTTGGGGGTGTCATAAATGGCATCAAAGCCACCACCCATAAGAAATATATTAAAAATACACTTGACCCTTGATTCCACCCCTCCTCCCAAATAATTAGCTCTAGGATTTAGAACTGGTCATCTGTAAGCACAACTTTGTATCTTGTTTCATATGCTTACAACTTTAAACAATGCAAGGCAGTGTCACACATATATTCAATTCTATATAAATGATAAAGTATATAGAGTTTTCAGTAACTTTTGTAAACATATTTTTGAGATTTATCCATAGTACATGCATCCCTAGTTCAGTCATTATGGAAGTTGCAGGGCACTGCACAGTGTGAAAACACCTTAAATTATTTAGCCATTTTCATATTAACGGATATAGCTTGGTTCTAACTTTCCGATGTTAAGAACAATAGTGATTAAGCATCCTCTTTGTGTGTCTCTGCGAACTTCTGAGAGCATAGCTGTGCAGACTAAACCTTCCCGTGCACTTGTGGGCCCTGAGCAGATACACAGCTGGGCCATATACACGCAGTTAGCAGTTTACATTTTTATTGTAAAATATGCTACTGCTCCACAGCTTCACCAGTGCCTGGCATTGCTGAACTTTACGTTTCTGTCCATATGAAAGGTGTGTTAAATTGTGTGTCATTATAGCTGAAATGTGAATTTCTCTGATCATTATTTGGGGTAGTTAGTATCATTTGTATTTTACCTGAGAACTATTTTTACTTGTGATGCTTTGCACTGAATTAATTAAGTTTCTTTTTGGTATCCGAAATGCTTTTGTTATACCTACTGTTCAAAATTTCTATTTATAATTATTAATCTCTTGAAAGTAGTGCTTTTTGAGGTTTTTGTTTAGAAAATTTCCTTCATGGTATCATAAGGACGTCCTCTGATTTGTATTTCCAATTTAAACCCTTCATTCATCTGGAATTTCTTTTATGCTTGTATAAAGTGAGGACGCAATTTCAACTTTCTGTCCTGATATCATTAATTAAATAACTCGCCCCTTTCCCACTGATCAACAATACCACACCTGTCATATATCCAGTTTCCATACGAAAATTCAATCTTCCTGGCCCTCCCAGTCTGGTCCATTTGCTATCCACAATATGCAGTGTTCTGGCTTTATTGGAAGGCTAGGTGACTTAGAACGCCATTCTTCACTTTATTCTTTCTCTCTAAAATTGTCTTTTCTTTCCTTAACCTTTTGCACTTCCATATAAATTCGACAATTAGCTTGTCAAATTCCGTTTAAAAAATCAGTCACAGTCTTCATTAGAATTTTACTAAACTATAGTTCAATTTGAGGAAAATTAATACATTTCTGACATCAACTATGCCAATCCATGAACACAGTAGTTATCTCTATTTATGTAAATTTTTTTTCAAATGACTTTTGGTAATGATCTTTTTTTTACACATGAAGATATTTTGTATCTTTTATTAGATTTATTCCCAGATTCTTTTCACGTTTTTGGCTAGTCTTAGTGTTATGTTCAATAGCATTCTCTAGCTGTGAAAATACATCTTTATCCTTGTATACACATCTCATTATACATTTCACATTTAGTGCTCCTTATATGCATATTGATTATGAATAAATGAATGACAAATTGACAAATTCCCTTCTCTTTGAAATGTTATGACATTTCAATGGGAAATCAAACTCTATACTGATGGTGAAACATAAACATAGTACTGGCTACTATTTTGCTTTTAATTTCAATTACACTAAGTATAAGAAAAATGTGGGCAAAAGCTATCCACAATTATAGACTTATTTCCAAAGAAACTACATAAAGAAGGTGAAGAAAAAATTGCAGAAGGTAGCCTTTCAAGCAATATAAAGAAGAAAAAGCCAAAACCAAGAAATAAAATTTTAAAAACGTATTTTTAAAAATCAGATTGAATAAAGTATCTGAAAATATTTATTATAGAAAACAATTACCCCCAATCCCATTTTTTAAAGGGTTTTGTTACCACACCTTATGTCTTCTAAAAATTTTAAATACACCCATCATGAATGAATTAATCATACTTACAAGGTTAAAATATGTTGAGAGGACTGAGTGGTTTGTTACTTTCAAGATGAGAAAAGGACACACCCAAAACTGTTAACATTCAAAAATAATGTTTCTTTTAACTGGAAAATATTTGATGCAGATGTGAAAGCTACAATTGTCAGTATAATTCGTACTCACTCTACAAAAAAAATTTTTGGAAAAGTGCTTTTACAGTAAAATTCACATTTCCAAAATTCCATATTTCCAAATCAGCACATTGGTACTGAAAGTAAAACTAAACATTAGATTCCTTGTCACTGTTTAAAAACTATTACTAAAGGATTGTTTTTGATGCTTCATATTCTTTCTTCCCAAAGAGGCTGGTACGATGACCCCTGTGTTCAAACACACATTAACATATTACACATTTATTAAATGTTATATATGTTGGGCACTCGGTATGATACTGGAGAAACTATGATGAATGGTAGATCCCTGGTTCCTGCCCTCACTGAAACTCACACACTCCTGGAGGACATACATTAAAGCCAGACTCTCCAAGCCAAGCTAAAGTGCTATGGCAAGCAAAACACGAGGCTTTAGAAGCACTCACTACTCACTGCTCCAGAGAGAAGCCATAATGGAACACCCATCTGAGGAAATTCAGGAACTAGGGTGAAAACAAAGAGCATCATGCTAAGGGAAAGGCTCGGAGTACATGATGTAAGGTCATAACATCTCCAAAATTCAAAGTCAGTCTACACAGCTGAATCAAGAAATTACAAGGGCAAAACCAGTACCAAATGTTAAATCTTTGACTTCTTAAACATATGGCAACCTGAATACATATTCACCTTGTGGACTTTAAGGTCAAACATGGTGGCATGGGCAGACTGGGAATTCCTAAGGTTCTAAGCTGGAAATCTTTCTACAAAAATATGGATGTATCTAAGTCTAGGCAAGAGACCTGGAATTCATTCACAAGTGGTGCCTAGGCCATCTGACTTCACCTAATCAGTCAGAACAGAGTACAGAGGCAGGTATGTAGTTACAAGTAAATCTAGTAACTGAAAATGTGTCATTTTATTTATTTTTTTCCTCATTGAGTTTATTGGTACTTTTTAGGTATACAGTGCAGTTACATTCATCATTGGGATCTTGTACCTTTACATGACAGGTCTTGGTTCTCATTTTTTCGCCTTGTTCCTTCTCTCCCTTCACCCCCTCCTCCCCTCCCCATTTACAAACATTTTATTTCCATTTTTTCATTTTCTCCTATTTTTTTTCTTTCCCTTATTACCTTTCCCCTACCCTTCCCACTTTCCCTACACCTTTAGCCCTTTTCTTTCTTTTACAAACTGTCAATCATCTCATTATGTACTATTATAGTTTGTTCACACCTGAGAAACTATTCGGTGTTTACACATGTGTGACTTTATTTCACTTAGGAGTATATCCTGAAGATGTGTCATTTTTTAAAAAATCATACACTCTACCCTTGCAGGATCTTTCTGTTTCTTCCCCTAATTATAGTTTGTACAAAAAAAAACTTACCATGAAATAATGACAAGGAAGAAAGGCAAAGAAAAGTATCACTCATGATGTTTGCAGTATACATAAACTTTATAGAAATAATTTTCCTACATTTTAAGAAATTTCCATATAATAGTTATTACATACACTGAATATTCCAAGTATGTCTGGTTTACTAAATCAATTTTTAATATTACATTTGCTCTCCTCAATTAATGATGTTACAACAGAACCAAATAATAAAATTACCAAAAAATGTTGATGACATAGTTTATTTGTCTTTTCATTAAAAATGAACAAAATACCATTTCAAAATGATAACATAATATTTACTTAACTGATTTTTGTTAATTTTATTTAGCTTTTTAAAATACTAAAGAGGACATTTTCTCAATACTTCTTCAAAAGTTGCACACACAATCTCATCACATTGCCTGAAAAGCAACCATGGATGATATTTTACTTTTTCCCTCCTATTCTTCGTGTTATCAAAAAATAATGTGTATAAATGTTAATACATGTATTTGTACTAAAAAACAGACCATTATGTAAGTTTATAACCTACTTTTTAAAATATATTATTTAATGAAAAATATTACTAATAAATAACATGTTTGAGTATATAATATTCCATAGAAGAAATTCTATATTACTAAGCATTCAGATATTTTCTAAGATTTTACTCTTTTTAAATAGTGCAACATTGAACCATTTTATTCTATGCCTGCTCTACCAATAACAAGGGAAAATCAATGGCAGACAAGATAATAGAAAAATAAAACACCTATTCTAAATCTTCATTTCTGCACACATTTATTGAGATCTGACTATATGTGAGACTGATAAGCAAAGGGGACACTTCAAAAGCTATCACAGTGGATCTCAATTGGGATGGCCCCCCGCCCTCTCCCTCCAGGGGACATCTGCCAATGCCTAATGACATTTTTCTTTGTTAGAAAGTTAAGTGAAGGTTTTTCCAGCAGGGTGTGCCTGAAAATCCTATAGTACACATGAAAGGCTTTCACAACAAAGAAAGATCCAGCCCCCAAAAAATATCACTAATGCCAAGGCCAGGAAACCTTAGTTTAGTCCTTTTGTGCCCACTTCTTCAAAATCAAGACCATAATGTTCCCAGTGATAATGGATCATAAGCTATAAGAATCAACAGGTACACCACCAATCAGGATGCAACTACACACTGAGATCAACACAGAGGTCTAACCAGAAGGAGGTGACCCTGGCTCCCATACTCACATTTCAAACACAGTAACATTTGAAGACACAGGAGACCAGAGAGTGTGGGGGTCTTCTTTTCTGGGGCATAAACTTTAGGCCTTATTCAATGTAGTTTCTTCCACTCTCTTTTAAACCTTTAGACATTAGGACTTTCTCAGCCAAGGAAATGAAAACAAGGTATTTTTAACTACCTGTTCAATTGCTTGGAAAATTACCTCTTAAAACATTCAAACACCCACTTCTTATTTTTTTCAAAACCCTAAGGTAGCCAAATGATATAAATTCCTGGAATTCCTTGATGAGGAAATATAATTTTTCAAATTAAAGGCAGTCTAATACACATACATATAGAGAGAGATACACACATTTCATATATATCTAATAATATATATTCATTACTATATGCTTTGTATATGTCTGACTACAAAACAAATGCATTTTTTACAAAGCCTGTAGCAATACACTCTATGACATTTTAGAAGACTTAATTTTGATGGACCTACAGTACATGAGCACTCAAAGGTCAGTAAACTCATAATAATAATAATAATGATTAAGCAATAAGTTCTTCAACTATAAATGGAATATTTATTTGGCAAAAGAATCCTAATTTTGTGTAATGCTGTATAGAATGAGATTGTACAATTACTCTAGTCTTCCATTTGTTCAAATAACCACAGCCCAGCTGGTGGCAATAAAAACTATTCAATTGTTTTCTTACTGTCTGAATTTGGAATAAATGGTCCAGCTCTAGAAAAGAATCTGTTCTTTTGTTTGATCAGTTCCTTTCAAGTGGTTATCAATTTAAGTAAAGAAGTCAAAGTAGCCCATCAGTAAACACCTAATCACATAAAACATCAAATACCAACTACCCACCATTACTGAAAACACTGGTTTGGAAAATAAACAGGGGCAAAATGCACCACTGCTTTTAATCAGTGTAATGAATACCATTAACTCAAACCATAAACTCCCTATTCACCAGAAGCAAATTATTTAGTTCCAATATCTTTGCAATGGTTTCTCTTCCTCTTTAAACTTTAATTAAAATCAACTACATTTGAAAATTGAGGAGCTTAGGCATAAGAACAGATTTTCAGCAACAATTATTTTAAAACTTTGATTTTGGGAACCTCTCTGACATTTGAAAATGCAGCTGAAAACACAATTCATTAAATTTAAATATCCATAAAACTAAATACAAAATTCAAGCTCTTCAACAAATGTCTGTCAAATAAATACTATGTGCCAAATACTACCAGTACTTCAGGCACATGATACATAAGACAGTCACTGTTATGGTTTAGATCCAGAATATCCCCAGTAGCCACACGTGTTCAAAGATGGGACTCTCCCAGGATGGATGGCTGCACCATGGGGCTTGTGAACTGGTCAGTGCATTGGTTGTCCTGTTTGTAGGTGGGGCCTGGTTAAAACAGGTAGGTCTCTAGAAGGCTGATCCGGAAGGAAGTAGCTCCCTCCTTTGCCTTTCTTCCCTCTCCACTTCTGGCCTGCTTCATGACTTTAGCAACTTCCCAAACCACTCCACTGTGCCTTTTCTGCCTTGGACACAAGGCTGCCTGGCCAGGGACTGTCATCATAAACTAAAATAAACCTTTCCTCCTTTAAATTGTGGGTGTCAGGTATTGTGTCTCACTAAGAAAACAGCTAAGTCATCAAGGAAACTATCAGCTCAAGCAAAGTATGCATCACTTGTATATGTAACAGTGGGACCTGGTCATTGATAACAAACAGCTGCAATAATACAATTGATATTTTAAAGACCTTTAAAAATATTTTCTACTCTCCTCTTTGAATTCTGAATATTCTAATAGGTTTAATGCTTTTATTGGTTCTATTAAATGAGTTCTCAAAAAATTTAATCAAGAATTACACACTTTAAGTTTCTCTAATACTATGAGTAACACCAAATCAATTAAGATGGATTGTGTTCAGTTGTGATACTTGGCTTTCTACTGAGTACTAAGCAAAGAGTAAAACTGGAAATACACTATAAGAATTGCTTTGAAGGTTTCTTTTGTTGCATATTAATAGCATTTATGTGTCCATCTATGCTTATCTACAATAAATATTTAGCTATCTATGTAAAAGAACCAGAAGCACAACATATTTCTAGTTGAAATACAGCAATCCCACTACTAAAGTAAACAAAATCAGTATGTTGAAGAAATAGCTACATCATGGTCATTGAACCACTAGTTATTTTATGCAGCATTAGTTATTTCGTGTAACATAATGTTTTCTAGATACATTCAAGTTGTAGCAAATAATTGCATTTTCTACTTTTTGAAGATTCAGTGGTAGTTCATTGCATGACTTCAGTTTCTGTACACATTCGCCCACTGATAGACCCCTTAGGTTGATTCCTTATGTTGGCTATTGTGACCAATACATAACTATTTTTTCAGATATGCATGATGTTACAATATCAAGCATGGGTAAAAGGCCTCTTTAGAGTGTAAAGAAGAATATATTTTAATATAACATAGTATGATAAAATTATTAATATGGTGTCAATGTGCAATCAACCTTAAAAAACTGCCATTTCTCATTTGTTGTACTAAAGGTGTAGCACTAAAAGATATTCATAATTGTTTGGAAAGTATCTTAAAATACATCTTCCTTTTTCAACAATTTATCTATAGGAGATGAAGCTTTCTTTGTATAATGGACATATGGTTATTCTTTAATAAATTAATATCTTTAAAATATTGTATTTAAAAAACATATCACAGAAAAGATATTTATAATAATATATTGACTGTCATGAGAAAAGCAAGCTTCCAGACTATCGACTCGTTCTGATGCCAATTCTACTTTCTAATATTTACTAGCCACATGTTTTTTCCAGAAAACAAAACTACTTATGAACTGATATAATATTTCCCCTTGGTGAATATTTTGATTTTCTTAAACAAACATCTGATCTCCAATCTCCAAATTCTGGTATAAGAAAACAACATAAACAGCTTAGATATTGCTTCCAGCAACATTTTGTGCATATCATGATGTCTACTTTGATCTTTCTTTCAACAATCATGGAGATTATAATTGATGATGCTTTCAGTCAACTGAAACACTCAATATTGATTCCTCATTGCACTGTAGAAAGAGATAAATTTTCTCTAAACATGGATTTGTTTTTTCACTACCTAACACAGACCAAAATTAAATTAAGTTCACAGAATAAAAATTCCAACTATTCTTCCATTGGCATCAAGACTCCTAAGCACATGTGCTGTGAACTTAACAATATATCTTGACAGACATACACAGACATTTCTGGGAATATTGCTTGACTGTCTTCAGAATAACCAAATAGTTGTCCCTTAATGGCACTGAAGCATACACCAAAAAGTTCATGGAAAAAAATGTGCACTATCTAACACAATTCAGACATACTGTCAACACATTCTTCCCAAGAATAGCTACAGTTCTAAATTCAGGTACATAACTAACCTTTTGTTAAAATTTACAGTTTTTGCTAATTGATTATAAATTTGAAGCAAAGGCTTTCAATTGTCAGTAAGAGAGTCAAGTCAATTAAATTTCTGAAAAGAATTAAAATCCATTAGAAGAAATTTACCTGCAAGTAAGAATGTCTTAACAAGAATCATCCTTTCTAAAATAAGTAAATGTGCCTTCAAAAGGAAGCAATGGCCGCTGGATCTATGTCCCTCTTACATAATGAATATTCTTTTTAGCAAACTAATATCTCTCTTACCTAATTTTACCATGGCAATAAAGTGCTTTCCTTAAAGAATGATTCCATATATTTAAAAAAAAATTATTTGTTCAAAAATTTTTAATTGATTCATAATTTGTATATCCATTTTGTTCTTCTTTGACATATTGAATTTTTAGAAATATGCTTTTTAGTTCCACACATTTGTGAATTTACTGAAAATCATTTTTAGATTTCCAGTTTCATTGGGGTTGGAGAATATACTTTGCCTGATGGCATTTTTTTTCTAAATATATTTGGACCTATTTTATGGTCTATCATATACGGCTCATTCTGGAACATAGTCCTTGTGCAAAAGAATAATATGTATTCAGATGCTATTAGGTAGAGTATTCCAAAAATGTCTATTTGTTTATAGCATTGTTCAAGTATTCTATCTCCTTATATATTACTGAAAGTGGAGTACTTAAGTCTGCAGCTACTATTGTTGAATTTCTGTTTGTTTAACTGACAAAAGACTTTGCTTCATGTATTTTGGGCTTCACTGGCAGAAGCAAAAGGATTTATAACTGCTATGTCTTCTTCATAGACTAAGCTCCTTGTTACAAAAAGGCCTTTTTTGCTCTCTAGCAACACCTTTTGTCCTTTAAGTCTTCTGTGTCTGAAGCACAATATAGAGATGTTAGTATAACTACTCCAGCTCTTTTAGTTACTATAACATGACATATTTTTTATCCTTTTAATTTTAATTTGTATCTCTAAATCTAACATGTGTATAAAATACAGTACAGATGGATCAGATTTTCAATCAATTTTACCAATACCTGCTTTTTTTTTTTTTACTAGATCATTTAATCTATATAAACTACTCAGAAGGTAGGACTTATGTCTGACATTCGGTTTTTTACTTCTGTATGCCATGTCTTTTTGTTCCTCTGTGTTTCTATTACTGCCTTTCCTTGAATTACAGGGAATTTCTGAGTGTGCCACTTTAATTTCCTTATCATCACGTTTAGTATGTGTTTTAGTTTTTTTACATACCTAGTGATTAAAATTATCATCTCAATTTAAAACACTCTAAGATTGATACTGACTTGATTTCAATAGTATAAAAATCTTTACTTCTATATACCTTTTCCCCCTTTTCTTGTACTATTGCCATACAAATTACTTCTTCATATACCATATCCAACCATCACAGTTTTCCGTTTCTTTCCCTCTCCTTTCTTTCTGAAATTTCCACTACTTACATATTGTTAAACTTGAAGGTATTTCATGGGTGTCTTGGGCTCTGGTCAATTTTTTTCCTTATTCTTTTATCTCTCTGTTCCTCAATCTGAATAATCTCATTTAACCTAAAGCATACTATTTATTTCTGCTACCAGTTCAAATCTTCTGTTAATCCTGAGCAGTTTTTCATTTGATATTAGACTGTTCAATTTCATAATTTTTTTCAGTGCCCAACTCTTTATTAATATTGTATATTTGGTAATACTCTATCTTCAAGTTTTCCTTTAGTTCTTTGGAATAGTTTCCTTTACTTTTTTGAGCATATTTATAATAGCTGATTCAATTTCTTATCCAGTTAAGTACACTGCATAGAATTACTCAGAGGAAATTTTTATTGACTTCTGGTTTTCCTGTATATGAGTCATAATTTCCTGTTCTGTTTTGTTTTTATGTCTTGTACTTTCTTGTTGAAAATTAGATATGTTAAATAATACAAAATTATAACTCTGGAAATCGGATTACTTTCACAACCCCAGAGTTACTGGCTAGTTATTCTTTGTTTGTTTTTTTGTTTTTTGCTGTTGTTTTTGTTTTTGTTTTCTTTTGTACCGGGGGTTGAACTTGGGACATTGTGCTTGCAAGATAGGCAGCAGAACGACCGAGGTAAATCCCCGGCCCTAGTTATTATTTTTGTTGCTGCTGCTATTTGTATAGTGATTTTTCTGATCTAATTTTCTAAAATCTGTATGCTTTATCATATGTGCTGAAGCTCTGACCAAGTAGACTCATAATTAGCTATAAGACAAATATTTTCTTAAATTCCTTGAACCAATGTCTCTCTCAGCATTGCCAAGAGGATGTGAGTGTATGTGTCTGTGTATGTTGCTTTACGGACACAATGTTGAGCAGGGAATTTAGAACTCTACCTTAGTCTTCACCTCCTACTTCTGCTTCAAAGTCAGCCAGCGGTGAGACTAGGGCCTTCTCTTTTCTTGTACTGCATACAGATCTATGCATTCCCCCTAAAATAGTCCCTGACAAAAGTTTTATTTTTATATAAAGCAAGACACTGATGTATCCTTAATATTAATTCTTATTAAACAACACAAAACTTAATTTGTTATGGATTTCTTGTTTGTTTTTTTTTATTGAGTTTATTGGTACATTTAGGGATACAGTACAGTTACATTCATTGTTGGGATCATGTACCTTTACATGGCAAGTCTTGATTCTCATTTTTTTCCCCTTACCTCTGCCCTCCCTTCACCCCCTCCTCCCCTCCCCATCTACA
>NW_022900916.1:20756336-20764524 GCF_012274545.1 Fukomys damarensis | reverse complement strand
GCCGGGAGCTCACGCGCACGCCGCCGGGTGATCGCAGACAGGCAGGCAGGCAGGCAGCTGAAAAAAACCCCCTCTGGGGTCTTTGGGGCCTTCCTGGTCTGTTGTCACGCAGGCCGGGAGCTCGCGCGCACGCCACCGGGTCTGGATTTGTTGTTTTTTCGGGGGGGAGGGGTGCCAGGGATTGAACTCAGGTACTTGAGCTTGTGAGGCAGACGGCAGCACCACTGAGTTAAATCCCCAGCCCTGGATTTGTTCATTTTATTAGCTAATATCTCTCTGCCTGTATCTGCAAGCATCATGCTCCTGTGCCATCTGAATAAACTCCTCTCTGGAAGTTTATAGATGATTTTAAAATAAAGAATTTAATCCAAGCATTTAAAACCAAAATATGACAAAGGTTACTTATTTCAATAAAATTATTAAAGATAATAGTATCAAAAATACCAGTGTTACTCTCTTCGTATTAAAAATCTGAATGCAACTGTATGCAAAGCTCTCAAGGTCATCATCTCCTGCTACACTCTGCTCCTCACATGGTTTTACATAAGTTCAACACAGATAGTAAATTTGAAAAGGGATTATCCAATCAAAAACTGAGACTTCACAGGCTTGTTCAGAGTCTCTGAAATAATAATTTCCTGAGGTTCTTTCTTAGAGTCCATTTTGTGGATGTTGTTTACGAGCTTCAGAAAGAGAACTTCACTGCATCAAACACATCTAATTTTTTCACTAACAGTCATCAAAGCATGGTACTAAAACATTTCTAAGATCAATCAGACATCTTTTTTTTTTCTCAGATATAGCCAGGTAAGGTGAAGTTTATCAATTATAAAAGTAACGCTTGAAACTTGGTGTGTAAGAATCAACTCATATATTTTAAAAGTTCTATCTAACTAAATTGCCTACTATATAAGAATCTGATTTCAAAATCACTTATTAGATCTCTTGTTATACTCATAAAAACTAATGTGTTGGTATTTTCTTTAGAAGTTTTTAGTTAGTAAATAATATCTTGCTTAAATTAGCTAAGTGATGATCACAGTTGGATGCAGTCTTTTTAAGAGATTTTATTAAACATGACAACTGGTTTAATTTTGAAATAAATAAGTTGACTCTTATTGAATAATACATAGCTCTAATTATGAAGTCAAAAGAATACTATATCTTTAACACTAGGATAGGAAAAAGTATCATAAATGGTGAAATCTATAAAATTTAAAGTAAAAAATTGAACATAAAAGAGCGAGGTAAGGCAAAAATTAGGTCCTAATGCTAACAACCATCAAAATATATAAAACTTAACATGTGTTTAATTAGGCTATTAAATGTATATTTTAATGCATAGCAGGTGAAATGCAAGAGTTAATGTTTCCATAAGAATTTAACTTCTATATTTCCTTATTCCTCTATATTTAAATATGTAATCTTTGAGTTGGTTTAATTTAGCCCTTTGCAGTTAATTGCTTTGTTTTGGTTTTATTTTAAAAGGAAAAGAATAAAGTCACTGACAGTATTTAGTACTTTTCATGTTTAAAATGGTCAATGTTGATTTTAAAAATACCACCTTAGTAAAAAGAGTACACTGGAGAATGTTTTGACATCCTTTCTAGGACCAACCAGAGCTAGAATTTTTGGCAGATTATATTAATAAACAATAAATCACTATGTCAAAATAGAAAAATTTTATTTAATTACTTAAATTTTAGGATGGATAGCCACAATGCATATATAAAATCCTCAAGATTTCCTCATTCGTTTACTTCAGCAATAGGACAAATGAAGGGAATGTGCCTTCAACATCAGCAACTCCACTCTACAAAACTTAAACACTAATAGGAAAAGGTAAGAAAATTGATCTCGATATTTATAGAAAGAGCACGCCGTCCCCATGAAACCCTAGCTATCCAAACCCATGCTTATTTTCTTCAAAAGTCTTTTGTGTTGGTGTTCTCTCTTGCACCTTGAATCTGGAAAGTACACATTTTTTGAAATGAGAATGAAGAGGATAGCTCTCCCATTATTTTCATGGAGGTACAGCTTCATGGTTTCTGGAATTATATGATTATCATGGGGTGGACTGGGATATAGTCCTTGGGATCTGTAAGCATCTATTCCTGAATGAGAGAAAAATTGGAATACTGGCTTCAGATAAGCTGAGTATGGCTCGTGTTGAGACATATTTTCCTAAGTCACAAATAACTATAGGGCTGGGGAGTTAGCTCAGTGGTTTCATCGCCTGGCTTGCAAGTACAAGGACCCAAGTTCAATCCCTGGCACCAAAACAAAACAAAACAAAAAATAACTATAAAGTTGTCTAGCATGATCACTTACATTTTAGACCTCTAACGTCCTTCACCAGAGAAAGTGGGTTCAATTGATGTAACATACTGTTAACTTCTCTGTACACAGCTTTCAATGGAGTGCTTCCTGCCTTCCCAACTGTGAACACGATCATCACACCAAAGTCAACTACCACAGAGACTGGATAGTATACCAAATCAGCTTATTTTGCAATTCACGCTCTTTGAGAACAAATGGCCTGCTCACTCCTAGTTATTTACTTGTATGCTTGAATAGTAAGCAGCATTTTGAAAGCAAATCCAAATTCTAGCTTTACCACTTAGTAGCTTCACAACTTGGTGAAATTATTAATTTCTTATAAACCTGTACCTTTATCTCAAAAATGAAGACAAAGAGAGTTCCTGGGACTTTTGTGCTGACTAAATGAAACACTGATTTCAAATCTTTAAAAATAGTGCCTGGCATAAAATAAGCACCAGTAAATGCCAGCCTTCTCAACAGCAGTACTATAAATACTTACTGTCAAGAAAGCACTATCAAGAAATACCTTCGATTAGCAAGACTTTGTTCAGGTTAAAAAGGCAGCCATTAGGAACTAATCAAAGACACAAGTAGCTGGGTGAGATTTAACTTACAATTCATCATTCATTTTTCATTCAAATATTTATCAAGCACCTCTTGGGTATATATACCTAAATCAATTTGATGCAGGAAAGAAAACTATGAAGATTTCTCCAAAAGGCTTCATTACTGTGGGAATATAAGAAATAAAGAGGAGTATGACATGGTAGAAAATTGCAGCCAATGCCAACTGAAATATAAGCCATTTAGAAATTGGAAGCTCACATCTGGTAAGGAGGATTAGTACACTATAAAGTGGGGCTTTTATTATTCTAAATATATTCCTTTGATCCCATTCTCATTACCTAAGACAAGTGGGCTCCAAAAGTCATCTCATGGGTTAATATTAAACTCTACCCAATCAATATTTATTGAATACCAATTATATGCTAAACATTTCACTCACTAAACCTTGCACAACATTCGGGGATAAAAATGGCTTGCCTCTAACCATCAATAAAATCTTGTTTTTGTTTTAGGGGAAAAAACTGCTATCATGACATTCTTTTTATTTTTGCAAAATCCTAATCTCTACCTAATTACCTCCTGAAGAAAACTGCAGGATTCACCTACTTTTATAGCAACTAAAAACAGCACTTGCTCTCGGACATGCAATTCAAAATTATTACGCTGTCTGAAATACTTGAATTGAATGGAAAAGCCTACTGATTTATAAGAATTTTTTTCATTTTATTAATGGCTTTCCTTTTAAGAAGCTGTATTTTTCTCCACACTGAATGTAATCATTATGTACTACAAACATGTACAAATAAAAAAAAATTTTAAATAAAAAAGTATAAACTGAATGTAGAATCAAAAAGACCTGAAGTTCAATTCCTAACTTTGCAACAAATTAGTTGTGTAATCTGCAGCAAGTTACTTCTCTGACCTCATTTTTTCATGTGATTAAAAAAAAATACTATAGAACAGAAGTCATCACGACTGCCTCTTGTTTGTACCTTATGGTTCTTACTTCATTCTATCAGCTTGTTTACTTTTTCAAAGGACTTAACACAGCTCTTTGCATACAGAGATAATAAATAAATGCCTAATAGCTTTCCTCCATGCTTGGATAATAAGAAAACTATCAGATCATTAACCAACAAAAGAATAATACAAGGGGTGATTACAGAATTACAGTGAATGTTTAAATTTTAAATTTTTATTATAGCATGACAGTGTCATTAATCCCCCTGAAAATACTTCCTCCCCTTATTCCAAACACACTTATCCTATCATTCTCATTGCTTTCTGAAGCAGTTCTGAAAGTCCTCTTTTTGTGAGTGTCTATACAAAATGTGATGAAAAATACATGCCATCCAATGGAAAGGCTCATAAAAACATTTCAGCATGACCTCGCCCACCTTATTCACTGGATCTGAAAGCATGCAACTTCTGACTCTTCCTCTAAGTCAAAATGACCATGAAAGGTATATGTTTTGAGCTGATTCAGGACATCAAGGCAGGTGCGACAGTGCAACTAAAAAATATCACAAAGGAGGACTTCCAGAAAGTGACAAGAAAGTGTATTTAAAGGGAGGGGGTATAATGGCAATGCGTCTCTTGCACTAATAAGAGTTTTTCTTTTTAACTGAAACACATGCTAGTTTTCAGTCACACCTGATATTTACTTCATGTAATTTGTCATGGAGATGATCTGCAAGTTCATTGTCACATAATGTTTATCTAGAACTCAGTTAAGAGAAATAATATTAATGAAGGATTGTCTAAATATCCATTATGTTACCTCAGATTCTTCAAATGAGTCGTCTTGAATAGGTCCCTGAAGATTTTGACTCACCAGGTCTGAGAAGAGTTTGGGAATCTGTATTTGTAGCAAGCTCCCCGGCAATGCCAAAGCTGCTGGCCAGCACACCAGAGTCTGATTGGCCCACTTTTAAATCCATCCCCCGCCCTTATTTGTGCCTGGTGTACATTTTTTGGCTCCTGTAAAAGTTCTTCCCTGGATGCTGCCTAGGCATTAAGCAATTAGCCAAAAGCATTATACAAATGTACTTTTAAAACTCCTAAGACAAGCTTGTCCTATTTACTTGTAAGAATGGTTTTGAAGACATTCATTATTCATTACATTCTATGAGGCTTCTCTCAGAGGATTTACAGAAAAGATATTTCCCAAGACTTGGTATTAGGAAGAGCTGCGTTCCTTCTGAGCAGCTGGCTTGTTTTTGTACTATAGACAGTGTTATTCTCAGAAGCCTTTTGTCTTTCCCACTTTTCAGTGGCTGATAGAAAATTCTGATAAAGATATATGAGTCACTTATGAAAACGTTATAGCATCTTGGCACCTGAATTTTATGTATAACTCCCTAATTCAATCAATCTTTTCTTCAAATTGTTGGCTCTTATTTCTTTTTCTGATTTCTCGACAGCTTGTTTTTTATTGTTATTTTTTATATTTTAAACAGACATAAAATCCTGTTCAAAGAACAGAATAGTGGAGGTAGAAGGGAAAAAAGGACAGGTTTCTTCAACTTTTAAGAGGCAAAAAAAAAAAAGTGTCACTGTTATTAAACATTTCCACCACAATCTATTATTAAAACTACAAAGCAGTTAAACTTTTTTATTAAGTAGCAAAATTAGTTTTAGAAAATTCAGGTTCCAGAAACCATTACTGTCATGCTCATTCTAGACGATAATGGATTATCTTACAACAATCGCTAGACACCATTTGGAAAGGTAGGAAAGTCTCCTCAATGATTTACCTGAAGCTCCCTGACAGTGTACCATCAATCTCGTCACTCAGCATGGAGCTGAGAGCCCTTCTAATTCCTCTGCTCCTCTGAAATCCAATAAACTCCAAATTCCTACAAAATTTATCTTTATACTATTTGAGATTTCCTAAATGTATACAGTGTTATAACATCATGTGTTATATCTTATGCGTGCCTCACTTCATCTTTTCATACACAAAGAATCGATATTTCTTTCTTCTTATTAAATAATAGTAACACAACATTTATGTAGGACCCCTACAACAAGTGGTGCTGCAAAATAATTTCAGACATGCAATATACTGGTAGATCTATGAAACAACAAAAACCAAATTAATCATTCAAGTTACTTGCAAAGATGAATTCTAGATATGCTAGGATGGCAAGATTTCTGAAGAGGCAAAAATGAAGTCATCTGAGGAATTAAGATTTTTTAAATGTGCTTTCAAATCTCTCTTAATTATGTCACTCCTTTATAAAAACTCATCAATCTTTCATCAAAATCATCCACAAAGTTGTCTGGCTTTTAAGGTTATACAGTGTATGACAACAACTTAAGTTTCTAAGGTAAATAATTTCCAGATGTTCTTTTAGGTATCTAATTCTCTAGGCAAATCTGATGGCTTCTCTATCATCTCTTTGCCTTTTTCTGATCTTTTTTTTTCTCCTTCTTATATTACTAAATTTTATTCTTCCTTCAAGAATCAATAAGTGTTTTTCCTACATCTGTTATCTTTCTCCATTCTTCAATTTAAAAAGAATTTCACCATGCCACAATTGCCACGGTTGTTATCTGCCTCCTCCTAACAAGACACTGGCTTCACTACATTTTATTTATCTTACATAATCAGATTATCTGATAACTGGTAAGATTCTCCTGAAGGAAATTATGAATGCTTTTTGTAGTATACTGAAAACACCTACTAAATTCCCTATGTCTACAACAACTTGGTCTTCAAATGCTTGTTAACTGAACGCATCATGAATTCCTGGTACACCTGTGTTAACAATTCATTACAAGCTAAGAGAGAGCTGTTTATTTGATTTCCAAAACTTGTCATTTTTAAATCACAACTACCATTTGTATGTGTATGTACATATAAAGTACGTATTCACAATTTTGCAAACTATATATTAAAATATAATGTTTGTGCTTTTCAGTCTCAATTAGTCATAGCATGGCTTTTCTTCACAGAAGTTGCTAAGAGCTACTCATAACATGCAACTCCAAATAAGAGTACTCAACTTAGTCCCATTGAACTTAATAAAGCACTTAAATTTGTATAAAAGTATAGAGTACTCTAACTTGCAGGATTCAAATTAATGTAAATGTGTGATTAAATATACTATAAAATTTCTCCCCAGAATACTTATTTTATTTGTTACAGAACATATGCTCTTCCTCAAAATAACTTGCTATTTTTGAACTATTACTCAGCCACACACTTCCAATAAGCAGCAAAGTTTACCTCAAATAAACCTTGATTTTACAATAATTCAAAGATTTTTTATGTTACTTTATGCCAATTGAAAATTCATGAGTCATAGGTGAATGACAGAAGTGTTGGAGGTAATTTTTCCTTAATGCAACTATCCTGAAATAAAATGTTTTAGAAGTTAATATTTTATAAGCCTCCCACACATGGTTTTGTTTGCCGCACAGTGAGGATGAAAACAGAAAACGGTATTATCTACATTTGTCACAAGAAGCAGTGAAGTCTGAGAGGATAAGCGAACGGCTCAGGGACACACAGCTAGTTAACAGTAATACCCAGGTACTGGCTTTATACACTATTCCATTTACTCTAAAATACGACACTCACTTCATAACCTACTATTTTCATTTAAATCATCTTTAGTTAGTCATTGCTTCAAATGTAAGTGCTTCCAAGCTTTGCAATTAACTTGATATCATTTCCTTCTTGCTATATTTTTAGTCACTCCCTTTTTTATTTGATCCACATACACTGTGTTAAGTTGGAAACTTCTCAAGTTTATTGAAAGGCCAAAAAATTTTAAGCTGATATACCATCTTTAAACACTATGTTTAAACCAGTGCTCCATGTTTCCAAACCCTGTTTCCTTTTCCACCAGGGAAAAGGGTTAAATTCTATTTCATTATCTCCCTTAAGTGAAGTGCACCATGTGATTAAATTATGACCAAGGGAAAGGTGGTGAGCCAGGAGAGCACCACCAGGCTGGACTTAAAATACATCTTTCAATGCAATGCTCCGTATCCTCTCCTGCTTGGTTTATAGGCAGGACACAGCAGATGCACTGGAGACTGAAGACCTTCCATGACAATGAAGCTGCTCAGTGAAAGAAGCCAGAGTTTCTAAATGGCTGGGTGAAACAAAGGATCCAGCATCTGCCCACTTTACCACCCCAAACTCAAACTGGTGATGACATGGTTGGAAATAATCCTTTATTAGATTAACCAATCAAGACTTGGGGTTATTAATTATATTCACTTTCTCTAATAGAAGCAGGAATGAACTTAATTTCTCTCTCTCTCTCTCTCCCTCTCCCTCTCC
>NW_022900916.1:20693729-20756101 GCF_012274545.1 Fukomys damarensis | reverse complement strand
CTCTCTCTCTCTCTATATATATATAATATATAATATTATTGGGGGGTACTGGGGATTGAACTTGGATCCTACACTTGCAAGGCAGGCAATGGAACCACTGAGCTAAATCCCAGGCCCAATATTATTAATATATATAAAGAGAGAGATCACTTGATGATCGCTGTAGCTAGTTGTGGTTGCCTATTTCTCTTGGTCGTGGCCTCATATATTTCATAATTTTTTGTCTTGATTTCTCGGTTGAAATGCTAAATTCATGAGGGTAGAAGGCTTCATCTAGTAGTTACTGTTTATTTTTCAGTGCTAGTAAATGCTGGATTCTCTTAAGAAAATCTTGAATATAAAACCATTTCTAGTTATTCGTACAACAGTAACAAAAGTGAAAATGTAGAGACATATAAAGATGTAATGCATCATTTTGGGAAGTACACACTAGAGGAAGATAAACATGTATAGTGCACCTAATTTCCTTCCTTAACTCATACTCCAACCATAAAAAGTAATTCTCCAAAACTAATTCATATAGTATTTTGAAGAACTAGGAAGTACCTAAATACAGAAGCCATACATAAACACATACAAAATTCATTTGTGGCTCAGACAGTTAAAGAACATGTATTAAAAGTTTATGAATCAAAGTGACAGCACTGGTTTCATTCAAGATTAAAAGCTGCCTTTTTTTTTCTTCATTGTAGGTAAAGTCCTACCTAAAAGACCTCAAAGGACCATTTGATAGTGCTCCCTTCATTTGTTTTTATAATATCACAAATACCTATTGACAGAACCTCTCTTCATTCCACCGGTTCTCAACTTTACCTAGAATTTAATACAGTAAAGGTTTTAACATGTAGGAGGTAATGCATTTGCTAACAAATATTCACTGAGTTCTGACTATGTCTCAGGCCTTCAGCTAAGCGGTAGGGAGACAAGGAGATCTTCTAATCTTATGCTCATATTGCAGATGGACTGTAAAGGAATACCACAGTAAGCCCACAACTGTGAGAGAGAAAATTGGGAGGATGAAACAGTGAGCATTAACCAACAACAGTGACTGAACATTCATTCTTAAAAGCTGGGAGGACTATTTTTTTTGCCTTCTCCCGAGGATTCATTATATACTAGAAGAACACAAGGTATGATTGTGGCCACCAAGGAAACATATTCTCTTTTACTGAGACATTAGTTTTGGGGTCAGGAAGCAAAATAAACACTTCCTAATCTCACCTTTGATTTCTCCCTCTCTGATTTCTTTTACATGGGCCCATACCAACTTGAATAATATGATAATTTAGAGAAATAAAAGCATTTTCCCAACATTTACAAAAGTAACATATCTCAATATGGCATGGTTTTCCTATTTCAATAATCCATGTTACTCCCATTCTTTTTATCTTACTAGCAGGGCTTTTTAATGCATTTCTACTTGAATAGTGTGGAGTTCATATTTTGATTCCCAATGGATTAGTATTTACTTCAGAGCTAAAAAACAAAAGAAACAAACAAACAAACATTCATTTTCTATGGAGTCTTCCAGTTTCTAGAACAGAATCTTGCCTAAAATTAGCAGGCATATTCATAATAAATTTAATTCATATTTTAAAAATATTTACAACTTCTCATCTTATTTTTCTCTCTGCAGTTATAAAAAATAATAATAACAAGGCTGCTACAGTCTCACATGCCTGTGATCCCAACATTCTGAGTGGCTGTGACAGGAGACTCACCAAGTTCAAGCCCAGCCAGGACAACTTAGTAACTTGTCAAGACCCTATCTCAAAATTAAAAAAGAGCTGGAGATGTAGCCTGGTATGAAGGCCCTGGGTTCAGTCCTAAGTACTGGAAGGAATATCAGGTATTAACAAGCTATGTCAATAACCTTATGTACCTTATTACTCACTTGCTGTTTCCAGCACAAAAACAGCAAGATCCTTCATTCATAAGAGTGGCTTTGCGGGTGGGAAGGTTGGCAGCTAGAGATAACAACAAACAATGACAGATTTGTCCATTTGAAGGAAATTTAAGAAATGACTCCTCATCTGTAAAACCACCCACTTTTTAAAAAAGACAATTTAGAAAATCTTCATGAGACTATTCTATCTTCTATTTTAAAAAACAGCAATTTTTTCCTATTTAAGAAAGTATTCTAAAATAGGGAAATATAAAGAGAATTAAGCACTAAAATCAAATTAAGAATTCCCTTAGGCACTTTAGAATAACAGATACAAGAGCTCTTTCCCCAACTATAGCCCTAAGATTTAGCACCTATCTAAGATCCAAACCAGAAATATAAGTTATAACTATTAGCAGAGTCATTTGGTTAAATTACATAGGGGAGATAAATTTATCTCCATTTTCAATTGGTACAGAATAATGACTACCATTAGATATTTGTTTGACTTATTCAATGACTGGATCCAGCTCTCACGTCTGCATCGCACCATCTGATGCAATACTTGGCACACAACAGGTACTCAGTGGATGGTGGATGAAATATTCAACTTCCACAGACCAAATCCTCTAAGATGTTTGCATCTCATATTTCTGCCCCCTCCACCTAGTGCAGTACTTGAGGAGAAGAAAACGGACCGTCCTTTTGAAATACTGAGATTGTAAAACTATCAAATGAAAGCTGGGAGTTAGCATGCTGGCACAAGCCAGGCATGAATCAGTGTGGCAGAAAATACCATGGACATCAATGTTCCCACAACTGAAAACAATTTTACTAAGTTCCATGTCAAAATAAAGTATCCAATGAAGGCAAGGATTCTATCTCTTAGTTGCTGGTTACTTCTCAGAAAGCATTTTAATGTTAAAAGAGCACAAAACTTGCTAAAACAATGTACTTACTATTTGGAATATTAGTATTGATGGTTGTTAGTTGTCTGCCCATTTCTCAAGTACTAGACATATAAGAAATGTTAAATTCATTTCATCTAAGCAACTTCAGAATCCTATCTTTAATTTAAAACATTAAAAATATCCAATGGCTAACTCAATTAGTAAATCTTCAAGGCTTTCTTAATCTGTCATATTTTTAAAATTTAATTATCTGACAAACCTTTATTAGTTAACTTATGCGTAATACATTTGATGTTCCTAAATAAATAAAGCATTGTAAAGAACTTAAAATAAGTATTGCATACAATTTTGCGCTTTTCCAAGAAACAATGAGGAAAAGCTTTCCAGCTATCCTCCTGACTTCAGAACTTTCCTAAATACAAATTTTCCAAATATTTTTAGTTTTTGTAGAAATGGTTAACTTATATGAAGCATATAAACAAAACTTTACAGGATAGTTTTTAAAGGTTTTTACTTTGTAAAACATGATATTTATCACCAGTGATTACAAAAAAAAAAGAAAAAATCTCTGAGATCTGTTTCTCATCCCTCACTGTCTTGCTCGTGAGTTTCCTTCTTTTAAAATTACATGTGGGGCTGGGATTTAGCTCAGTGGTGCTGCTGTCTGCCTTGCAAGTGCAAGGACCCGAGTTCAATCCCTGGCACCAAATAAATAAATAAACAAACAAATAAAATTACATGAGTTGTCCTGAGAATTTACAGAGAAGAACATAATATTGTACAAAGAAAAATACCACTTGTAAGAAGTAACTACATAATTATCTGTTATAAAAATTAAGAGACAGCAAGAGCTCTAGTGAAGGTGAAGGGTTGATGAAAGGGTATTGTTCCCACTTCTTACAGCCCTTTGCAAGAAAGTATTCCAAATATTTATTGTATCTCTACTCACTGTTCCCAATCCCTCTTCTCTAGTTTTTCTTTAAAAGCATCCCAATCTGACTTTCCGCCTAGCCATTCCACCAGTTTAGTTTGCACCACAAACTGTGAGGTCCCAATTCAGCAGCATTTCTTTCAGCTGACTACTCTCTCTTTCTTGGCTCACTTTCTTCATTAGGCTTCCAAAACTCTACACATTTATGAATTTCCTCTGACTTCAGTTCCTCCATTTTTGGTTCCTTCTGTAGCCCTCATCCTGAAGGAGGGTATGCTCAGTCCTCAGCAGTTGGCCTCTTCCTATTACCTCTTCACATTTGGTGCTTTGGTGGCCTCCTTTGTTCCCCTGGCTATGAATAACATCTCTGTGCCACTCTGTTCTGAACCATTATTTTCTTTTACCTCGATTATGCTCCTGACTAAGTACTTCAATATTCTTAAGTTAAGCTGAAAAGAAATTCATTCCAGCTAGATGTGTTCCTCTGAAGACAAATCCTAACTGCGTCTTTGTATTGAAGGCCACAGCCCACCA
Organism: Fukomys damarensis; assembly: GCF_012274545.1. Classification (NCBI taxonomy): domain Eukaryota; kingdom Metazoa; phylum Chordata; class Mammalia; order Rodentia; family Bathyergidae; genus Fukomys; species Fukomys damarensis. The sequence continues at coordinate 20,751,840 of NW_022900916.1, read as the reverse complement.
TAAGATACTTAGTTTGAAAATGGAAAAGCAGGAGAAATCTCAGTGATAAAAATGGCATTACCTGTGTGTGTGTGTGTGTGTGTGCGCGCGCGCATGTGCGTGTGTTTGTGTGTGTTTTATGGGGGGAAGGGTCTTCACAGTCTCCAGATACAAAAGATAAGGTTTGCAATTCTACAGCCTGCAAAACATAAAAGACCAATCAGCAGTGCAACCTCTGAAACGACAATACCACAAGGGAATGCCTACCGACAGCCGGTGAGAAAGTAAGAATTAGTACTAAGTAATAAAGCTTTGCAAGATGAAGCAAAATGTACCAGCTGTCCCAAAGTGAAACCAACTGCCAATGGAGTGACCCCAACCAAACTGGCCCCATACACCCAGAAGTAGGGACCAATATGGACTGAGAGGCCTCCTCTACTTTCAGAAATGAATAAGCTTTAGGATGTCTGGATCAGAGAAGGGATTCCCAAGAAGAATAATGTTGACTCTCCAGTTGGTTTTGCTCATAAAGAAAAATCCTTTTCCCTTCCAACATCTTATTAAGCAATACTAATCTGTAAGCTCACAGGAATCAAATAAGTCATTTTCCTATAACTTGTTAAAACTAATGTAATCCCTTCCACACAGCAATTTTTCAAGAAATGAACAAGGAATGATTCAAAATGAGATGAATGAAAATATGTTTGCATTTTATAGAAGTCTGATACCTTTCTAGAAAAATATCACTTAATTTCAGCAGCCAATTTGCCTATGAGGGGGGTTTTGTTTTGGTTTTGGTTTTGGTCTTGGGAGTTTTTTCTCCTATTTAAGATCCAGTTTCTACTACATAAAAAGAACCCCACCCCACACCAAACTTCTCATCTTCCTGCACAGTTTGCTTTTCTTTTGCCCTTGCTCATATTTGGGAAGTCACTCATTGTATTTTAAAAACTTACTTTTTAAGTTCTTGCCTCAAAAAAGAAAAAGCCTTACTGTCATGCTGGGCTATTCAGCAACAATCTATTCCCCTCCGTGGGATAAACTCAGCCTTCACCCCCATAGTTTATCTACTCTGGGAGCTGGATTACTGCCTCATAAAACTGCACAACAGTACTATTATCGCATAATCATTATCATTACCTCACTCTCAGCCATACAGATCCTTGTAATCCTGAACATCTTGCCTCTCTAATCTTGCTATATCTATCCTCTCCTGCTGTGAAGCTGTTGAGTACCACTTTCATGGTGGCTTAATGTAATCAGAAATAGAAACATAAAATATATTTTTAAGCTGCATCTTATTGATACCATTGTGTTACACAGAAATTTTAAATAGCTCCATATTTCATTGAAGTAAATAAAACAAACACATGGGTGGCTGTGGGGAATAGATCTTAGCCTACATCCACGTTTTCTTCCTCTATTTTATCTTTCTGGAATTTCCCATACTTAACAGAGCTTCAACATAACACTCCTGAGTTGGGACTATTTAGCCAGAAAGAGAATTGTCCTTATGCTTAGTGGAAGAAGATGACCTCTGACCAAGATTTACCCAGAAGCTAGAACTCATCATTGTTTAACTGGGCCCTCATCATAGACAGGTAGAGTTGCAGGGGATATCAAATGAGGGCCCCTCCTTGACTAGTACTAAGGGGAAGACATAACCCATACTTTCCAAAGTTCAAAAGACATAGCCATTAGACGTATAGCCAAAGAAAAGAAAGTTAAGAAAAGCTTTGCGCCACCATCAATGAAATCAAATCATCAAACAGTTCATAATTAGTTCTTTGCAGTCATAAGACTTTTCATGTGTATGTTCCCATTTCATGTTTCTTTAATACTAGTAATACAGAAAACTAAATACAAAAATATACAGAAAAAAGAATAAATGAATGAATTTAAGAGGAAATAATGGAAGGTTGAGAGACAAATATAATCACCAAAAAATTTTAAACACTCAGACTTTTGTGACTCAGCTTCAATATCTTTTCATATGCAAATAGCTACAGCAAAATATTTGTTTTTCAAGAAATTTAATCACCCATCATCTACTGTTTTGTGCTCCTTAACAATTGAGCATGAAAGTCTGTTAGTAAACATGATGTAAATAATGAGATTCTTCCATTTTACAGGCGTATAATAAACCAAGAGATCCACAGTAACTGAATTACAGACTACGGTACCAACAGGACCATGTAAGGAAGATGCCAGAGAAGTAATCTGAAGTGGGGATACAAGAAAACAGCATAAGGCAGAAAAAGAAAAACACAAAAGCTATGGTTAGCACATAAATTAAAAAGAATTTCATTCCAATATTGATACAGATTAAAAAGAAAATAATATTGGCAAGAAAATTACATAGGTATAAGTTATTAATTCCTCTCTAAAGAAGAAAATGAAGCATTAGGAAATATTACAGATGGATGATGATATATGATCACATTAGATCATCCTGAAGGATAAGATATAATTAAATACCCTTAGCATTCCTATCTACTCACTTTTCCCAGAAAAAAAAAAATCAACTGGATTCCTGCTTCTTCCAATAACTGAGAACTTACAACACCTTGTAAAGCTTCTCTCATGAAAAAATATTTCAATGATTAGTGATAAGAAATGCTACCTGGAAATCATACTTCAATTCATCCTTACAGTGTATCAAATGTATACCTACACCAGAAGCTGGGTTATATATTCACCAAGTTCTTCAAAGAACCACAACTAGTAGATGGAAAATTCTAAGGTGGAGAATGTGGCAGAGACCTGTGTGTTGAGGAATGACCAAGAGATACCCAGTGACTCCCATACCATAAACTGGAGGGAAAGTAAATGATCTAGAAGGATCTGACACAGGTGAGGCATCCTGGTACTCGGAAGCCAACTGCTCAAAGCTCATAATCTTAAACTCAACTGCTGCCATTTCCAAAGCATTGATAAAATCTAAGAACTGAGTTGAGCTTTTATGAGAAGCAGCCCAATCTCTAGATGGGTCTATGCTCTGCCTATTCTCCTCCTGGTACAGCATATATATGTTTATTTATTTATTTATATTTTATATATTATTTATATGTATAATTACATGTTATTTTTATATATTACAGTGTGTGTGTGTGTGTGTTTGTATATATATATATGTATATATATATATATTGACAGAGTTTTGCTGTCACTAAGATGCAGTGGGCTGAACGTGGCTGGACCTTGGGATTCTCCTGCTTCAAGCCTCCCAGAGTTCTGGGATTATAGTCCTGTGCCATCAGGCCTGACTTTCTTTTTTTGTTTGCTTGTTTCTCCCAGGAAGTAGAGAATTTCACTGAAACCTTAAAGAAAACCTAGACTAAAACTGGCACCATCATCTAGACATGTGTAGAACCCTAATGTGTAGCTCAGTATCAGGGAATCAAATGACCACAAAACTTCTGGACAAATTATACTGAAGTGTTACTGACTTGAGTGTTTAACTCAATGATAGTATTGGCCAGGTAGATCATTAATGACAGACACATTTTCTTAATCTTTTGTCTTGCTGTGACATGGTTCTTCATATAGTGAAACAAAAGTCAGTGATGTGGGAGGCCATAGTTTACTTCCTAGAAAGAGCTACAAACCACACCTGCATAGTCAAAGTCCAGGAAGAACAGAAACAGTACAGAGAAAAGAGCTTCAAATAATGAAAGGAGAAAATATCTTTTTCTGTATTTAACACTAGGGAAGGCTATAAGCCCATCTATGATAATAATTAGACATTTTCCAAAAGGAGTTCCCAAAGAACATTAGTAGCTCATATTTTCTTTGACAAGAGATGTACTCTGAATTTTCAGTGTGAACTTTATTCTGTAAAGTAACTAATGGGCTATATAACTAAAGAAACAGTTGATAAAAAATACAGCTTGAGCACAAGTTTTTGTAATATGAAGCTTTCCATGTTTTAGCTAGTCTCCTGGTCTGTGAAGCACAGAATCATGAGAAATAAAAACATGGTTTTAATTGCATGGTATTTGCAGTTATAAGTCTAGGAAATAGTCAAAACATTTTTTTAAGAATTTACTCCAAAGTGCTTGCATTTAGAATTTCAACAGGTTCCATTAACTTCAAGTTCCAAATTTAAGGAGCTCCTCCAACATTTTAGAAGATCAGACTGATCATGTGGATTTGGGATATGCTATCTTACATGAAGTCCAAATTTTTAAAAAATATAGACCACATACAATCTCCTATGAAAGTGAGTTGTACAAGAGTTAGTCCTTTTAAATCTGTCACCTCTTACTCTTACATTTCAGACAATATTCCTTTAAGTGTTGTTTTTATTTACCTTGGAACTTTTACCATGTATTATGATAAAAGGAGGTCAAAATTCTGGGAACTATTAACTGTTCTCAAAAGGTATTCCCATTCTCCTGTGGCAACTTAATATATTTGAAGTTCAGCCCATTTTTTTATTAAACTACAGGAAGACTCTGCCAGGTCTTTGCTAAAATTTATCTCTGTATTCCTTTTTCCTATCATCTGGAATGTTTTTGAAGAAAATCAAAGGTACATCTAAAATAGAATTTTATTTTTAACTTCTTTTACCACCTGAAAAGCGCAGGGTTGTCAATGATGCTGATGTATGGGTGAAGGAAAGAACCCAAGGTGGTCAGGAAGGCAGCTCAAAGTTTGCACAAAGTCCTTGGTCAGCTTTTATGTACATCAGAAGGAAACCTATGGCCCTGATGACTGAGAGCCTCACCTACTCACAGCGCCTCTGCAACCTCCCCTCCTGCCACGAGGCAGCAGGGCTCTTCCTTTTAAGTGGGATGTCACACAGGAAGGTGCTGCTCATTCGGGTTTGTCCTTTGTGAGAGCAAGGTCTGTTCAGTGTAACCCAGATAAAATGGGTTTCCTTGTGTTTCTAATGACGGTTTAAACTAACGTATCAAAAGGACATATCCTTCTGTTTGCACATGCTCTCTGTTTTCCCCCAGTGTGCCAGAGATCTTCTGTCATCTTGCATTTTGAACATTATCTTTTCAGGGCAAAAAAAGAAAAGAAAAATAGAGTACCAAATCTGACACTTGGAAGTATCATGACAACCATAAGTGGAAATACACTTAAAATATCCATTAGCAGAACAAGCACTGTACCCAGGATTTCAAAACTACCCGTAAAACAACTTGTAAGCATTATCAATTTGAGGCCGAGTGCCTAAGGAAATGTTCCACAGAAGCCAGTGATTTGCCTCTGGAGTCTGTTCCCCACCTCTCTACTAGGCCTGGAAGCTACAGGCAATTAATTATTAGATTATGTAACTCCCACTGCTAAATGTTAGCAGAACGTTCTACAGTTTTACTTCAAGTGTTCTGCTTTCCGGTGAGGGGTGCAATTTCATCAGTTCACTCATCTGCATCTTTGTGCTACTTAATCCTGGCTTCCCAGGGGTTTTCTTTAATTGGCTCAGCCTTCTTCTGTCCTCAATCCGCCTGATTTTATTCTTGGGTTCTCAGTGAAGATGACTAAATCTGAAATTTGTGGTGCCAGAGTCGTACCGCACTGACAGGTATATTTATCCATGTAAAACTTCATATAGAGAGGGTGTGTTTTTTCCGTGATTCATGAAAGCAAGCCACCGCAATCTGCTGAGGTCTACACTGTGTGAATAAAGAGTGAAGCAACACTCACTACACTACGTCAAGGTGTGGCAGCTGGCAAGTAGGAGACTGGAAAGGAACTAAGAGAGCTGACTTGGTCGCAATTTATTTTACCGTGTGTCTTTGCAACCAATGCTTCAGTTTACTCATCTATAAATTCAGGATGAAACTACTTACCTCGAAGAGTTTTTGTCAGAGACAAATGAAATAATGAATAATAAAATGCCCTTCAAATGACAAATGCCATAGAAACTAAAGATGCAACTATAATTGGTATCTTCTGACTCTGATTTCCTTATCACTGTTGCTGTGATCTGGACGCAACTTCTCTCCCTAAGGTTGGTGCTAAGAAAGCGTGGTCTGTATGGTGGTGTGCAAGTGGAGGAACTTTTAAGGGCCTGGGTCTAGTACAAGGTAATTAGTCACGGAATTGCCGTGGAAAGGATTAATGCTGATCTCTTGGAGGGAGAGAGTACTTTCCAGACATGACTGTTGCAAAGCCAGGCCACCTCTTCTATGCTTGCCATTTCCTTTTCTGTTTTTTTGCCTTGTTGTGACCCAGTCAATGGATCCCTCACCAGAACAGAACCACCCAATCTTGGACCTTCAGCCTCCAACACTGAGCCTCTTTTCTTCATAAATACCCAGCCTCAGATATTTTGTTATAGCAACAGAAAGTGGGTTAACAGAACTGTAGAAGTAAACTAACTCTTAAGAACTTAAATTTTTAAACAGCCCATTTGCCCATCAGTTGGAGACTAGATAAAGATGTGGTTTTTCTACAAAATGGAATACTACTCAGCCATAAAGAATGAGAAATTAGATTCATTCGTAGGAAAATGGATACATACTGAGGATATACTCCTAACTGAAATAAATGAGTCACACATGTGTAAATACTGAATAGATTCTCTGGTGTGAATAAACTATAATAGTACATAAGATCCTAGTGAGATAACTGACAATGTGAAATAGGAAGGAAAGGGCTAAAGGCATAGGGAAAATGGGAAGGGTAGGGGAAAGGTAATAAGGGAAAAGAAAAAAATATGAGAAAATGAAAAAATGGAGATAAAATGTTTGTAAATGGGGAGGGGAGGAGGGGGTGAAGGGAGGGCAGGGACAAGGGGAAAAAATAAGAGCCAAGTCCTGTCATGTAAAGGTACAAGATCCCAACAATGAATGTAACTGTACCTAAAATGTACCAATAAAATCAATGAGGAAAAAAAAGAACTTAAATTTTTATTATTAAAAAGTGAATTAGGAAGTCTTTCATGAGCATGTACAATCAAGTTCATCATTCTAATGGTTCATGGAAATTTCACTGTGAATGTGGCACAAATGGCACCACAAGAAAGTCCAGAATAAACGTTAAGTATATAACCTCAAAATATATTGAGGAATAGCTAAAAGGTTTGTGGCCAATGGCATTACTCAACTCAGCTACATGCTCATGAAGATCATCTCTCACATGGATGCAAGGCGACCATTATTCCACCTCCAAGTTTTCAAGAATCACATTTGATAAAAGGACACAAATGGGCATGTGCAGTCCACACCACTCACCTGGGCCTTAACCCAAGTCTTGAACTGCTTGGATCATCTGATTCCCTGTCACTTAGCATTCCTAAACTTAAGTTCCTTTCGAATGTCTAAATTTAGACTTGCCTGTTTTCCATCAATGATATTATCATTCTCTGAATTACCCAGATTTGTAATTCATCTTTTTATCCTTCTAAATATCTTAAAATACTTATTCTTTTAATTCTGACCATTAATGCCCTGGTGTGCACTGATTACCTCAATCTTGGACCAAAATATTTTCTTGCGAACATCTATACTTCACAATCCCTCTATTTTTTTCCATCTACAACAAGATTTTCTCAAGATCCCAGTTTCAATTGTCACTCATTTATTCCAAATAATCAATACCCCAGTGCCATGCCAAGCTTTTAAATTTTATTTTAAGTGACTTTCCTTAATTGAAGTCACTCCACAGCAAGATGTTTCCAAGATTTAATAAATTGCAGTTAGTAATCTGGCTGTGTCAGTAATATGACTAGATATTTTTAAATCAGCAAGAAATACTTAACACAGTATAAAAATAACTTCTAATCATGCTTTCTACAAATATTACGTGTGTGTACACGAAGGAAAAGTGACTGTTTCTCAGCAACTCTCCTGAGGCCTTGGAGTTTCCAAGAACAGCACTAGGCAGGATGGCAATCTGTCAGGGATATGTCACCTCCTGAACCCCGGGGTCACCTAGAAGTGGCCTTCAGTCAAGTGGGCTAAGGTGATTTAGTCTGTGGGACAAAGGACAGTCTCAAGCAAACTAGGATGGTCTGGTCCCTCTAGTTAAAACCACATTGCTCTAAGCCGGGCGTGGTGATGCACACCTGTAATCCCAGCACTCTGGAGGCTGAAGCAGGAGGATTGCTGTGAGTTTGAGACCAGCCTGGGCTACATAGTGAGTTCCAGATCAGTCTCAACTACATAGCGAGACCCTGTCTCACAAAAAAAAAAAAAAAAAAAAAAAAAAGCCACATTGTTCTACACCAATGAAGCAGCATAATCAGGTCAAGAGAGTCACAGCTATGAGGTAGGGAGCCAGGATCTATGATGCTAAAAGCCAAAGAAAATTCAAATGCACCATATTTGTCCACAAACTGCTGTTCCAAAAGTTTTGCCTCCCCACCCCCGCAGCTGTAACAGTGCATCTTAATTCATCAAGGGTATGAACTGCCACTTGACACACAACATGAGGTACCAAGACCTATGCATTTACTCTGTCTGGTACATTCCAGGACAAATTTCTAATGCATGCAAAGCATACACAAATAATTCTATTATAAGCCACAACACATGGGTGTATGAAGTGTAACTATCTTAATTTCCTTAAACCGAACGTAATTTCTTTCTTCAACTCCCAATACCAGCTTAAAACAGACAACATCACTGAATATTTCAAGTAAATTCAATCAAATTAGTGATTGCTCAGTTATTTCCAAATTAAAATCTTTCACCTTGGAATGAGACACCCCGGGTTTGTCTTCTTTAGATCCCCAAACTTCCCTACAGTTTCTGTGCTGGAATGGAAGACCTGGGGCTCTTCCCAAACATCAGAAAACATCAGAATCAGCTACTGGGCTTGTTGATCACAGGTCGTCACAACAGTTGCACAGGTTCTGCTTCAACAGATCTGAGTGGGGGCCCAAGAACTTGGATGTCTAACAAGTTCCTAGAGGGGGCTTACTGCTGATGTCTAGGGCCACTCTTTGAGAGCCGTAGGCCTACATATAGGCTTCTTCTAGGTGACTTCAGATCCTCATTAGTCTTCTTCCAGTCTCTGAATTGTCTTTCTCAATATTTGCATAGAAAACTCAGTTACAGTGAATGTGGAACAAATACCTTATCTGCCTCCACTTGGGGATGGGTCATATAGAGTAACACTTGTAGTCGTAGAAGTAGCTCAACTAACATATCAGAAGCACTTCACCATTTTGCTACATCCACAGTATCATTATCTTAGCGTTGCACATGTAGCTCCTCTTGGTTGTATCCTGTAGCTTGCTAAATGGTTATGATTCAGTGCAGAACGAAGACGAGCAACTTGACCAAAAATCTTGAGACAAGTCAAGCTTTATGTTTCAACAGCCATGTAACTTTAGGTAAGTTCTTAAATGTACCAGCTGTCAGCTTTCTCACCTATGAAATAAGGCTAATATTATCTTTGCAGTCATGGCATCTCACAGAATATTTGCAAGGGTAATGAATAAGGACACATTTTCAGGATAGTTAATGGTTAAACTTATGGTGAATTATCTGTTTTATGTATCTTCCCATCAGCCTGAATAGCTAGAATTTCAAAGAACTGGATATAAGCAATATTTTTTCTTTTACATGTTCACTACTACTTCCAACACTGCCAGTCACTCTCTGTTCAGACTCATAAGCAGGCAGTGGTGAACCAGAACCAACCATAGAGGTCTCTTCATACTCCATGTAAGTGACCTCATGTTGGCTGCTTTGAAATCAACAAGCACTACAAATAAAAACTTATGTGTTACTGGTTTTATTTTCAGAGAGCTGACTGTTAAGACATTTGCCAGCAAACTGCTTCTTACAGCACATTTTGGGCCTCTTATATGCAAACTTTCTGTCAGTTTTTGATAAAATGATAAGCATATATTTTTCTTTTCTGTTTTATGCTTTATAAAAGTGTTATCATTTAAGCAAAACATAAATACGATGTTTTATTGTATGTGCTCCTTTAGCTATGGCAGTGGTTTCCATCTAAAAATGGGAGAAGACCTAACTAGACAAAAATCTGGGTGAAATATACAGAAAAAGCATTTTTCATAAGCTCCAGAAGATCCCAAACAGGTGTCCCAAGGATAATATGTCAAGCTATAGACTGAAACACAAAACACAAACTCACCACTAAGGCTTTCAAAATCCTCTACCACCAGGTCACAAACTTTCTTCTCCCCATCTTCAATTGCTCCCTGCTGTACATCCAACCTGGAGTCATAATCTCCAACAGAATCCTTGATTTTCAACCTTGCTCTGTTGTTTCTTGAATTGCCAAAATATCTGAAAGGAAGGGACCTGGTTCCACTACTGTTCTCAAAGCCTTCTCTGAGGACCTACCATTTGCCAAGCAGGCAACAAATGTTAGGCCCAAAACAGTCACACAGGCTGGGTAGGAGTTATCCTCAGGAGTCAGACATGTTTTCTTACTTGACTCTTCTATTTATTATCAAGTGGGTCCTAGACAAATTACTCATATTCTGACTATTTTCTACTCTACAAAATAACAGCATGTAAAATGAGTGGATGCATACGGTACATAGCTAAATGTTAACTGCATCTCGTTTTAAAACTTGTTAAATACATGAGTGGGTGAAGAAAGGAATGAATGAAGAAAACGCTTGGGAAAATATCCAAGTGGTATTCTTGTTTTTCATCCTTTCTTCAGGATAGGCTTAATTAGTAGCATTCGCTAATATCTCCATATTACCTCATTTATGTAAGAGGTATCTGGAAGGGATAAAGCTCTTGATTTATATTTACTTTCAATAAAATCTGACATACATTTTCTTAGCCATAAAAAACAAAAACAAAAAACCAAAGGACCAGCAAAGTAAAAGCTTCCAGATTAAGATAGAAGTCCTTTTGTATTATACATCAGAGTCTGGGTTATAAAACCATGAATGTAACTGCTATATTATCACTATATAAAATGATCATCAAATTTTTTAAAAAGTAGAATTTTGTTTTACCTATTTGCAAGCTTTCTATAGTAGGGCCTGACAGCTTCCTAATTTATACGCTGATGAAAAAAATCTGAATAAGATAAAATAGACTTCATAGCCTGTTATGCTAGCAAACTTAGTGACTGTTTCAAGGGTACATGCTGGCAATGAGTCTGGACAGGTATACAAATTGAAACCTTGCAAAAAGTGACAAGGAAAGGGTTCAAGAGAAAAGGATGGAGGCCTGTCTGTGCCATCATTCACCCACAGGCTACAGAATAATGCTAAGCGTTTTGCTGAAGCAATTTTACTTTAGTCAGAAAAGTCCTGCTGCACAAAAATAACTTGTTTTATAAATTAGCTGTCAAATCCTTGGAGAAGTCAACCATGAACAATTTGTTGTTGGTTATATTTCCATTATTGTCACTATTTAATCCATAGTTTAGTGATTAATGGTTTTCTAAGAAAACTTGTTTGAAGTATAAAGAATGAAACCTGTTAAACCAAGTACGACCCGACAAGACTCATTTCTCTTGAGGTCTCATCAGTACTGAAACCACCATGGCATAATTAATGGTCCAAGAGATAAAACAGGACTTCTATTCTGTCATGTCTTTTCTATTCAACTCTTCAAAAATGAAAAATAATGAGTAAAGGTGTAAAACAAACTGCTTGATATGCCAAGAAGCAGAATAATCCCATTAAAATAATTAGAATTTAATCTCTAACTATTACACACTGCTATTTGATTGGTGGAAAAGCCTAGTCTGGGTGATCCCCTTATATCTGTGGGCATCATTAATGACACAGATTTTAGAGACGTTTGAAAGCATGCACTCTCGCTTGATAAGAATATTCTAGAGATGCTTCTTTCAGGATTAAAGGACTGCTTGAGACAAACACTATTTTATTGGGAAAAAATCAGTTGTTCTTTTTAGCTTAACTGAGTCTTCTATATATCTGAAAGAAGAATTTATAGCTATTTGTTATAAGCCTATGAGAAGAGATTCATATAAATAATGTTTTCATGTACAGCAGACTGGAGGGAGCTACAGAAAAGGATAATAAGAGTGGATCTGATTGGAGATTGGACAGTAGGTATTAAATTTTCCATTGTGCATTATATATGAATTAAGAACACCAACAGTAAGTCAGTCTGGCTCTACAGCATACTGAGTCAACAACTTATGTCCCTGAATAATCCAACCTGATTTAATGTAATAATCAGCTTTAGAGTACCAACTATAAGAAAGGCATTTCAGTGCTATCATGAGAAATATAGATATAAAGATTAATTAGAATCCATGTCTCCAAGAACCCTGAAGTCTAGTGGGACATAAAGACAAGAGCAGAAATAACTGTGATAGCAAAGTTAAAAGTTGAAGTGCTCCAGGATATACTAGGAAAGAAGTGACTAGCTTCAACTAGGGGAACAAATGAAGGTTTTACAGAGAAGAACGATAAAGAAAAGCCTATAATTTTGCCAAAATGTAGAGGCCTGGGATAATGGCTAAAAGATACTTCTCAGAAGGGTTCAGAACTACAATTACAAGAGGAAAAACAAACTATGAAGAGAATAAAAATTATACCATATACTAGTTAAACCACAACCCTAGGAGCTTTAGGGTTTGGATCCTCTAGAAACACAGTTGGCACAGAGTAGGGACTCTACACATCTTGGGAGAAGGCAGCCAAGCCTAGAATCATCAAGGATGAAGACGACTCCAGTCAGGACAGTGATTTAAGTGTAAGACTCCATTTAGAAGATTATGAGTGCTTTAAATGTGAAAGTTCAGGGCAAGCCTTACTTTCTATGTGCTTAAATAGCATGTCTCATAATTGTGATGAGCAAAGAGCACAAATCACAGATGAGCTCATTATTTTACCTTCGATTGAAATTAACTTGTTCTCATTTGCTTTTACCAAAATCTTGTCTAATTTACCAGCATGTATCTTTCCATATTTCCATGTGTGATTACATATTTTATCAATGGGGCAAATATGATTTATTCAATACAAATGATAAAGAAAACTTTTAAAAAATCAAAGAGCACTTCAATGAACACATACAAATAAGATTTATATGAGCAATCACCCTAGGAAAGAGGTACCTAAACCAAAGCCAAAGCAGAGAAAGACACTGTGTTTCCTTATATATAGATTCTACCTGTTCTCAGTGCTCAATTCCCACATAGAAGCTCTGGTTCTTCATATCGCATAACCCTATCAAAGAGTGGAGAGGCAGTCTACCTGTCTAATGAGTATTAGTTGTACTTAAGGTTAACTAAAAACATTTTCATTTTTTGAATTCTCTAATTGAAAATATTTTTTAACACTAATAAGGACAGGTATTCTTTCATGTTAAGGGACCCCTGAAAACTTGGGCTGTCCGCCAAGCCTACTCAGCTGGCTCTCAACACTAGATTACACGGTGTCTCTTTCTGGAGTAGGGGGAAACACAGCTCCATGGGAGGGGATGCAGCTTGATCATCACAAAGTGCAGAGGAACTCAGGTGCCACTTTCATAACACCTCACGCATCTGTGCAGTGAAAAAGCTTGCACAACAGAACACAACAGCTCCAAATAAAGGACAATCCACACGTGATCTGCATACAATCATCGTGGGAGGAAGCCATGCAGCAGCCTCCATAAACCAGACTAGCCCTTACTCTTTAAGGATATTAGAAACTTTGGGAACTAAAAGAGAAGATATTGAATCTTCTGAAGTAAGTCTAGGTCACCCCAGCAAGGGGTTGTTTGCCAGCAGCTGCTCCTACCCTCTCAGCTTATTCCCAGTGGTTTCTCCTTTCCCAAGTATAAAGCAAGCCCCAGCCTTCATTTCCTTTAAACTTAATTGTTTAAGTTTTTAAGACTAAGATATTTTTCTTGCTATTTAAAATTGCTGTTATGTATTGTTGATTATCTGCAATGCATCCTTGTGCTTTAGAGATGATTTCTCCTGGCACTTAGGAAGTCTCTAACAAATAATTACATCTTGGAATGCATTAATTTCATTAAAAGTGCTATTACTGCTCTCAGTAAAGAATTTTGCAGAGGACATACTTTTTAAGTCAACTTCTAAAACCACTTTTAAAAGTTTTATTTATATTCTTTACCTATTTTCAAGAGGGGATATAAGATGGCTTAAAACATGAAAAGACCTAAAATCTATTTACATTGCACATAAAGTCAAAGTCAAATAATAAGAGAAATCATAAATAAAGAGAAACAAACTGAGGAAAACTATTTCATGTGCACACAATTCTGATAGTTCCTGTTGCTCAATCAGAAGGATACCACAGGTCATCTAGGATGATCAACCTTACTCTTATGCTGAGATCAAAGAAGACTTTATCAGCTGAGTCTTTCTTCACCATTCCCCAGGTAACATACTCATTAAGGTCTTTAACAACAGTTCTCCTAAGCCATACAGAGCCATCCTTCATGCCCAGTTTCTTGAGCTGCATAGCACCCCAAGCTTGGAAGAGTCCCACACTTGGATAAATGTGCTGCTGGGGCTGTCTAGACATTATTACAATTTTTAAACAAAGATTCCCACGTTTTCGTTTTATGCTAAGCAACACAAATTATGTAGACATCTTGACACCTCTCATACAGTCAGCCACTACATTCCTTTTTAAAGATGTTTCTTCTTAGGAAGTAGGAACTATAATGTTTGCAAAACTTATCCCGAGTTTTTGTTTGTTTTTACAATTACATTCATCATGGAGATTTTGTACCTTTACTTACATTGCATATCTTAGTTCTTACTTTTTCCCCATTCCCTGGCCCTCCCTTCACTCCCCTCCACCCTTTCCTGTTTACAAAGACTTTGTTTCTATATTTTACCTTTCCTCATATTTTTTTCTTTTCCCTACCCTTCCACTACTCCTACTCCTTTAGACCTTTTCTTCCTATTACACAATATCAATTACACATTTTGATCCTTACTTACATTTAGTTTTTCACACCAGAGAAACTACTCAGTATTTACACGTGTCATTAATTTCACTTGAGTATGTCCTCAGTGTACATCGATGTAGCTATAAATGACTCTAGTTTCTTGTTCTTTATGGCTGAGTAGTACTCCATTTTATTTTTTTTAAATCCACATCTTCTTTATCCGGTCTCCAGTTGATGGGCACTTGGGGTGTTTTCAAATTTTAGCTATTATTACAGAATGTGCCACTATAAACATGGGTGAGCATATATCACTGTGGTATGATGCTTTTAATTCTTTTGGGAAGATAACTAGCAGAGGGATACCGGAGTCAAATGGGATTACTAATCCTGTTCTTTGAGGTTCTCCATATTGATTTCCACAGCAGTTGCACTAGTCTGCACTCGCACCAACAATGAAGAAGGGTTCCTTTCTTCCCATAACCCCACCAGTATTTGTTATTGGTTGATTTCTTGATAGCAGCCATTCTTTCTGAGATGAGATGGAATTTCAATATTGTTTTCATCTGCATCTCTTGAACGATCAGTGATGTTAAACATTTTTTCATATATTTGCTTCTTTGAGAAATGTCTGTTCATTTCAGATACCCATTTTTGAATTGGGTCTTTATATTTGGGGGGGTCTGATTTTTCTTTTTTTTTAGTTCTTTATATATTCTAGATCGTAGACCTTTGTCTGAGGAGCAGCTGGTAAAAAATTTTTCCACATTGTAGGTTGTCTTTTAGTTCTATTGGTGATTTCTCTTGCAGTGCAGAAGCTTTTTAGTAAGATGAGATCCCAGTTGTTGATTCTTTGTGCTAGTTCCCGTGCTACTGAGGATTTGTTCATAAAGTCTTTTCTGATGCCAGGATCTTCAAGAGTTCTACCTAACATATTTTCCAGAAAGTTAAGTGTTTCTGTTTTAATATTTAGATCTTTAATCTGCTTGGATTTTAGTTTAGTGCATGATGAAAGACAGGGATCTAACTTTAATCTTTGGCACACTGAAATCCAGGTTTTCCTTACACATTTATTAAAGAGGCTATCTTTCCTCCAGTGAGGATGGTTGGCTCCTTTGTCAAAGATGAGGTAGCTGAGTATGTCTGGAGCTGTTTCTGCATCTTCTAATCTGTTCCACTGATCCTCAGGTCTGCTTCTTGCCAGTACGGTGCTGTCTTTATCACAGTTTTTGTAGTATAGTTTTGTAGTATAGTTTCAAACTGGTGACTATGATACCCCCTGCCATGTCTCTGTCGCCTATAATTGCTTTTGCTATTCTAGATCTCTTCTGGTTCCACATGAATTTTTGGATTGTTTTCTCTAGTTCTGTAAAATATACTGTTGGGATTTCTTTTCTCTCTCCTCTCTCTCTCTCTCTCTCTCTCTCTCATTGAGCTTAATGGTACATTTTAGGTATACAGTGCAGTTACATTCATCATTGGGCTCTTCTACCTTTACATGATGGGTCTTGGTTCTCATATTTTCCCCATACCCCTGCACTCCCTCTACCCCCTCCTCCTTTCCCAATTTACAAATATTTTATTTCCAATTTTTAACTTTTTCATATTTTTTTCTTTTCCCATATTCCCTTCCCCCTACCCTTCCCACTTCCCCTACACCTTCAGCCCTTTTCTTCCTATTACATATTGTCAATTATACCATTAGGATCTTATTTACAATTATAGTATTTCATACCAGAGAAACTATTCGGTATTTACACATGTGACTTATTTATTTCACTTAAGAGTATAACCTCAATATGCATCCATTTTCCTATGAATGATTCTAATTTCTCATTCTTTGTGGCTGTGGGCCAGGGATTTAGCTCTATGGTTCCGGCACCTGCTTCACAAGCACAATGACCTGAGTTCAATCCCCGGTACCAAAAAAAAAAAAAGTTCTCATTCTTTATGGCTGAATAGTATTCCATTTCATAGAAAAACCACATCTTCTTTATCCAGTCTCCAGCTGATGGGCAAATGGGCTATTTCCAAGTTTAGCACACAAACTGTGCCACTATAAACATGGGTGTGCATATATCACTGTGGTATGATTCTTTTAATTCTTTTGGAAAGATACCCAGCAGAGGGATGGCTAGGTCAAATGGAAGTCCCAGCTCTTTGAGGTATCTCCGTATTGATTTCCATAGTGGTTGCACCAGTCTCCACTTCCACCAACAATGGAAAAGGGTTCCTTTCTCCCTACATCCCTGCCAACCTTTGTTATTGGTTGATTTCTTGATAGCAGCCATTCTTTCTGGAGTGAGGTGGAATCTCAGTGTTGTTTTCATCTGTATCTCTCGAATGATCAGTGATGTGGAACATTTTTGGGATTTCAATAGGGATTTCATTGAATCTGTGTTTGTCTAAGTATTAAAATAATATATCACGGTTATGCATGCCCTCACCCCTCAACTCACCCACCAGTCTTACATTTTATAAACACTAAACTTAAACAAAATGATTATTTTGAGGAAAGAGGAAACATTATTATTTTTCTCTGTTTAAATTCAAGATACCTTCATCAGTAATAACAAAATGGTTTTTAGATATGGTTAAATATCTTACTGTAAACTGTCTTGTTTAAAATCAATTACTTGTTTAGATGAAGTCTGACTTGATCAAATCGCACAACCTGATCTCTCTTTTATGCCTCTATGATTTCCACCCTGAATCTTATTGTCTTAAGAAATACATCTTCAAATGTGTACACAGATGAGTAAAATATCCTGAGGGCAGCTTGTACCTTATTCTGCCTTCAGTTATAATTATTCTGCCTTCTGTTATAATTAGTCCTTCCTATCAGAAGGAAGAAATCCTAGCCACTCTTTACCGTTTGTACACATCATTGGAAGATATCTTTCCCATATTAATCAGCAAGTAGAACAGAACCTGACCGCTGCCCTTCACAGGACCAATGGAACTGTCTGCACAGAGTGGCAGGAGAGGCTGCTCTCAGCGCAATGTTGCCACAATAGCATTCTTCCACTCTGGCTTTAGAAAGCACAGTGCAAGGCAGAAATGTACAGCACAGGCCCAACATCTCAGCCTGTCTGCAGCTTGAAATCTAGTGGGCAATGGGGCAAGCAGACAGATTATTTCCACACAGTGTGTATGAGCCACAGTGGAATTAAAAAAGAAGAAAGTTGGGCATGGTGGCTCACATTTGTAATTCGGCACTGGAGAGGCCGAGGCAGGAGGATTGCTGTGAGTTCCAGGCCAGCCTGGACTACATAATGAGCTCAAGTTCAAGGACAGCCTGAACTACAAAATGATATCCTGTCTCAAGAAGAAAAAAAAGGAAGCAAAGAATTTTGGCTCAAGAATGTGACATTCAACCTCATTCTGATATACTTAGCTTTATCATCAATTCAGACCTTGATTTAACAGATGCAAGTTTATGTGTGAAGGCAGGGTGGATTTACTGCAAATTCACAAAGCTTAAATACAGGGCCCCATACTTGCATCAGCCCCTTGTGAGACTTTTTCATTAATTTTGTATTCCTTTTAAAACAATTTTATTGACTTTACTGATACATTTAGGTATCCTTATGATCACATTCGTCATTGAAAATTTGCACCTGTAGTTGATATATCTTGAATCTTGTATTCCGGTTGTTTGTTTGTTTGTTTGTTTGTTTTTTGGTAGCAGGGATTGAACTCAGGACTTTGTGCTTTCAAGGCAGGCGCAGTGCCACGGAGCTACATCCCCAGCCCGTTTTCCGTTTTTAAAGACAACATAAACATGCACACACAAACACACACACACACACACACTGTATAATATTCACAACCAATGAAACCTGGATCTTCCCCTCCACAGGGCTTCATACCAGCTTTAAGCCTCTCCATGCTCTCAGGCTTTTAAGGCTGTATGCTGTGGGAAGTGTTAGTTCCAATTTCTACCTCATGGAACGAAGACAACTGGAGTAGCTCAGAAGGCTGCACACTTTACCCTATGCAGCCTTTTTGCTCAGGCTAACCTTTCTTCCTGAGCTCAGAATCACAGAGCTAATTCCAGCCTTCCTAGAGACAGCATAGACAAGAGCAGGTGAGAACATACCCATCAGTGTTGATTCTAGCATACAGAAAAGGTCAAAAGGAAGAAAACTCTGTGAAGAAGAAAGCCCTTGGGCTGCAGTTCCTTTCTAGACCTAGGACTTCTCACTTCCTCACCTGGCCCACAGCCTGAGAAGCTTTCTAGACAATCTCCCCTGGAGGACAGAAATACAATTGGCCTATTTTTCTCAAGAAAAATTACCTTCTAATGTCCCTGATTTCCTTTATAATGGTGAAAGAGAACACAGGATTGTTAAATAGGTGAAATTATGTGTTAGGGGTGTGATGTTTCAGATGTTTTGAATCCAATTAGTATGTACCTATCACAAAGACTGAGTTGTAAGCTTCATTTGCTGTAAAATTATCTGCTTTACTTTACAACAAAGTTGCTTCTGAGATAATTTTTATTTTAAATTAAACACCTGGAAACAATAAAATACAGAATAGGAATAATGGATTCTTAGAGTTGTAGGTAATCGTTTTTATTTTTGTGAGGAAAGGTGTATTTAAGGGTGTTTGCACCCACCAAATATTAACATCTCTACCAGATAAAGCAGCGATTAGGAATTTCAAGCTAAGGAAATTCAATTCACATGTCATTTCCAGCAAAATTTATTTTGATTTATTCTGAATAGAAATGCAAATAAATCTTTCGAGCACATATAGACTAAAGAAGATTGTCATGTGATGTAAACATAATTATTATAACACAAGGGGAAAACATGAATAAAAATTATTAGTACAGCAGCTTAGAAAAAAGATATTCAGAGCATATAATTCATCTGGTAAGCACTAACAGGTCACACTGTTTCAAATCAATAATACAAACAAGCTCTTAAAGTATTAGGAGAAATTGGAATTTATTATAACATTACACAAAAGGTATAAAATAATATGATAATATTCCTTATAAAGGAACAATGACAGCAGGCTAAGCAGCAGGAGATTATCTTTGCAAAAGACTTTCTCATGTAAATTTAGAAGAGCTTTATCAGATAAGGTGCTGGCTCTTTATTTGCACGTAGGAATGCTGATGACAAATTATTATCTTTTTAAGTAGTGAAGCCTTTAAATAACTGTATACTAAGAGCAGCTAAGAACAGTTGGCTCTACAAAGTACTTTGAGTATGATTATGCAATTTTAGCAAGTTCTGTTTCAGTGGAAGACTCTTCCCAAATATGAACTTAAAACTTTCCTTGCCTCACTCATAAACCAAAACTCTTAGAAGCTGTCAACAGTATCATGTAGCAAACAGTGGCAGTAAACAGTGAATTTTTATATGTTCTTCAAAAACTTTTATTTCATTTCAATAACTGGACTCATCAGAAAACTAGAGAAGACACTCAAAAGTATTATGTCTATCTAAAGATAAGTTTAATTAAATCTACAACTGCCCTAACTTAATATAAATTTGCTGATCAGTATTTCAATTAAAAACTCATGTGTATGCACCGAATCCAAATATCTCCCTGAGTGTCTTACTCAAGGCAAAATTTGCAAAACCATGCTAATGCCCTGCACAGGCTCTCCCAAGGGGCCTCTTTCTTTGGATGCCACTAACAGGTCCTCCCCTTCTCTAGTTTTGTCTCCTAAACTATAGTTAAAACAAAAACCTGATTCTGTTACTGCTCTCTTCAGAACCCTTCTAGTGTTTCCAATTGCCCCCTCTTCACCTGAATTTGACTCAAACCACTGAGATTTGCTCGCTGCTTATGTAGCCTGCTGTGTGTGTCACTCTCCATTCTGTCTCATAGTCTAGGCTGCCACTTACCCTGAAGAACTGCTTGGTTCTGCACAGATGTGTCAAGATGTCTCTCTTCTTGCCAGTAACCCCTTCTTCCATTTTCCCCACTATTTCTGCTTTGACATCACTGCCACTGAATCCCCAGGCTAAGGTATGTTCCCATAGTACTTCCCACTTCCTTTTTCACAAGCCCCTAATTTACACATTCATTGTTGGGGGAGAGGGGATTGGTTCTTGCCCCCTCCTGAACTTTCTTTCATGTTGAAAGAAGGTTAGTAGTGAGGCAATCTTAATGATTCCCAAAGAAGCAGAGATTAGCTTGGAGAATTTTTAAAGGGATAATGTACAGTCTGTCTCCTCTGTCTCTTTTTCTCCCTGGGAACCAGCTTACCCTTGGAAGCCTGTGCTCTACCTTGGGATTCTGTGCATCACAGGGGACAGGGATTGGGAGCCTGCAGTTCTCCACCTTTCCAAGACGAGATGAGGAAAGCTCTCTAATCCTGGATTTAGTGCAGACATCCCTTGGCTCTGCAAGGGCCAACATGGATTTCTTCTACAACAACACAAAGGTAGTAAAACCTGCTGATACTCAAGAGCCTCATATAAATGTATCACATTACATCAGAACTACACATGTCCTCTCATATCTTTTAAATCATTGCATATAATACCTAATGCAATGTAAATATTGTCAACAGTTGGCTCTACTACGTTGTTTAGGGAATAATATTAAGAAAAAAATCTATACATGTTCAATAAAAATGAATCTATAATAAGACCTAACTTCATTTTGATCCAGGTTTGGCTGAATCTGCAGGTGTGGGACCCATGGATATGGAAGGTAGACTGTTGGAAAGCCCATTTGTTTTCTTTGATACAGGACACATGCTCCCAAATCAGTAATATCAGTCTAAAAGTGATTTCTTTTTGCCTTCCACCACACTATTTTCCCATACTTCTCAGTTTGTCCACAAATCAGGTAGTAACAAGGAGTAATTTTTATTGGGAACCCCCAAATCTCTCAAATTACAGTTATGTAATATCTTTGCAGCTAATCTATAAGCTCTGAAAGAGAGATCGGTTAGTCTGGTTGACCACTGTCATCCCTGTCACCTAGCAAGGGCTTTGGCCAGTACTCAGGGCATCATAAATACTGTTTATTACATAAATTAATGAGGAATTGGACCCTACACTTCCACATTCTCCATTACAGTACTTTGTTAATGCCATTATCTCAGGCTAATTTGTAGCGACTAAGTAACAGTTACTCCATTCAACACTTGTATGTTAGGATATTTTAGACCCCTGACACCAATTTGATATACTTTTAAAATTCTACTAGTGGTACTATAAATTATTTAAGTAAATTCTAAATTGGAAACAGATGATCTAGAACAGCGGTGGTGAATCTATGCCACGCATGCCACAGCAGCATGTTAGTACCTCTGAGAGCTCTAGGCTCTCCCTGATTTGGGATACTTAAAATTCACTAATTTACAGGTCACTTTCACCCATTAGTTCACTGTGGAAAACTCACACATTCAGAAAATAGTTCAAAGGATAATTTCACAAACATTCCAGCCTTGCATTTCATATATTCGAAATTTGTCTTATTCAGAACATATAATATAGACCTGATACATTTAAATATAGCTCAAGATAGCTCAAAGGAGACAAGTTACCATTTCGGGAACTGTAACTTAGGAGAGTAAGAGAGTTATATTAGGAGCTATATTTTTAAAGTTTCTAGTACTCTTATCTTTAATTTCTAAAATTTATTTAGCATAACAGATGTTAATATTCTAAATATATGTATTTTGCATTTTATAGGATTACTACTTTACATTTAAATATATTATTTTAAAAAGACTGACTCATTCTTAAACATGATTTCATTAAGGGATACGTTGTCCCTCTGATAAACAAATAAAATAGGAAAATCAACAGGAACATGTAAATTATATATAGAAAAACAAATCAGGAAACTTTTCTCCTGTAAAGTATCTGTTGTTTTAAGTGAGAGTTGCCTGCATGACCTAATTTGTGGCAACTTAATTTTTATTAACCGAATGTATTTAACATTTTACATATTAATAAACATGTAATTAAATTTTTTATAAGGTTTGACCCTAGATTTGAAGGATATATATTTATATATTCTCAAAATATATATATTTTTGCCTCAAAATTTGAGAATTATAATGCTCCTACACAAAACATATGGAAGGATTATCTGTCAATAGCTTCTTTTGTATTTGAGACAAAAGGGAAAACGTTCCAAAAAGAATTGTAAATGAAGATCTAAACTGTACAGGACAGGGACAAAATGTGCAATAAGCAGAAGTCTTTTGGGATGTATTTTTAAACCGGAAGGTTTTGAAAACTCCAAATTTAGCTTCATAAAAAGAGGTAGTGCAAGTGTGAAGCATGTGGTCATTTTGGCATCGTCTGTGTATAACTTCTCTCTTTACCTATATAAGGATATAATAAAGCTTCAGAAATGTGCAAAGCAGAAATCCTTCAGTTCTGTTTATTCACTTTCAGTCAGGTAGTAAAATATCCTAATGTTCCATGAAGAAAAATTCAAAATGCACTACTAAAATAGCCTGCTGAAGAGAAATCAACAACTTCTTTATCTAGGGCTGAGTGGCTTAAAGGAAAGATTAGTTATGGTAGAAGACAACTTCATCTGTATCAGCTCTCCCACCTTTTCGTCATCCCACTCTGTTACATTTTTCTATATTCTCTGCCCTCTACCCGCTTCATCCTCCAGATTCTCAAACTTCCATGGCAGCTTAGTTTGTTTCAGTGACTTTCTTCTTTCCTATTTATCTTTTCTTTATTATCCATTCTCCTTCTTTGGGAACCCTCAAGCCTTCTTCCATTGTTGTAATTACTCTGCAACCTTGAATTTCTTTTAGAAATTCATTTTTATTATATCCCCCTCTCACTTGTAAGTCTACAGACTTTGGCCATGCTTTGTAAGCAAACAAACAAAAACAAAATCAAACAAACAAACAAAGCCTCCTTTCTCCTGGTTACCCGAGACACAGCAGCAATGGAAGAACTAAAGAGCCTGGGGGCCTCCATAGCAAGAAGACCAAGGTCTTGAAACCTGCAGGAAAGGCTAAAAAAAGCATCTACCACTCAGAAAAAGCATTCACAAATATATCAATTTGTGCCAACAACTTAAATGACACCTTCTGCCTATTTCCTTGATGCTATGTGACTTTCAGTGAACTTTTGAAGAATTGTGGTCCTCGAACAATAATTATGGCTTCAAATATAATTTTAAATGGACCTCCAGAATACAAATCAACCAACAACTATAAATCCTATAATCTAAAGAAAACTAGACTTTCAGATACTAACAGCTGATTTAGTAGAGTCTTTGGCTGTCAAGACACTAAAATCATTCCTTACTTTCTGATACCAATTATACAAAAAGAGGACATGAACTAGCAT
Source organism: Fukomys damarensis (assembly GCF_012274545.1). Classification (NCBI taxonomy): domain Eukaryota; kingdom Metazoa; phylum Chordata; class Mammalia; order Rodentia; family Bathyergidae; genus Fukomys; species Fukomys damarensis. The sequence continues at coordinate 20,727,770 of NW_022900916.1, read as the reverse complement.
GACTCATGAAGTAGATGTTGATTTTATAAACATTAAAGATAATTAACATATATTCCCACAGTCAAAGTGGCATGCAGTCACAAATTTAAACAGTAATCAATCAGCACAATCAAAATTTAACCCAGGAATACACTGAGAACAAAATATTCAACCTAAATAAAGGCCATTATACAAAGTCATTAAAATGCTAATAAAGACATACCATTTTTTCTGAAAAAAAAATCAATATTGGAATGAGACTAACTGAGCTATTGCAAGTAGTGCAATTACAAACTATTTTGAAGGGAGAATTTGCACAATGAGTTTAGCATATTGATTCTGGAAGACAAAGTGTTTGAGAAGAGTCAGGAATAATTTTAGAAAGAAAAAATGAGGCTTTACCTTGGCTATAAAATGTACTCTGAAGCCAGGGAAATTTAAACAATATGATACTAACAAAGAAATAATACAATAAGTATTATAAAAGAGAACCTACAACTTGCAGAGGAATATATATAGAGAGGAATACATACATACATACATATATATATATAGGAGAGAAAAGGATGGAAATGAAATGAAATGAAACAGATGAACTCAATGGAAATTAAATATATTATATTTTAAACATAAAAAGTGGAAATAATACAAGAGATTTTTATGTTTGTATTAATAATCAAGGGGTTGTAGTGGTATTTGACTGCCTATATTGGATTACAGCATTATCATTTAAAACTGTGAACTTTGGATAAGTCACTTGACCCTCATCTATAAATGGGAAGTTAACAGTATCCTATCTACAGGGTTATTATAAGGTTTCAATAAGATCATACACAAAATACTTAGGCTCCAAAAAAAAGTTAACTGAGATTTTACTCAGTATGCAAATAAAAGCAAAACCACAAGCAATTTTGTACAACAAATCTAATCACAACAGAGGTAAAATATGTAAATATTTATGGCACATATTTAAAAGGACAAATTACAAGCTCTTTAATATAAAAACAAGCACTGTAGGAGAATATGGCAAATATCATAAACAAGCTGTTCCCTCAGGAAATTTACAAGATCACAAATATATGACATCCTTTTCAACCTCACTAATAAGCAAAGAAATACATTTCCTTTTTCTTAACTGATGAGTGAAAACTATTACTAACTATGGTTATAAAAGAGTAAGTCAAAAAATAAGCTTTTTCATGAAATACTGCTGGAAAAATAAATTGGTAAAATCTTTTAGAGGGCAGTTTATTAACATCTGTAGATATTTAAAATATGTACTATGTTTGCCTTAACATCTTTATTCTATGAATGTAATCTAAGAAAATAGAGAAGCATGCAAAAACATACAAAAGAATATTACTTCATATTGTTGTTAAAGTGGAAAAACAAATCTAAAACCTAAGAGGTAGATCTATAATTATTGAAGGGGAAGGGAGAATAATAAATCAAAAATTTGCAATAAGAAAAAGCAAGTTAAGAAAGAGTCCATGTAGTGTAGTCCATCCCACTTAAAACACATGTATACACACATCAATACAAATTCAAATTTGCAAAGAAAAAGTTTTGAAGGAATATATATGTAACTGTAATTAGTGGTCATCTGGGTGGGGTAAGATTATGGGAATTTTTCACTTTTAATGTATACTATTCAGTATTGTTTGAATACCTTTAACATTTAACAATTACTTTTATAAATTTCCATTTTGGAAAAAAATACAAGATTAAGCAACTCATAACAATTACTTTCCTTGTTTCAGATTCTCACATAAGGCTAACAGCTACCTCTCTCTTTAAAAACACGTTTTGCTTAGGTTTAATAAGGTCCTTGTCAAGAATTAATAGATACTTAAGTATTAACTTCCTTTTTAAAAAGAACTACAATTAAAAGAACAATTTATAAAGAAATTCACAAGCATGTTTCTCAGTTCAGGGTTTAACTTGCAAGCTACATCTCCAATAGAACTTGAAACCAAGAATTAAAAAACATATCAGGCTGAGCATTTAAAGAAATGTTAATAACAGAAATAAGTCCAATTTAACCTGACTTTCAAACTGGTTTTTGCACTTTAGAAACTAAGAAGCTCCTTCATACCCTATAAACTGCACATTTCATCATAATTTTTGAAGAGAGAAAAAGTAACCTCTTATCATTAATGACATACTAATTCATTTCTTTCAGAAACTATAGTTATGAGGAAAATTCATGATCATTACAGCAGAAATAAAACAAAATATTCTTCTCGTCAATGTAGAGAATTAGAATCTCTTGAGAGCATATATTTTGCATTTTCCATGGTTTTAGCAGTTCTACTAGAGCAAGCTCTAATTATATTTAAATGTGGAAAGCCACCACCCAACTTGGTGAAAATATTCACTTGCTCAGGAAGCAGAGGAACAGTCCTATGTCTAGATATTATATCCCTCAGAAAAGATCAAGTTGGATCCTCCAAGGGAGGCTCATGTCCTTATCTCAGACTAAAAAAATATAAATAAACATTTAGTGTTCTTAGTCTGGTCCTCATTTCACCTGCCAAAAGTTGTATGTCTCCAATTTTGTCATAAGAAGCATCATGTTACAAAGAATAGCATATGCAATTTTGCAAAAATTTGTTCTACACGTGTGTAAAGTGGGAATCATAACTCTACAAGGATGTTTTAGAGACTAAATGGGAAGCTGAGGTTTATATACCTAACTCTAAGTAGGGGCTCAATAAATGCTACTTTTTTTCAAGCTGTCTGCAGCCAGAATAGTTCATAATGAATATTCCAAGAGAGGAAGAAAATTGGGAACAACTACAGGAATTATGAATGTATGGGTATATTTAAATGATTTTCAAAATATGTGTTTTCTTGGCCTACTTGAAAAATGAAAGGTGAAACCAACCAAAGGCAGGCAACAGCCTCTCACATTTCTTTCTTTTACAATATTTTCTTAAGAGAATAAGTCAACATCACCAAATCAAAGCTTCCTGAGCAGAAGAGAATTGAAAAGTGATGGTTCCAGTGTGTAGAATCTGATCATCGCTTTCCCAAATTAATGAGCTGCCTGTGAGGATGTATCTTCCTATCTGCAAAATGACAAAGGCCCAGCATCACTCCTCCCACAGTGAAGCCTCTCAAACACTTAGTGTTTCCTGCTCCAGAGTATCAAGTGATAGTCTACTTTCTGCCTACTCTTCTTCCAAATAATCAAGGGCCTCAGTGTTCTGATCACACCTTCCCCATTCACACTGGATCCCAGAGTCTCCACTCAAGGCCTGGTCCATTTATTCACCATAAAACACCACATGGATACCTGTACAGGTGTTCACTCTGTCCCCGGGCTTAGGACTCTTTTCTCCCCTTACTCTTGTACGAGCCAATCCGTTCTTTAAATCTCATCTGAAACCACTGTCCCTCCGCCTCCTCCAGTGAAAGCATGAGTACATATGTGTCTAGAAACTCAGAGTCAGTACCACAGGATTCCGCACACGTATCAGTTTTACTTTCTTGTTCATATGGCTACCTCAGTATGTTTTGCCTGGCCTGACCTGTGGGTCTCAACACAGAACCACGGCTAATACTATTTTAATTATGAATCCCTCAGCAAAATTTTATATAAATGTTTTGTATAAAAATTTTACATAAATGACAGTAAAACTCTTCACTGGTATACAAAGTACTTTTTCCTCTCCTCCCTATCACATACATTCTTGGAGAAAATGATGGCATAAATTAAGTATATATCTAAAAATCACCAAATTTTTCATCCAATCACTTGTGTTAACAACAGCAAATATTTTCATAGCACTTCTCTTGCTTCATACATGCATCATGCACTTACATGTGCCAGGCACTAGGTGTGTACTATATAATTTAATTTAGAAAGCAATCTGGAAAAGTAGGGATTTTTAATGCTTTTATACAGGTGAGAAAAAAGAAGCTGAAAGGCCCCTGTCACAAAGCAAATTAACAGAGCTGACTGTCAAATAAAGACCTTCAGACACCAAGGCCCTCTGTTCTACTCCACTCCTGCCTCACTAGACAGTGTGGGTCTCATATTCTGCCAACGCTCAGTGCCAAAGTCTGTTAAAGTCTCTTAATGACATTGCAAGTTTAAAGTCAATTATTATCAAAATATAAAAAACCAACAATGAATTTCTTTTCATCAGAAAACTATGTGGAAAGTTAATTTATTTTTGGCCTCACACTGAGAAGATCAGTAATATGAAAGTGCGGAACAGGAAAACATTTCAAGTAGTAAGTCATTCTATCACATGGGAACACTGAGAGTGCTTTCAGTATTATTCTATACCAGACAACTCTGAGTTATGCTTTTAGCCTTGACAAATGTTCATCAACACCCAACCACATTTTGGCAGATGGCTGACAACAAAAGCATAAAAAGCTGCTTCTCACTTTTTAACCTATTATTCTAGCACATGTTCAATCAGTGCACTATAAGTTAAGGAAACTTAGTTGAGTCACCATCAAGATAACGGGCATGCTATTTTGAGAGCAGTTAAGTAATTCAATTATGCTTCAGTGTTTTCCAGCTTCACTATAGAGGGCTGTCACTGTGTATCCTTCATAGAAAAACTCACTGAAATGTATTTCCCAAGAAAACAAAACTTTACCATTGTTTAAAAAGACAGCTATATACACACCTTTAAAAGTAGAACAAATATACCATTAAAGATAGAAAAGAAGTAAGGCATGCTGGCAAATAACTGTATTCCCAACACTCAGGAGGCGGAGGCAGGAGGATTGTGGCAATATTGAAGCCAGCCTTGGCTACATAGTAAGGTCCAGGCTAGTCTGAATATATAGAGAGACCCCGTTTCAAAAAACCAAACAAACAAGATGAAAAAGAATACATACGGATTCAGGAACAACATTTTAAAAATAAATTTCCCTATAATGTTCCCTATCAAGGAACTATTTTTTGAAAACTGTATCTAGTATTGATAAGCACAGAAAAAGTTAACTGCTTTTTTGTTGTACTACTGGCAACATAAATTTGGTATAAATTTTCTGTGGGATATTTTGTCATGTAAGTATAAGACTTAAAAACGTTTATATACCTTGACCTAAGAATAACATTTCTAGGAATTTATTTTAGGTAATAATAGGAACACTCAAAATTTACGGGCAAGAGAATATAATAAACAAGTTATGATGCTCAAGTATTCAAAACAACCTAATTATAAAGTACTGCTGGGAGACTAGAACAAGAAATTGGCATTTTCACACACTGTCTATTAAGCAAACACATAAACACCATGTTTTAAGACACTTTCGCAACATGGACGTTTGTGATCTACTATTATAGGAGAGGTAAAAATAACCAGCAAGATCCTCTGTGACTGCGTGGCGGACCGGAGAGACTTTTATATCCTCCTGTGAGGGCAGTGACTAGCTCTCAGGATGGCCCAGTGAGGCCCACCATCCGCCATTCCCTCTCTTGGGCCGGGCCACCATCTCCACATTCTCAGGCCTGGTGAGTGGGTCAGTGCAATACTGCAGAAGGACAGGGTGCCCCTGCTGAGGGCAGATCCCGAAAGACACTGCGGCCTCACCCTCACTCTCTGATTGTTCAGTCCGAGGGAGCAAGCAGCCCGGTGGAGAGCCTCACACCAGAAGGAAGCACGACCCGCTGCCAAAAGACCATGAGGAACTGTGGCCTCCAGCCTGCAGTCATTTAGAAGAGGGTGCTCCGTCCCACTCCCTCCTAGCCTCTCAAGAGCAACTCCGGCGTACACTTCAAGGTTACGACAGGAGAGCCACTGAGCCACAGCAGAACAGCTGAGCCACTCTGATATTTCCGACTGTCAGAGACTGTGGGCAAAAATCGTTGTCATCCCAAGTTGTTAAAATTTGTGTGCTACTATCATTACAGGTTCTGGTTCCAGTCCCAGTGGGGAAAGCACATGGCTCCGACGTACTGTGAACAACAGCACCTCTGCACCTGTGCTGGACCAGCACCGGGCCTTGGTGGCGCTTCTCCTTACCCAGCATTCACTGCCCTGCTCCAAACGTGCCTGACTGCTGCCTCACTCAGGGTGGATTCTGTGGCTGGTAACTCAGACTGACCTTGGTGGGGACCGGGAAGCTCTCAGTGAGTGCTGCTTCCTCGGTGCCACCATGGTTAACACTCTTACAAATAGTTTTGGGGTTTTGTTTTCGCTTCTCCTTTTTTGTAGGGAACGGCTATAGCTAAGGAAAAGAGAAAAGAAATGCTGAAGACAAAAACAATTATTAATCTTTAAATTAGTAAAAACATACGCATTCCGATAAATGAAGCCTAACAAATTAAAAGTAAAGAACAAGAAAGAAAAAGCAACCTCGAAAATCAAGAAAAAAAAAACCCAAAAAAGTTAAATGAGAAACAAATGAGGATTAAAAATCATTAATATCAAGGGGATTTTAAAAATTGAAAGACTGTTAGATATAGTTTGTTGCTGGCATGGTTTGGACTTGGTTAACTGTGTCTCCCAGAGTTCCTGTGTTGGAACCTTGTCCCTCCCCAGTGTGGAAATTTTAAGAGGTGGTGGAACCTTTAACCCTGTGAGGCTGAAGTTAAAAAAAAAAAAAAATTGCAGCACAGGTCACAAATATCTGAGAGACTCATTCATTACTAGTATTCACTGAAATGTGAAAGAAAAAAACAAACAAACTTTAAAACTGATCAAACTGATGGCTTAAACTTTATGGATTAACATTAGTTCCATACAAATGCATGACTAGTTATGAGCTTGAACCTATACAGCTGACATCTGGAACAATACTTAAGGGTTAACAGTTGAGGGCAGAGGTCACTGGAAGACTGTTACAGCCCTCCCTGTCTGCCCACGTGAGTTCTTGATCTTGCACAAGCTCGTGCCATCGTGCTGCCTGCCATCGCTCCTGACGTTCTTACCAGAGCCGAGCCAATGACAGAGCCATACTCAGAATCTCCAGAACTGTGATCTAAACAAAATTTTTGGGGATAAACTAACTAAAAATAATTGAGTCATTAAAGAATTTTTAAAGCTTCATAAAATTATAAGATAATCCCGTGGAGTAAACTATGTACCTAAACAGATCAACAGTTCTGGAAGAAATTAAAATAACTACTGCCAAATAAATTCTAATTATTTTGTGTGTGGATTCTTTCAAACAATGATGGAATATGAAGACATGGACTTTTTTTCTTAAATATATGTTAGAATGTCAAAACATTTTGCTACCTAACATGTAAGTCTATGTGATAGAGAAACGTCCCTTCCTAAAGATTCTTCACTGTCTGCTCTTTAATATTACTGTCATAGTAACGAGTACAGAATAAACTATTGACATTCTAGGTTGTGTGCAGTGTGTATAATCGCAAGTGATGAGCCCTGTAACTGTGACTCAGAAACCAAAAGATCGGCTGACAAAAAAGAAAACTACAAGTCAGTATCTGTTATGACTACAGCGGCAAAAATGCTCAACAAAATGTATACCAAACCCAATACTATATTAAATACTAATAAAACTTGTCCAACTGAGATTCTTTCAGGAATCTCAGAGCAATTTAATATTGAGCAATCTTTGAATAAAGTTATGAATTAACATTAAAATAAATTCAGGGCCAAGGATTTAGCTCAGTGGTACCACTGCCTCTCTTGCAAGCACAAGGTCCAGAGTTCAATCTCTGGTACCAAAAAACAAAAAAAAAAATATTAAAATAAATTTAAACAGAACTTCTCCTTTCTCCTGAAAAACCTGTAGCTCTCTTGACAAATATCGTAGGCTTTTACACCAGAATATTTCAATAATATAATAAAGACCCTTGTTTCAGCTTCTAGTCAGCACCTTATTAAACACTTAACAGCCATTTTCATAAAGTCAGACGTACACAGTGTGAAACTAAGGGAAAAGAATAAATAATGGAATGACAGGTTATCTGTACAGTGCATATAATATTGCTGCTTATCTTTAAAAACACACTAAAAGTGCTGGGCATGGTGGCGCACGCCTGTAATCCCAGCACTCGGGAAGCTGAGGCAGGAGGATCGCTGTGAGTTCGAGACCAGCCTGGGCTACATAGTGAGTTCCAGGTCAGTTTCAACTACAATCATAGAAAGCAAGTGCAAAGAAAAAAAAAAAAAAAAAAAAAAAAAAATGAAAGTTAAGTGTAATCAATGAAAAGAGAGCTTGTAAACTTTCCAGTATGTCAAAAAGAACAGCTGAAAATTTTTCAGAGCAAAGCCTCAACTTTTTTTTCAGAGCAAAGCCTCAGGTTGATGGGTTCAACTAACCAATAGCCAATCTCTTTCCTCTCCCCTCCCATTCCGTCACCTTCTTCCCCTCCTCTCCTCTGCTACCCTCCCCTTCCTTTCTCTCCCCTCTCTCTCTTCCTCCTCTTTCCCTCTCCCTTCCCCCCTCTCACACACACACACACACACACACACATATGCTCTGCATGCTACTATATACCTGAAATAAAATTTCCATAGTTAGTGAAATAGAAACAGAAGAAAGCCTTCCAAAGAGGTATAAGACAAAAAAATAACAGGATAGAAAAATGAGACAATGCTAGAAAACCATGGTATATATTAATAGGACATATTAATGAATGATTTTCTTTCAAGGAGCTGAAAGTGTTGGAGAAATTGTCTAAATATTTAGTATTTATATGACTGATAATAACAGCTTGGAATATGTGAATGGAGCCCAAGGGTATATCACAAAACATTTTCAGCCCAATATTTGTCTTCTCTTCAGGAAGTCTTTTTTTCATTATGTGGAGCGAGAGAGAAAAAAATAATTTCCTCCATTGACTTTATTTTCTTTGGAGTCACTAACATTCTAAAGCCACGCTTCGGGGAACACATCTTAAACCACATAAAAGCAATACGCCTTTTGGTGCTAAATGCCAAAAGTTCTTTGAGGACAAAGATAGAGTCACCTCTTAGATGTGCGATGCTTCCTAGTTATCTCATATAATCAAAGTAAATTATTAAGCCACCAAACCCCTTCATATGGTAGAAAAAGAACCATTTACTTACATTACCATAAACTTAGCACAGATCACTTTCTATATACCATCTTCCTTCCCAAAGAACCAGCTGTAGGACACCCAGAGGCTGATATTCTCTCTGGGCCATCATCATTAATTTTTCTCCCACCTAACGATATTCAAATATTTTTTCAATTTCCCCAAACAAGTATTAGATTTTATATGTGAATCTAGATCTTAGTTGGGTGCAATTTGTTGGACTATGAAAAACAGGATCGGGCCTGGCAGTATGTCTCAGTGGTAGAGTGCCTGCCTAGTCTTCACAAAGCCCTGGGTTCTATGCCAAGCAACACAAAGAACAAAAACAACCAAAAAATGATTTAAAAGGTTAAGTGATTGTTTGAATGCAACACTTTAAGATAGAACAGGGTTGAAAAATCCATTTATCAGAAATAATGTTTTCTTCCCATTTGCCATTTCCAGAAACAACAACTAAATAGGCAGCATAAGACTATTACTAAACCACAGTACACAAATATACTGTTTACATTGTCTTTCAAGAAGTAGCATTCTCTGAATCCATATGACCATAACACCAACATCGTAGGCTTCCACAACAGTCAGAAATAATAAAATCTCTTTGATGATACATCAGTTTGCTTTGAGTAGATAGAATCATAACTAAAAAGGGGCAAAGGGGAAGGGGAAATGGGAGGGGCAAAGGTAAGGAAAGAAGGAAATGGAATTAATATGAGAAAATGAAAAAATGGAAACAAAGTATTTGTAAATAGGGAAGGAGGGCAGGGGAATGGGGAAAAAAATAAGAATCAAGACGGATTATGTAAAGGTAGAAATTTCCAACAATGAATGTCATTGCATTGTATACCTTAAATGTACCAATAAAATTAATTTCAAAAAATTTTTATAAATAATGCTTTGCTTTATTTGTTGCTGTTGCTAGCAGTGTGCAAGCATGATCTGCTGCAGTTATTGATTGATTTTTTTCTTTTCCTACTGTGTCAGATAAAGGCATAAAAGTAGGTTTTAATGTTTGTAAATTATGTACACATTAGTTTCCTATGTTGTTTCACGTCATACAAACACTGACCAGTTCTCCAAGACCCACCCATCAGTGTAATTCATAACTACATATTGAAAAAGCACCAAAATGAGAATTTTTAAGTGCTATCAAATATTTTCAGAGCACATCAGTTATAATGTATTTCACAAGGAAAGAGAGATCAGACCTTTTCATATATTAATCTGAGCTTAAAATAAATTCTAATGAACAACAATGTAAGATCCTTATAGCATGATCATGGACTGAGGAACACCTTTATCTCTGAGGAATTAAATCTGGCTAAGTCAAATGCCAACTGCAAAACTGAATGAGTAGAATTACAGATCATGAGTCAGACAAACCATTAATACAATACTGGCTCCAAGTTCTAGTTCTGACACTTTCTGTATGATGCTGAATAATCATATTCTAAAGTCACTGCATGTTTATTGGAAAACAAGATGAAAATGCACAATTTGTAATGTAGTTACATTGTTGGGAGGCTTGAAACAGTTAAGTATAAAGTTATCACAGCTTGTGGTACCATAGTAAGAATAAATAAACTTGTAGGTATTATTATTATAGTGATGTTTATATGTTCTAATATCACCAGTCCTATAGATGAAATACCCTCTCCTCTTTGTACTGGATAAAGGAAAGAAACAACTGCTGGGAGATTACTAAGCTTACAATGCTGGGTGCCTTGGGGCTATGGAAAATTATGACACAAGAGCTCCTTCAGAGTTACTTAGCAATCTGTTACATGCTGCCTGGTAGATAGCTCAAAAAATAAAATACTGAATACTTCAGTGTATGTAATAAAAGCCCGGGATTTAAAATGCACCTTCAGGAGGCTAGGGGAATAAGGAAAAAATAAGAACTGAGATATGTCATGTAAAGGTACAAGAAACCAATGATGACTGTACCTGTACTGTATATCTAAAATATACCAATAAAGATTCAGTTTATAAAAAATAAATAAATAAAATTCGCCTTCAAGAAGTGGTGCTAGCACTGAAAATGGAAGAAATACTACTGTCACATCTCCTAAACTCAGGCTGTATCTGAGTAGAGGTCTTACATTTAGCTTTGCTGTTTGTTTTATCACAACAGCATGACAGTTGGATGAAATTATCATTTAGCCAATGTCAATGTCTGTTTTTAGTCCTCAGTTGATGAAAACCAGTCATGGTTGCTTCAGGCTAATAAAGGATATTCATTCTCAAAGAACATGGTCCTAAAAGTAAAATCTCAATAACACTAATAATGTTCTATGAACAATAATCCAAAAACTATCATCAGAATTTAAAGTAATTAGACCTGTGTGGAAGAAAGTTAAAAGTCAAACTAGTTTAATCCCTGGTACCAAAAAAAAGAAAGAAAAAAATAGTCAAATTACCATTCTATACGTAAAACAAACCATTGTAAATATGGAAAATCCTGGCCCAGCATTTATACGCTAGATTTTTTTTTTTTTTTTTTTTTTTTGGTACTGGGGCTCAAACTCAGGACCTTGCATTTGTGAGGCAGGTCTCAAAACCACTGAGCTAAATCCCTGGCCCCTATACACTAGATTTTAAGGTGAAAATGAAAGTACAGATCATTAATACTCTTCATCACAATTTAAATGTCAATCCTAAAAATTAACCACTGGCATACAGTAACTTTTCAACAGGGCTCTGTCTTGTGAACAGATACTTTTTTAACCTAATGCAAGTTTTTTTGTCTTACCCTAGAGGGAAAAATTATTAAAATAAATTAACATTTTACTTGGTCTCTAATTGGAAGTGGCTGTTCTCAACAAATATGTTTATCAAACAGTGTGACTGGCAAAATGTATTACTGTAGCTGCAGTTATCCAAATTACATGCTGTCTAAAGCAAAAAGGGCAAAAGCCATCTGGCTCATATAACTTGCATTTTCTAGACAGCTTGCAGCTGGTTCTGATTAAGCAGCATCTCAGAACTCCCAGAGATCTATTTTTATCACTGGGAGTGTATTTTTAGGGATCACACATCCAAGGCACAGGGCATTTACATTAATAAATGAACAACCACCATCAATTAAGTAAAGGTTTATGTGATACTCTGGCTTGGCCTCTGGCTATACAGAAGGGATTGCAGGTTGAACCAGCCTCCTCTCTGGATGTTTTTATATTCCAAGGTTGGGACACAGAAAAGATATCTCCTCTGTCTTACTAAAGAAAGAAAGACATATTAATAACTTTGACTGCAGTGTTATTCTAGGAGGTAGGTACAATTATTACCCCATCTTACAGATAAGGAAAAAAATGCTTAGCTTGGCTAAATAACACACTCATTGTAAAACAGTAAGTAAATAACCCAACTAAAATTCACATGTCTTCTGGCTCCAGAGCTTGAGCTATTAACTACAAGACTGTGCTGTCTCACATTGAAAGGGTTAAAAATGAATTTTTAAAATCCATTTCCTCATAGAAAGTATAATTATACTATTTATAAAGAAATGATGATAAAATTAAAGAGGCACATTAGACCACTCTAAAATGTAACATATAATAATAAATATGATGAGGGCCAGGGATTTAGCTCAGTGGTGCTGCTGCCTGACTCACAAGCACAAGGTCCCGAGTTCAATCCCTGGTACCAAAAAAAAATTATAACCGAGTAGTTACTCTGGTGTGAAAAACTAAAATAGTACTCAAGATCCTAACGGGATAATTAGCAATGTGAAATAGGAAGAAAAGGACTAAAGGTGTAGGGACAGTGGGAAGGGTAGGAGAAGGGGAATAAGGGAAAGGGAAAAAATGTGAGAAAATCTAAAAATGGAATTAAAGCGTTGGTAAGTAGGGAGGGGAGGAGGGGGTGGAGGAAGGGTGGGGACAAGGGGAAAAAATGAGAACCAAGACCTGTCACATAAAGGTACAAGATCCCAGTAATGAATGGAGCTATACTGTATACCTAGAATGTACCAATAAATTCAATAAAAAAATTAATAAATGATGATGATGATGATGATGAGAAATTAACTTTTTCTTTAAGTCTCTATTGTACTAATCATCCTCTTCAACATAATCCTAAACATCAACTAGGATGCAGTCAGATTTGGGAGCTACACAGAAATGGGCAAAAGCGACTGGGGTTAATACAAAGACATGGGCATTATGGCTTCCGCAGACTCTGCCCAAAGAAACACAGCCAGTGAATCACTGTGCTCAGTGAAGAGCTGAGCTGGACCTTACCCTTTGCATCAGCCACCTTCCCCTTTGCTCACTCCATCACAATGGGCTTTTGCTCCTAAAATACCCACTTACCCTGTCCCTCCAGAATTCTGCAAACCCTTCCCATTTCCTCCTCACCCTTACTTCTCAGCAAAATGCCCACATCCTCATGAGGCTTTTCTTACTCCCTCCCCATATCCAAGCTCCCAACCCTCTGAATTCACCATCATCTCAATGGCTGTACTTTATACGATCACAATCATCACAGAAGCTAGGTCTTCTCAGGACATTTTTGCATCCTCAGAGCACAAATACAATGACCAGCATTCAGATGTGCTTACTGAATGCATGATGTAAAAGTCCCCCTGCTACGGCACAGATTCAGAATGCCCACTATACCCACCTATCTCCAGGTTACAGTTTCCATCTGTTTCTCATCAATTAAGTAGACAGCAGTGAATGTCTATAAAGTTTGTCAGAAGGACCAAGTCAAACATCAGCAAGGAACACTATGACCACTTCAGAAGGAAACCATGTGGCTATCAGCACATCCATGAAGATTGATCATTTTTCCACACACAGCAATAAAACATCATTTCAGATGTTCATGACCTTGGACTTTCCTCCATATACAGCTCTACCATGCTCAAAAGAACACTAGCTACTCACCTACGACATGCTACAATTGTATTAATGATTTAGCATGAAGACCTGAAAAATCACATTATCTGCCAAGCTGAAATGAGGAGTTAGTGGACTTCCCTGGAGAGTACATGCTCCCACAAGCACAAGAGACACAATCACAGTCCAACAAGAGCTTTGTGAAATTGCTTTAAAACACAAAATGAAACATTGCATAGATGATCACCGATGGTATTCCCATATCACTAATCCAAGATGAACATTTTCTTGTTTTTATTATTATTAGACATTCTCCTTCTGTAGCTGTAATTACATCCTTTCAAGCTTCCAAGGGACATCTTGACTGCATTTTAAGTAATTATGGTCATATTTACTTACCGTCAGGACTCCAAAGGAAAGGCGGTCCTGTATAAAAATGTCAGGGAGTATCTCATTCTTATCCTTGACGTCACTGCCATGCTGCCCTTACAAATAAATACCTCCTGATGGTAAAAACAGATAATAATGAATGGTTGCCAAGTTTTCTCTCCTCCAGACTGTCATGGAGGATTAAGTGTTAAAATGATGAAGTTGGCTATAAATAAAAGAGATTATTTCATTATAAATAAACATTGTCATTTTATAACATGAGCAGCTACTTCATGCCCAGATTTAGAAGGAGAAAGAAGATCATTTCAATTTAACTTATTACCTTGAGCTAAAAAATGCTAGCCATATTAACTTAATTTTGAATCTACATAATATAGCAACTCCCTAAAAAAAAAAAAAAAAACAATACTTCCTTGATTCTGAAAGTCTATGTGTCACAGGGTACAAAGAAAGAAAAGGAAGTGACTAGTTTTAAAATAGGTCTAGTAAGCGACTCAATTTCATTATAATGAACACTTCTCAACATCCTTTTGCTCTAAAGGTAAAATGTAGTTTATATTTGAAAATGGTTTAAAATTATAGAACTAACTGATTTACCCTATATTGTCTTATAAACAGGATATTCTCTTAAATGGAATTTGTTCTTCATTAGAAAAGTGACAAATGTCCAAAGCTGATGACAACAGTAACAAAATATATGAATTTCAATTTTGAAAATTAGCAATCTCATTATAATTTAAATTCCTCCATTAGACTATAAAGATCTTGAAAGCCAGAACTAATTCCTATCTTATGTAAGGCTACATCTCAGAATATCTCCATCATACTATGGGCTCAATGAGTGTTTGATGAACACAACTAAATTGTACAGAATCTTTCCTTTATGCCCCACTTTCCTCTCCACGTCATTATTATTATTTACAGTTGGCCTTAGTAGTTATAAAGAGCAACAATGTCAGTGTCAAAACAATGACATGTTCTTTGTCTCTTAAAGACTGGAATCTCTTCTTTTATTAGAATCTAATCACTCTGATTTCAAATCAGGCAAATTTGATCTGGCTCTTCTCATAGTTATTATACAGTCAAAAGCAATTGGATCTCCATCCCAGTACTTCAATTCCACAATTTGGCCCAGAAACAATGTCTTAAATGTAAAGGAGATTGCATTCCATGCAAGATTAATTAACAAACAAAAAGCAGAGTATATCTTCAGTAAAAGTCAGAAGTGCTCAGCAGGAGATATGACTGTGAAAGAACTGGCTTCAAGGGCCAAAGACTTGGACTTAAACCAAAATTCAGCACTGACAGCAAAGTAAGTGACCCCAGGCTAGTTCTCCCTGAGGCTTAGCTATTCTCATACTAAAATGAGGAGGAAGGCATAAAGGATTTATCTCATGGGTGAAAGAATAGTGATAAGATGTAAGAAAGCTCTCGGTGTAGTGCCTGTTACATAAGCAGATGACTGGTAAAGTTTTGCTGAATGTGAATGTAAAAGGCCATAAAGCTGAAGAAGTCACTAGCTCTTTCCATTACAGTGTTCATGCCTATAGGCCTAAAGAAGCTTGGAAAAGAGACATAAAGGTATAAAGATAGGTAGGTAGGTAGGCTGGTAGGCAGGTGGACAGGTGAATATATAGATGATAGATAAAGATTTTAAAAAGGAAAAACTGCCAAATATGGTACACAGTTACTTTTGCTGATTAAATGAACCAGGACTTCACTAAAAGATAATTAAGTTATATGTGACAAAAATAAAATGCTCAAAATGCATATCTGAGTAAAGTAGGGGACCTTTTCGGACTCTGAATCATTTTAGGACTCTCAGACTTATAAGTGCATAATTTGCACCCGGATCTCCCAGGCTCCCACTGTTTTCCACGTTCTTTATGATAGCTTAATTTTTATTATTCACCTTGCTTTCTTTTTCTCATTGACAACTAGATTGTTTTATTTTCCTCTTCAAATTCTTTTCTTTTCCTATTTTCTATACAATGAGAGTTGACTTTGTGAATTATCTGAAATAAATATTCTAAAATGTTCTAGATACAAATAACAAAGTCCACCCCAAAGTCAAAAGCAGTTTAAGACTAAGAAGTAATGTTTTTGTTGTGTTTGCTGCCAATGATTTTAGAGTAAAAGAGGAAATTAGACACTGAGATACAAAATGCAAAAAGTGATGATCTGAGTAACTAATAAGAAGCATTTAAAGCTGTTTGTCAGAGGAGTCAGTAATTTCTTCTACATCATGTCTAGGTCATATCTGCTCTTCTCTCTCCAAAATTGCTATTCCATCAGACCCTGAATAGATTAATGTGCTGAAATAACCCACAAGTAAGCAAATTCTTTTAAAGGGAATTCTTTAATAATAGTAATAAGTATATCACTCGGTACATGCTTTGTAGAGGTCTCGCACGATAAATTTCTTTTAAAAATTAGAGATTCATACAGTTATGTGTCTCCAAATGGGAATTTAGTATACTTTTAAAATAACATAGATCTAATAATGAAAAAAGCAAATAATCATAAGAGTGTGTGTGCGTGTGTGTGTGTGTGTGTGTGTGTGTAAAACAGAGGCACAGCATCTATTTACATGCCATAGGTGCTAGAAAATTCAGGTTCAAAATAAGTAGTGAATCAAAAAAAAAAAGGCAACCATCTGGGCCCTAAAATATCTATTTTCATTATTCCTATAGGACTTCTTACTTAATTACATATTTTCTTGATAGTATATCTTTTCTTCTGAATACATTTTTTCAGTAAATTTAGTATATTCTTATGAGGGATCTCAAATCATTTTTGAATACAGTAGTACATAAATTAAGTAAATACATATTTGAACTAAATGTATTACCAAGTTGCTGCCACTCCCTTTCCTGCACTCGAAAGTGCTCTAAAGAATTGGAACTCGGGTCATAGAAACAATTTCCTGGTGTCCCCAGAAAACTTTATGCATCCCTCCAAGAAAAGAATTTTCAAAGATTGTCCATTTGTCCAATTCAATGATCCCGTGTACACCCATATCATCTTCCATAATTCACATAGGAAACAAACTCCTCATTATTCTTTCATCTCCTGTAACCACAAGAATAATTAAGTAATTGAAAGGTTGAAATTCAAGGCATCTCTTTGGGAATATTTAGCCCCCCACACTCCCACCCTTTCATTTTTATAATGGGATCTTGGCCAAGAGACCTGTTCTTGTATATAAAAGGAATTACACACAAGAGAAAGTCCAAAGACAATCTTCCACTGGGATTTGTTTATTTATGTCACCAAGGTCCTGCTTACTTCTGACCTAATTCCAAATATAAAAGTATTTTTAAATAAAGCACAGTTAGGAAAATTGAAATAAACTTTATTCTGCATTTTAGAAAGTACATTTATACAACTGATACAAGCAGAATTTTTTTAATGATTATTATTTGATGTGTTATATTCCAACACTCTTTAACACCTTTTGTCCCATCCTTATTACCAATTAACAGCTGCAAAGATAGAAGCTATAATTTACACGCCAAAAATAAGCAGTCACAGGTTTCCCTGACTATAAAACACAGATTGTTTTCCATAATTCCAAGCAAGTTTTCAGAAGGATATGGTTTTCTTGGCACAAGAATTTGTCATTGGTCTATGACTGGTTTTAAAAATTACTCAGTTTTAAGTATTAAAGAATTACTGTCAAAAAATAACTTCACAGACAGTTCTACACTTGTGTCTACAAGTGCACTAGATCTTATCAAGTCCCAACAGTGTTACAATGAATGCTTGCACTTTTTCCATGAAAAAGAAATTCATAGAGTATTACTCTAAATTTCTCTGTGAATATTAATCCCAAGATAAAAGCTTTTTATTAAAAAAATAAATCAAATATAGAATTTACAGATTGTCAAAAATAATCATACCATCCATATGTTTAGCTTGAAAACTTTCTAACAAGTATTTCACATTAAAGAAAACTGCAAAACTTAATTGGGAAATTTAAAAAGATGACACAGACAAAAGTTCTGAGTCAGAAGATTATACAATAAAAAGAAATCAAATGTTTTCATATTTTGTAGACATAATAAATAGCAATTAAAATTACAATAGAACTTTCATTAGACCTAGAAAATACATTACAGAAAAACAAACAGGTGAAAAGAGATTTCTTATGTACTGTCACAGTTCTTTGCTCACCTCTCCTTTATGCTTTTTCATATTGTGTAATTACATTTCTGCATGTCTGTTTTTCCAGAAAGACCTTGATTACCAGCCATAGGGAAACTGTTAATTTTAATTTCTATATCCACACTTTTTCTGTCACATACTAGATGCCCAAAGATTGGAGAGGTGGATCTACCACATTTTAAAACATATAATAGAGCATTAACAATTTAAATAATGTAGTTTTGATATCTAATTTGAACTATATTGATAAATATGAGTAGAATCCACTAAAATATCCTATTATATGTAAGAATGCAATAATATGATAGAAAATTCAAAACAACTAGGGACAGGAAGGAGGAAAGCTGTTTTATAAACTAGTAATATGTAATAAACAGTATTGACATAATTGGCTAGTAATTTTGGAGAAAAATGAATCAAATTTATCCCTGTTAAGTGTCTATAAGTATGTATGAATATATATGTGTATATACACATATAGACTATATTAAATTTAACTATATATAAAAACTGTAGCTAATAATATTAGCATAAAGTAGAACAGTATTTTCTGACAAAACTGACAACTTTCTAAACCAATAAAGAAACAAAAAAAATGTAGATTTTGTTAGTAGTTTAACTTCTTAATACTAAGAAAAATAACAGCTACGGCAAAAAGAAAAACATACTTCAGAAATGTTTATCAAATAAAAGAGATAAAAAGTTGATTTCTAAACCATCCAACAGTAAAACATGCAATTCAGAAGAAAAATAACTCAATAACATGGACATGCACTAGAGAACTAAATTATTAACCATAAATTAAAAATGTTCAAACATTTTATTTATCAAAGCAATGCACATTCAAACAACACTGAAATGCCACTTTATATTTAATGAATAAATATAACAAAATTATAAGAGAGAATATCCAAAGCTGTCCAGGTTTTTGAGAAAGTTAAACTGATAAATCTGTTTTTGCTGCCTTAGGCCACAGGCTTTAAACCAAGAAAATAAATAAGGGGGTGGGGCAGGGAGGGTGAGAGAGAGAGAAATAGGTAGATTCAAAGATGTTCGTTATGTAACTTACAATAGTAAACATTAAAAATCTACAACTGCAACCTCAAAGTGACGATTAAGTAAACTATAATTTGCTTAACAATCACACCTGAAGGGTTACAGGGTTACAAAATCACTAATGTGTACAATACACATAAAAGACAAAGTTGTAACTGAATATGTGCTGAAACTGAAGGGAAACAAGCTGCACAGTCAGATGCGGACATGCAGCTCTTGATTGTCACATTGTTTATTGCATAATCACATGTTGAGGAAAGTTGCCTTATTATTACATAAATTACAAGTAGATATTCAAAGTTAGGGACCACGGAAGGGTCACAGATGACGCCAAAAGCAAACACAAAACTAATTCTTTTTAGAGACATTAGCATTTCTGGGATATGGTACTTGCTGTGACATTTAAATTGAAAAAAGGCTAAGACTAAATGAAAAAATTACTACAGTAAATATATGAAGGAACAAGCAAAAATTCCTACAAAAAAACTTTTCTCCATGGAGATCAAGAAATAAAAGTGCTTTTATGCTGGAAACCAATAAATTAGAACGAGGGGTGTGGCTCAGTGGCATAGCCCTTGCCTATCGTACATATGACCCTGGGTTTGGGTGCCTATCACCACAAAAACAAAAAATAAAAACCTAACAAATAAATTAATTGATCCATCAAAGAAGCTGGAAAGGAAGAAAAAAAAAAAAATATATATATATGTATATTCTCTATCCCTACATCTTTTTTCACTTTTCCCTACTGTTATGGCTTATATCTAAAGGTTCCCTCAGAGCTTCACACAGTCATAGGGCTTTTTAGAGGTGGCCAGATCTAAGGCCTGTGATGCTGGGGTTAACAGTGCCCCAACCTGGGCATGGATGGAATTTAAGGGACAGAAAGGTCTGCTGCAGCTGTTGCTTCTGCTTCTGCTTTGCTGCTTTGCTGCTTTTGCCTGCCCTGCTTGCCATGGACTGCTTTTCCTCTGCAATGCCACCTATCATGCCAACTTCCTTCGAGCCAGCCTATTATGGACTGAAAGCTCTAAAGGCTGTGAGCTAAATAAACCTTCCTTCCCTTAACTTGTGAGTATCCACTAGTTTGTCTCAGCAATGAGAAAAGTAAATAAGACACCTACCCATCATCCCTCTTTGTTCTTCTACTCAGTAGTTTCAAACTAGGAAAACCAAGAAGGTTAAATCAGCTTTTTAAAAATCAGGTTAAATTCACTATTTGAATCTAACAATTTGAACAAGCTTTAATATTAGGCAGAATAAAGAACATCAATGCATACGTAAAGAAAAAGTGGGTTAACCCCATATCTGCATAACACTACCTACAAAATATAGTGCTCCTTCTACTGTTGTATTTATGAAATGGAACCAAAATGAGAAAATTTGTTTTGCCATGATCACAGGTGTTCACACAACTCTGGGATCAGCCACTGTGTTGAGACACATCTGGTGTGCCAGAAACAAACTAGAAAGTGGTGTGTGGGAGGCAAGAAAATTAAAAGTTGTCAAACATATTTCTTCAGGCATTCAACATAATCTGTTATTTTAATTATTTTCCTGGCATTTATATAGCCAAGTTAATTATTATACAAACTAAAGTAAAACTTTTAGGTTCCCCAAAAACTTTTCCTTCAATATTGCTTCCACGATGAAATTGGCCTTCTCATGTGCACCAAATACACACTAGTGCATACCAAATATAATATGGGGTTCTTCTACCTGGGGTATTATGCCCCTGGGTAAGAGATTATCCTACTATTTCTCCAAAATATCCAAACAATGCATGTTTACTGAGATCTGTCAACAACTGGAAGACCACTTCCTCAACATTTCTCTTCTAACCTGAGCAACTGTGAATACCACCAAAATAAGTTTAGTGCCAAAATCAATGCCAACAATGAAAGAGTCAGAAGAATGGCCCTGTTAAGAGAGAGCAGAGCAGTTATTTATTTTCCATTCCTGAGAAGTATTCTGAACACATTTTCAAAGTGCCATTTCTCATTACCAACTCCCTAATTCTCATTTGTTTTGCTCAATTGTAAATAATCAGTTGCCTGGGCTGCTTTCACTACCTTTGCTTTTTTGACTCTATTCAGGAGGATAATAGGAAAATAACTCATCAGGCAGGGCAAAAAAATGTAAATGACATTGGTTTTAGTCCGAAAAGAAATGAAACAGCAAGAAAAAGGAGGACAAGCACCAGGAGGTGAGCTCCTGAAGGAGGCTGCTTCCTAGGCCTAGGGCCAGAGCTGCTTTACCTGGTCTGAGTCCCGAAGAGCACCCTGGGTGAACCCACTGCCTTCTGGGTCTCCAGGGGTACTGCTCTGAAAGACCTCCCTGCAGATACATGGTGGTTGGATCTGGAACCTGCAGTCCCACACTGCTCTATGCCAGACAGCAAAATTCAACTGGAAGTTAGGGGAGGTACAGGAAGCCAGCTTCAGCCTTTGGTCCACTATGCGTTCTATAATCCAACATCAATACTACAAAGATGTTACATTGATCCCACTCTCTTTCCTATATTCATATCCTGGTGGCACAGAACAAGAAGAGAATGAAGTTATATATAACACTCTGAGATTCCCAACCAAATATAAACCAAATGTGGGGCTGGCTTCTCAAATTAATATGAACAGAGAAAGCTAAACTCAAAAAAAAAAAAAAATGAAGGTAAACTTCCCAGAGATACAAAACCTAAGAATGCACAGTATTGTGGGGGGGGTAGACATGAGATGCACCCCAACAGGGCCATGGCTTGTTGGAGGAACTAAGGAACCAGGCTTGGCTTCCCTCATGTGTAAAATGAGGGGACTGCAACAAACTACTGCTAGGGGACCACCAATATTCTATGATGCTACAAGTAAAACTAATTAGTGCAGGGAGCACCCTTAAAGTGAAAACTGAAAACCACATCAGTACCACAATGCAAGACTGAAGTCAGCCAAGAGCCAGAGCCATCTCACTTTAAGAAAGAGTTGTGAATTTGTAGTAGCTTCAGAAACTGTTATTTTAATTTCTTATATGTTATACATATAATATATATATAATAAGGGATTAAAATAGAACATGATCTCTGCGAAAAGGTCAAATGCATGAAATATAAATGCTAGCCTTTTTGTATGCAGTTTTAGCACACTTATGTTCTTAGAACTATCATTAATATCACTGAACCCCACTGCCCAGTGGTTTTAACCCACTACCAAAACGCAGCAAAGTTGCATGTTAGCTGGCCAAGAATGATGGCTTTTAGGGTTTATTTGGAATTCAATGTGCTCCTATAGGTATATTGGGCCAAACTCCACAGAAAATGCCAAGAAACATTTGAGCCAGGCCAAAAAGTGTGGCAAAATTCCACCAACACAGAACCCACAAGTCAACATGAATCTTTCACTGGAAGGTACAGCCATTGAGTGTAGTTTTCCAGCTATCCAGCCAAAACTCATAGATTATTGAGGGGGAAAAAAAATACTTCTCAGATCTTAAAATGGCTCCAAATGGAGGTCTGTGGGAGAGGGATTATATCCTAAAATTCATTGCTCACAATCTATGGCTTCAGTTGCTTATCCAATTAGATCAGAGGATTTTAATTCTTCCTGGAAATTCTTTACAAATTATAGGTAACTGCACTCTGAGCAGAACTAAAACTTCTGTGTATTTTTAAACAAGTCAATTGTTTCAATGAGATAAGTACATTATTTCCACCAGACAGATAATTGTTTTCTTGTTCAATTGCATTACATTTGTGTATCCAGGTATAAAGTGCTACAAATGGAAAATTACTGAGAAGCAAAGCAGTCATTAGTATGACTTACAAACAGAGCACAGTTGTCACAAAAGTTTTAATAACACTTTCTCATGTCTGTGAATATGTATTTCTTATTATTAATATTTTTTACTTTCTTATGCATCTGATTGCAAAGCTAAGAGTAAAAGATCATCATATCTATGCAACTATACATAAAACTAACTGAACTAAGAAGTCAATGGGCCACTGTGAGTGGCTAAATGTCTTATACATGAATATACACAAAAATAAATCCAAGAATAAACTACTCTACATCATAATAAATGCAGTAGTTTGTGAAGTGTGGAAAATAAAAATAAATACTTTTAAAGTATCTCTACTGAAAATAAGAAACATTTCCAGATACTACTTTATAGCTTGGAATTATATCAGAAAAGTATCTATCTTATTACTATTGTGAGATTGTCTAGTCCCTGAGAGAATTTTTAGCTGTTAAATGTTCTCAATTATGGAGCTACAAAGAAAATAAAAGAGACATTAAATGACAAAAAGCAGCATCAGCACTTTGGTACTTGAAGGCAGATTATTTCCAGATGAAAATCGTACATCACAGATACTCACTGAGCAAGATTAGCTAGAAAGAGTATACATCTAATATACATCTAGTACACATCTAATAATAAGACAGTTATTATTAGAAAACAGGTATCTAACCCACAATGCATCCTGGATTACTCAAAAAGTTCTATTAGATTCTTTTAAACATTGATTTTAGTGCTAATAGTTCAATATCAATTTTTTTTTTTTTTTTTTTTTTGGTACCAGGGATCGATCTCAGGTCCTTAAGCTGATGAGGCTAGCACTGGAACCATTGAGCTAAATTCCTGGCCCAGTTCAATACCTTTTAATTAAACTTTAAGGCATCCATTCCCGAACTGTTCAATAGTTTCTGTGTCAAACACATTATAGCAAGTCCCCAGTTTACTAACACTGGAGTTGAGAACTCTCACAGATAGGAAAAGACATTGCATTAGCAACATTCACAGATGGAATAAATCATGGAAATAGCTCATGTGCCTCCTGGACATTGTCACAGTGTACTGTTGTGTGCTTATTGTACAAATTTACTGTATTTGTGTGTGTCTGTGTTTTACACTTTACACTGTTTGTTTATGTCGAAGGTATGTAAGACTCACTTTGTCAGTCTAACAAATGAATCTAGCTTTCGAACATCCTCCAGGAACAGAACTCATTTGTTAGCTGGGCACTTACTCTACACCAACATATATGTTGTACGTTTTTTAAATAGGCACAGAGGGCCCAGTGGTACCGCCACCAGCCTCAAAAGCTCAAGTTCCTGAGTTTGACCTCTGGTACCAAAAAAGAAGAATAAAATAGGTACAGGGGAAGTATTTTTTCCATACTTTTTTTGGAAATTCTCCATATTTCAAATTGTACAATTGGACCACTGTTAAATGTGCTATAATTTAAACATCATACATTAACCAAATACCAAAACTGATATCACATATATTCTAGAGGAATATGCTACGCAGAGGAGAAAGTACTCTTGCACAAATTAAAAACAGACACTGTGGTTCTATGCAATACAAACACAAATCTCAAAATGCATGAGGAGGTGGAATAGAATTTTGGATGAATTATGTTCAACACACAGGATCAGGTGAATCAAGGGTTTCTTTTTCAGTTTTTATAATACACTAATTCTATGAAAAGATCCTAAAGTTGAAAAATCTGTAATAGAATAAAAATTTCATAGGAATCAAAATTTCTGTATGGTGTTGAGACTTAAAGAAAAGTGCTACTGATGTGTGTGTCTTTTTTCACAGCTGTATTAATTTAGAGATATACAAAGTAGGGTTTGGTCCTTTAATATTTTGGGAAGAAAGTTGTTTTGCCTAAAGCTGCTTTTCAACAATATTAAAGCTTTGATTTATGTACTTGACAACAATATCTTTATTGATACTAAATTAATAAAAACTTTAAGAGATGGTAAACAAGATGACTTTCTATATAATTTGATTTGCTGAAGGCTACTTTTGTATCTTTGAACAATTTTTGGTATATACTGACTGTAGATATTTTTCTGCAGAATTCTGGAGCTGTAGGAATCCTAAAAAGATTTTAATCAAATCTCTCTTTTTTGAAAGAGTAAACTAAAGTTTTAGGAATAAAAATATCAAAGCTGCCAGGCTTGATGTTGCATGTCTGTAACCGCAGCACTGGGGAGGCTGAGGTAGGACAATTATGTGAGTTTCAGGCCAGCCTGGGCTACCCAGTGAATTCAAGGCCAGCCTGGACTACACAGTGAGAGTCTGTCTCAAAAAAAAAAAGGCAAAAACAACAAAAATCAAGCCTCAGTCTACTTAAATGCAAAGGTTAAAACAAAGAATCTTAATTCCTGCACCAGTTTTCACTTTTAAAAAAGGTTTTAATCAAGTGAAAAACCAAAGATCTTGAGTATTTTAAACAGAACATTTAAAGCTGAGGAAACAGAAGTGAATATATCTTTGGCCTCACATTCTAGGGCAGGAGGCCAACAAGCCAATGTTAAGAGAAAACTCTATCAACAAATCTTTTCCTCTATACTTTAGTTCATCTTTCTCCTAGGGACTCTTATGGGATTTTCCCACCTATAAAATCTCAACTAAATGTCTGTCTTCAGTTGTCCTTCTCACTCCTCTGTAGACTTTGCTCTGTCCTGTAACTTCTATTCATCTGTTTTTACATGATTCTAAGATGCCACCGCCAGTCTAAACCACAAAATTCCATCCTCTTACCACAGGTGCTTAAGACAATTTCACCTGAAGGTCCAGCATCACTTAAGAGTCAACAGAAGCAAAACCAAACATGTTCCCCCTCAAAACTGCCTATCATTTTCATCTTTGGCCTTCCTACTATTACAGCTACTTTTCTCTAAACCCTCAGACTCAAATTTTTAGTAATCCTTAATTCTGTCACTACTTCCTGTGGCTCCTATACCTTAATCTACAGGTATAGTCCCCCGTGTATCAGTCTGTACAACAGGAGATATACACTGAAGGACAAAGGCAGAAGGGGAGAGAAGGAGAGGGAGGGAAGGGGAAGGGCAGAGGCAGGGAGAGGGAGAGGGAAAGAGTAAGGAATTGACTCAACAGCAGACTGCTATAGAATCAAAAACGTAGATAACCCAGCTCAGACGTCATTAGGCTTGAAATTCTCTCCCAGGTGGCAGATGGGAGGTGGGGAGTTAGGCTTTTATTCTACTCAAATTTTCAACTAACTGGATGAGGGCCACTCATTTGATGGAAGGCAATCAGCTCTGCTCAGTCTGCTGATTCAAATGTTAATCTTACCCCAAGACGTCAGAGAAAACCCAAAGAAATGTTGGACAAAATTTATATATTTTTGTCACAGTAAGATTGACACAAAAATTAACCATCACTCTTTGGTCTATCTTCCAAAAGTTTCCCGCCCTTTTCTAAATTTTCATTAACCATTTTCTCATTTGAGTTTGTATAAGCCCCTACTGGTTTTCAGCTCAAGGAAATAAAGCAGACATCCTCACCATTCTCTGCCCTGTCAGTTCAGACATCCCTGGGTATGCGGTGGCCCACACTGTTTTTACCATATCATTCCTACCCTGTTCCTTACCTCTCCGTGGCACCTGACTCTGCATAGCTCTGATTCCTTTTCTTATTCTGCATCGCCCTACGTAGTCAGCTCCACCGTGCCTACTTCCAGTCTTCTCCCACTTCAGAACATTCACTGTAACTAGCCAGTAGTTCAACCAGTTCCTTTCCCCATTATACAGCTAGGCAACAGCCTCATGATCTTCTTCACCCGCCAAAACTGACTCTCTCCTCAGAGTACTCCCCTGCTCTTCAAAGCACTATGTTCTCTGTCTCTCCCAGCTTCATCTAGCTGCCAAAGTGTGTCTCAAGTTCCATCCTCTCTCTGAGGTATTAATTATCCAAACCATTCAACTCTCCTATTTTCTAATCCTCATGTTCCTATAAACTAAACAAAACCACTGTTACTCTACACTAGATTTCTACTACCCATCCCTCTTTCCCTGGTCTCCAATTCCAGTCCATGCCTCCAAACATTCACCTTGTGTTTATGTTGGGATGAAAAGCTCTAGAGTGTGATGTGCCAAGCACTATGCAACAAAATGCATTATAAAGAGGTAACTGTCCTCGTGAAATCTACAGCACGATGAATGAATGAATATCCAAATCACTTTGGAGCAAGGTACTGTATACTGTAATGTAGGTACATATAAAGCTGTAAGGAAACAAAGAACACATGACAGAGGAAAAAGTCAATTATATGAGCACAGCAATGAGTCGGGGGATCAATTTATCAGAAAAAGGTCCTTTCAACATAGAGAATAACCGGCACAAGGGAATAGAGACAAGGGAGTACCTAACAGGCATGTTCATGGCACGATGAAACATTTCCATGAAAGAGCAAACATACTGATCATGAAGAATCAGAACCCAGGCAGGCAATGGCCGAAGAATAAGCGAGTATGTCCAGTAGAGGGGACACTGAGTAGCAGGTACAGAAGCCCAGAAGCAGAAATGTGTGCAGCACTGAGAATGCTAAAGACACAACCTGAGTGACGCTGAGAAGACGGCATGGCTGGAGCATACAGCTAAGCTACTTCCAGCCGAGGGAGCTGGAAGCCCCTAAAGTACAGGTGAAATTATCTTTAGTCCTTTATTCATGATCTTAAAGAACAGAGGATATCTCAGAACGCATTTGGGGATAAATTCAAACTTATCTGGCAGCAAAATCTGGCCTACATAGACATGAAAGTATTTGTCATATTTACCTCCTTTAATATTAACATCTATGAATTTTATGGCAGAAGTATTAACTTTTTTATTATGGGAAGCCATTCCAGCCATTAAAGATAAGAGGTTAATAGAGGGTATCTTATGCATTTTAAGACCCAGCACATTTTAAAGTCACACTAATTTTTTAATCTAATTTAAAATCCTTAGTTATAATACATATTTCATCCCCATGGTTTTAAATAAAACTCCATGGACTTTAGATTTTGAGTTTCCACAAAATCACTCAGTTATACAGAAGCTTACTGACCAAAAAAGTTGTTTGTTTTGTTTTGTTTTGTTGAGACAAGGCCTCACTATGTAATTGAGACTGATCTGGAACTCACTATGTAGCCTAGGCTGGTCTTGAACTCACAGTGATCCTCCTGCCTCAGCCTCCCGCGTGCTGGGATTACAGGCATGCACCACCACACCTAGCTTGTCCAAAAAGTTTTGAGAGTCCATGGAAGACCTATTTAGAGTTGTTTTGTCAATGGTGGTAACATTTTCAGTGTCATATATTTTCTATTATAAACTACTTTTTATGACCTGTGGCAAAGTTTATTTTTCTTAAGTAGTATAATTTAAAAACAAAAAATAAATTGCTATTCACCAACTCCTAAATCAACCTTCCCCTACCATTTTATAATGCCAGAAACAACACACACACACACACACACACACACACACACACACACACACAAATGTATAGCAACATTCTCTTTGCCTATAACCTTAATAGATAGTTTCCTGGAATTGTCTATTCAAATAGAAAATTAATTCCCATGAACAGCTGGAAATGCCACATTATCAAGCAATAAAACATCAAACACCTCCAGATTAAATGAAAAGTAGACTGGGTCGGGATTTAGCTCAGTGCTTCCACCACCTGCCTTGCAAGTACAAGGTCCCAAATTAGATCCAAAGTACAAAAAAAAAAAAAAAAAGGGGAAGAACTAAAAAGATCCCAAGAAACAGAATCTGCTCAGTAAGATGGTCACATGAGGACTGCTGTTCACTTATTTATTTAATGTTGAAATATATCTTTTAATGCAAAATAGCAGTAACCATGTCAGCTTGGAGCTAGAGAAATAACTAGGGAATTCTGTTATGTAGAAAGTGTTTCCAGAGTTGTGTGGAAGGAAAGTTAGCATTGCCCTTGACAGAGATAAGGTCTCAGATCCACCCAACACATGCATGGTTCAGGCTTTGCTACCAGCTTCTAATTACTGCATCAGCTTGTGAGAAGTTCTGGAGATGAGAGAGTGGTACTATGTGAATGTACTTCATGCCACTAAAACATACACTTGAAATGATTAAAATGGTAAAATTTAATCACAATTAGAAGTTAATATCCAAGATGGTGTTGGTACACAACTGTAATCCCAGCACTCTGGGAGGCTGAGGCAGGGAGATTATGAGTTTTAGCCCAGCCTGCACAGTTTAGGGACTTAAACTTTTTATCAAAAAAATAAAAAGGAGGGTAGAAAATGTACCTCAGTGTTAAGGTCTTAGGTTCTATCTTCAGGAATGCCAAAAAAAAAAAAGTTAATTTTTATAACATACTAAAAAAATCTCATAAATCAATAAAATAGTACAATTTAAAAGAAAAAATGAGTAAAAAATACAAACAAATTCAAACCAGGGGAAAACAGAAACAAATTCAATCGTAGGGAAAATTTCATTAAAGATGTGGAAAAATGTTCAAAACACTTAACAATCAAGAATACCAATAAAAATGGTTATAAAATATTACATTTAATCTTTCTAAATAGCACAAATGAGAAATACTGACCATTTAAAAATGTTAAAAGCAGCTTCTCTGGCCCCACTGACAGGTCAGGCTCTGTCTACACATCTCCTCCTTGGATGCGGATGTAAGGGACATGGGCCTCTGCATGACAGCCACCAAGCAGAAAGCAGGTTCACAGTGCTTTCGAGAGACTTGTTCTACTGTTGCTGCTGCCACAGCAAAGAGTTACATGGCCAGTAACTCAACAAATAAGCAAACTCAAGCAGAATAATACAAGATGCACAAGTGAAAAAGAGCAACAGAAAACAGAACCCCACCTTCAAGAAGTGCCACTCAGAAAGACAAACAAGAGCAGTATCAATGTGAGAAGACAAAGCCCCACGTGGTATTCACACAGTGGCCTCTTGGTTCTGCTGCCTTGATTCTCAGGTTGTCAGAAAAAACAAAAACAAATAAAAAAAATTAAAATAGTTCATGCAGCACTGACATTGTATAAATAGCAACAGGAACAAAGTTCAATAAAAATCAATGTGTTATGAAAGCAGAGACAGAAAAACATCAAAGGTGAACTTTGTAGGTGATTACTGAAGACTCCTTATGAATAAAAGGTTAAGTTCAAGATATGAGGAACATTTCTCTGCATAAAGCTTAGCTGAGTTCCAAAGAGGCATACTGTGCTATAAAGAATAGAGATACACTTTATCTTTGACCAACAAAATACCCTGTACTTCAACAAATCTCTTGGTATACTCTATAAGCAAAGTGAGGAATCAATGTAATTATCCAGATAATTCATTACCCTGAAAGGAGGAAATAAGCGGCTGGTAAAATATCTGTGACAATGCAGCAGTTTAATATTTATTTAATTAAACTTAAACAAAAGATAGATGTTAATAAAGATTACCAGGATTGATGAACTTCTTTAGACTATTGTTTAAATTTTCTACCTGAACTTACCTACAAGAAATAATTGATCTCTTTTATAGAAAGTGCTATAAACGTTCTGTTTTTTTCACCTTAATATTACCATTATCACCCAGCCACCCAATATGGTACTCGGAGACTTGAAGATTCATTTCTAAGAATTAGCATCTTTGAACCAATTTTTGTTCACAAAAATGTAGGAATGTCAAAGCATAAGGGGAAAATGATAGAAGGTGCATAGATGATGAAACAAAGATTCTAACAAGAGAGAGACCTGCTGATACAAAAGTCACTTCAAAGAGAAACACGCAAATAAACTGACAATCAGCTTTCTTTAGTTCCCCTATTTGTAAAATGAGAGGACTCAGTCATCAACTTCAGCTTTTTCAAATACTGTTCACACTGAAAAATACATTTCCTGTTAAACATAGTGCATGTATCTATACTCAAAAATCAACTTCCTAAATTAACAACCTTACAGTATGTGTACTTCAGTATGTTG
Organism: Fukomys damarensis; assembly: GCF_012274545.1. Lineage (NCBI taxonomy): Eukaryota > Metazoa > Chordata > Mammalia > Rodentia > Bathyergidae > Fukomys > Fukomys damarensis. The sequence goes on along the minus strand of NW_022900916.1, from coordinate 20,696,568 downwards.
TATCATAATCTACTCTACTCCATTGCTTAATAGGAACCGACTAAACTGATTTTATGGCCACTAATAATTCATGACATGCAACTTGGAAAATACTGGACAGGATGATTTCTTTCCAGTTCATTAAAGAAATCATGATTTTACTGAAAAGAAATCTAAAAATATCCACCACTCCCAAATACTACTTCCTCAGAGACCTTTCCAAAGCTGATTTCTGAGCGAAATGACAGGAATGACAGATCTGCTTTCCCTTCTTCCTCACAGTAAATAGCCACAATGTTTTCCTCTCAACAGGCTTTAAATGTTATCTACCCAGGGTGCATACTGAACTCGACAACAGAAGTGTGCACTAAGGGTATTGCAATAAAAAGTTAAACATTTACCAAAGGACTTTACATACCCATAACAGAGTATATCTGTATTTTTATAAACCATCAGGCAAAAGCTAAGCTAAAGTTAGAATGACATTATACAGCAGCAACAAATGACACATATCTAGATTTTAATTAAATGAAAGATATTTCAAAGAAGTTGTATTCTCCCTATAAATTTTTCCCTGAAAAAAAATTCTAATTTTCTAAAATAGCATCTGTTGTCATTCTTGTAGACATTCTTAACTTGAACCTTCTAGCATGGTACCCCTCCTCACCTCCACAGGTAGCAGGAATCTCTGGTGAAAAAATGCACTGTTTTTTGAGTCAAGCAATATTTTCCAATTACAACTGGGATTTTGTTTTGTTTTGCTTTCATCACATAATTAGTGAATTTCATTTATTGCTTTCCATCGTCAAAGTCAATACAATCTTGACATGGAATCCTGATGAAATCACTTTTATTTGTCAACAATCTCAAAACACTTGACTCTGACTCTAAAAGTTCTTTTGTTTCTAAGTCTTCGAGGTAAAAAAGAAATAAATTCTACATATATTTAATGGTATTTGGATATTTTAATGATTATATCTTATAAAACAAAATCCAAAGCCTCAGAGTTATAAATGTTAACACTTCAATTCATAAATATCAAAGAAATATAAATGTCAAAAAAATTAGTTCCATTGTAATCCTGTAATCAAAGCATTCTATATATTTTACAAACTTGGTAAGACATGTTTTTTATTTTTAATTTTTGAACTACTAATTCTGGAGGAAAAACAAACACCATTAACTTCCTCTTCAGTCACTGGCTGTCTGTGCCCTGTGTTTTTATCGCTTCCTGCCACAAGGAAATAACGTTTGAAACAAAGAATGATATTCAAAAAAGTGTTCTCTGGGTTAGTCTAAAATCATTATTTCAGGAATTCAGAAATATGTTTAAATGATGGTACAGGATGATAAAACTACTTAGAAAATTTTCAACATTTTTGTTTTATGAGTAAGTTCAACTAATGCTTACTAGGTCTGCTAGGATTATCTGATGAATAAATTGGGCTTGGTCAAGTTAAGTAACTTTTCTTTACCCGCATGGCTAGTAAATGTCAGAGTTTCTGATTTGTTTTACACCCAAATGCACTGTGGAGTCCACATTACAGGATTTTCCTTGTGAGCCTTCTGATCAAGCATCCTACCCCTAAGCTCTCTCCTCCCAGCCTCTGACTAATCAGTTTCCTAAGTTCAACAATTATTTATCAAATCCCACATACAGGTAGTACAGTAGATATTTAGGGTCTTAATGTTGCAAATTATAGCTCCTGTGCTCAAGTGTTACTTATAAGTTTAGCAAAGGAATCTAACAAGAAATAAGCACAAATAATTTGATATCTAAAATTCTAAAAATGTTACCACTTAATGGCATTGGGAAAATATTTATTGGTGGCAAAAGAGAGTAAACTTTTGATAGTGGGTATAAACCGAGAGATAGGTAACTTTCTCCAAATTTTACAAATGTTAAGGATGGTATTTTGTCCAAGATCAAATAAGAAATGAAGGCTGTATTTGAGTTGACAGAGTCCACATATCTTCAAAGCCCATCTTCTTTCCAACACAACAAGTTAATTGTAACCCAGGGCAACTACAGTCTTTCTCACCGCCTCTTGCTGGGCTACCCAAAAAAGAGTACAGTCCAAGAGCAGGTACAGCACAGGCAGCACAGACAACCCCTCTCTGTTTGAGGTGACTGAGGCCTGCATGGTGGCACAATGAAGTAGGTGGGGTTCTCCTTTAAAGTCATATGAAGACAAGCCTGCCCTCCTTGGAGATAGAAAACATTCTGCCCAGTGAGCCTGTGGAACCACTGATTTCATAGCCAAAAAGTATTTCATGATATCGAATCATACAATTTAATATTTAAAACATTAACTCAATGGAAAAAATATTTTATTGTTGAAATAAATCAAACTAGGATGGTGACACAGGTATCAGCTTTCAAATAATCAGCATTACCCAGTGAATATCGACTAGAGTAAAATTTTAAGAATTTATACCTGTTCTTATATACATAGCCGGCATTTAATTTGCACATTGAGGATGGATGGATGGATGGGTGGACATTGTAGAAAAGAATGAATTAATATTCATAGTTCGTGGTCACATTCAAAATTTTACATAGAGGTTTTAAAATTATTTACTTCCAATTAAAGAACTATCAATACTTGCTTCTAAACCTAATTTATAGAATACTCTAGATTTCTTGTTTTTAGAAACCAATCAATTATATACTACTACTTTGATTAACATTTTTTAAACTTTCCTTTCATAAAAATTTAATGTATTTAAAAGGAATTAGGGGAAAATAGAAATTCATGAGAAGAAAAACATATGTAAACATGTAGTGTCTCTGCCACCTGCCTTGCAAGCACAAGGACCCAAGTTCCATCCCCGGTAACAAAAAAAAAAAAAAAAAGAA
>NW_022900916.1:20682015-20693641 GCF_012274545.1 Fukomys damarensis | reverse complement strand
CGGCATTTAATTTGCACATTGAGGATGGATGGATGGATGGGTGGACATTGTAGAAAAGAATGAATTAATATTCATAGTTCGTGGTCACATTCAAAATTTTACATAGAGGTTTTAAAATTATTTACTTCCAATTAAAGAACTATCAATACTTGCTTCTAAACCTAATTTATAGAATACTCTAGATTTCTTGTTTTTAGAAACCAATCAATTATATACTACTACTTTGATTAACATTTTTTAAACTTTCCTTTCATAAAAATTTAATGTATTTAAAAGGAATTAGGGGAAAATAGAAATTCATGAGAAGAAAAACATATGTAAACATGTAGTGTCTCTGCCACCTGCCTTGCAAGCACAAGGACCCAAGTTCCATCCCCGGTAAAAAAAAAAAAAAAAAAAATGTAGTGTGATTCCAGTGATTTTAAATACTGAGTATTCTTGCTTATCTCACTAATTTCAGGAAGGATAAAATAAAAAAACAGTAATAATAATTTACTTCAATGTGCTACTTAACAGCAATTTTAATGACAATGTAGAAAGTTTACAAATATGCCATCATTACATTTTACTTTCCAGGCATAATTTTCCTCTTTTATTATCATTACGTCCGTTACCTACCAATATTGGGGGTCTTTTTTACAAATAATTCAGCTTATATAATGTTGGAAGATTAAACCATACACACCTAATTTGTGTAAATATAATTTCAAAATCAGACAATTCATGTATTAGCTAAACATATATTCACAGGTTTTACTTGGTCCATATTTCACACGGTGCTCACATAAAGATATCTCATGCTTATACAAACATGAGAAAATGACCTCTTTATGATTCGCTTGAATTAATGTCTCTCTGGGGTTTGGGGGACTTGGTCTACACCTCGGTGATGTGTGAGAAAGGGTAGTAGGAGGACTCGGGTATGAGCGAGAACCATCATGTCAGGCAGCACTGGCTGATTCTCTCAGCACACAGTACTAACACGGGAGCCAGGACGGTCACAGCTGTGCTCCTATGCCCTGAGCCTTTTGGAGGACCACCAGGCTCATGCTCCTTTGCAAGCATGGTCAGTCTTGCAAGCAAGTTGATTCTGGCTCAGTCAGTTCGAGTGAGACCTGGGAACCTGAGTTCTAATAAGCCCCAGGTGAACGTTATCAGACAGACATTGAAAGTACTGACTTTATGCACAGAAAGGAGTACACTGAGGGAGAAGGCTCCAAATGGGTTTCTTCACCCTACTCTCTGAACACTAGAAACACATCAAGAGAACTGACAGTTATGGTACACCCGGGCAAGCCATGAAGGATTTTGAGGAAAGAACATAATTAGATGTGTTTTTAGTAAGATTCATCAAGCCGCACTGTACAGATCAAGTGAAAGGAGACCCTAAAAGCAGAAAGATTCATTGGGAATTTACTATAAGAAGTCATGAGTGCAGAAGGCTGGCAACAAAAAAGTGGAAAATAAAGTTGACCGAGGCTCAAACAGTTGATGTGGAAGAAAGCAGAGTATAAGCTTTGAAAATGATGTCACTGTTTTAAGCAAAGGTGGCTAAGAAAATGTCTATGATGTTATATAAAGGAGTAAGCCAGAATAACTAGACCAGGTGCAGTATTAATAGGTGAGTAAATCATGAAAGGAAAAAACAGTTGCTAGAAGAGGCAACAGTATTTTCAACCCAGTTCTACCTTGCTAGGAGGTGCTGGACATGTTTCTTATTAAACTCTCTGGTCTTCAGTATTCTCAATTATAAGTAATGGTAACAATACATGAAGCACAGAATTGCAATGAAAATTAAATAAGGTTTATATATATCACACTTGATCCACAGTATGTACTTCAAAAACAATTTCATTTGTCCTTACTTTTATTTTCACTTATTTTTCCTCAGTGCCATAAAACCATTCCAATATACAGTAGGCAGCCAATATGCATTACTGAATTAATGAATTCCACTACTTTACTGCCATTACAATTCTACTTAATACTAGGAAAAAATCACCAGACTTGCCCATTAGCAGTAATTGGTGCACTTGGAGGCTACTTAAATGTCTACGGGTTTTGAACATTGAGGGAGGTAAAAGTCAGTCCGTTTAGAGGGGGCATCTGATTCAAATAGAACTGAAAAGTAAATGCTTAGTTGTGTTTTTTATTCTACATGTTAAAGGAACAGTGTTCCACCTAGAAAACAAAAATCTTCTTTATTAACATGAACAGTCTTTAAAAACATATACTTTATAGTTTTTATGGCACAACATCTTTAGATCTTGAGCTCCTTGAGGTAAGGAATTCAATTACTACATCATCATTTCTATGTTAAAGATAAGAAACTAAGAGTCAGAAAAACTGAGCAAGTTTTAGGGTGTGAATAGCAAGGCAGGAATTTAATGAAGGTCTTTTGACCACAAACTTACTGATCTTCTTAATACCACCACTCATCAAACCCGTTCAAATTCAAGCTCTCTTCCATCTTGCTCCCACCGCATATTTTCCTTATTAAAATATGGAAGTAGTCAGTAGGACAGATTCTTAGGGCTTTGGAAAGTTTTGAAATTAACGCTCCTTCCTCAACACTAAACCTGCACCAGAGAGCAGCCATCTTCCCACCAGTGCAGTGCCAGTGGCCAGTGCTGACACCAGCAGTTCAACAGCTCCTTTAGGTTCAACAGAAAATGTGCCAATCTGTTCCGGGGTGTGAGGGTTGTCTTTTTGGACAGCTTTCCTATAAAAAAGATACAGTCTTTAATTTCTAGCCTTAGCTAAACTGAGAAAGTTGTGTTCGTAGTGGTTCACTGCTATCCATGGTGTTGACTGTTTCAATTCACACTGTAGCCCAAACCCTAAGCCTACTTACAACCATGGACATGATTCTGATGCAGTTTGATTTGTGTGAGGATAGGCGTGGGTAGCCCTTAAATCTCCAAGATGACTATAAGTTGTAACCAATGCTGAGAACCACTTATTAAAGGAAGCATTAGAACAAGAGCAGTACAAAGTAAACAAATATAAAATTGTAGCCTTTTAGGAGATGACATAGCTTTTAACAGAGGAAATATTATCTAATTAGTTACAAAAACTAAACTTGGCTCTATTTTGAAAGAAGGCAAATTACTCTCATTTAGATATTGTTATAAGGACACACTGGAGTGCATATTTATGTTTTTAAGAAAGTTTTTTTTTCCTGTGTTTCTAAACTCACTTATTTTCTTGTGCTCAAAATTACTGAATCTCAAATATAGGTCTACTTCTAAACACCCCACCCTGTACAGAATACCCCTACCTACATCTCACAAAAGTCACACTGCCTCAGAATCACTGGCATGGGGACCTGGTCAGATGTGCTCTTTATTTTTTTCCTCCCAGTTCTGCAAAGCGATTTTAATGCATAGTGCAAATTGAAAATCACTAACTTCCCCGATGTCTTACAAATAACAAATGATAGGCTTTTTGCCTTGTTGATTGATATCTATAAATAAAGTTGTTTTGCTCTAACCATAAAAATCACTTACTCTGAAAGCTAATCTTGACCTTTATAGATAGGTAGTTTGATTTCCCTTGATTCTAATCAAATACTTTTATGAGATTACCATTCATTAATTTTATGAGATAAATTATGTAGAAGACCACATTATACAGAGCAACTCAAGCATATTACTACAAAAAATAGGATTCGATAGATATAGAGTGAAAACTTGCGTTTCTTAAGAATTTAAGCATAATGCTAATTTTTAATAATTGAAATTATGTCAATGAAAAATTTGTGGATCTGAGGAAAATAGCACAGAAAATACATTATATCATCAAAAAGTTCAACACAATCATATAACTATTCTGCAGTCCTTTTTATTCAACCCTAAAACATTCAATCAAATATGCTAGATTCTGACTGAGAAAGTGAGAGTTAAGACAAGCCTGCAAAGTTTCTCTGGTTATGACAAGCTATGTAATAAAATATATAACATACATTTTATAAGCAATACTTTTATTTGCTGGATTACTTAATAGTGTCATTTTATACATACTCATAAGGAAAACAGCAGAATGAAATGTTTCAAGATACAATCAGAGGACAGGGTGGAGAAAGCCACTCAATAGCCAAGACACCTCATAATTTATGTGTTGTCACCTCAATATCTCCGTTCACAGATTGTTTAAAATGACAAGGATAGTTCTGCCTATCTTCTTATGTTAGCATAATCTCTCCAAAATCAATCTTCATACAATGGGTAGAAAATAGCATAAGGTATAAAAAGGGAACCCAAGAAAGGCCCCAAGGATTTGAAACTGAATCAGGGTCACAAAAACAAGAAACAGAAGTTGAGAAAATGGTTTACATTCATCTCTTTGAATCCATTGTAAGTATTAAATATGTATAATATTAAACACAGAAAAATTTAGAATTGAGAGATTGGGTCATGTGCTTATTTAAATATTCACATTTTTTTTCACTGTATCACATGTTAATTGAGCCATAAAGAGGAACGAGAGCCCGTCCTGGAAACTTTCCAGAAGACTCAGTCTTTGTGCCTTTCGTCTTCTTTCTTCCATCTTCCCATTGAGATGGGGATGCTTCCTGATTTGACGTCACCCAGGTTGTCATCTGAGATCTTAAATGCCTGTCTATCTGATGCTTGTTACACTTCCATCTTTGGACCCTACCCCTCTTCCTCCACTTCACTCTCCAGTCAGTCTCCTGATAACTAACAAAACTGTTGCAAACAGTAAAACCTCTAGAATCAGGTACTTGGATCTAAATGCTGGAAGTTCCACTCAATTTGCTCTCAGACCTTGATAGAGCAAGATAATACACCTTTCAAGGTCTCCATTTCCCCTTCTGTAAAATGAGTGCTAGAATAGTAAGTACTACCTAAAGGGCTATGTACCCAACTCAGTGATGTAAAGAAAATGCAATGGAAAAGCCTCTTGCCTACTTATGAAAATAATTAAATAAACCTATTTTCAATTAACATTCTCTCCTGTTGATTCTACTGTCATCCTTGAACTTTGTAATTACTTCTGTGACTTTCTACTGTTTCTCTGTCTTCCAGTCATCCTACCTATTCCTCCTTTGGAATGTTAAAAAACCTTCCTTTTTATTTTTACTTCTTTCACTAAAGCCTGAGGCTAGTGCTCATACGATGAAGAGCAAGGATACAAACTGAAGCCCAGTTACCATGTTTCTAATTTTTACTTTTTGAGAAAGGATCTTGCTGTGCAGTTCAGGCTGGCCTTGAACTCACTATGTAGCCAAGGCTCGCCTCTAACTCAAAGTGATTTTCCTGCCTCATCCTCTCCAGAGCTAGGATTATAGGTGTGTACCACCTCATAAAACCCTGCATTTTTTAAAAGTATAAATCAAACTATAAGCTATTAAGTAAAAGATGTTCTACCCTCCTACCTCAAATAAACATACCTTCATAACAACCTTGAAGGCCAGGTTTAAATGTACAATTCTCACATGCCTCAGAACAGAAAGTCATAGCAAAAGGAAAACTGGTGGCCAGTTTGGGCCCCTGGCCCTTGCTGCCTGCCAACTCCAGACCTCTGTGAATTTTCTCTCTGTCCCTCTCCCCTCCTGTTGAAATCTAACATATCCATCAAGGATGTTTCAAATACTTCCTTCTCTAAATTTCCCTTGAGCCAGGTATGATCTCATCCTCCTCTGAGTATCCAGATTATTTTGTTTCTATCTGTATTTAATGGAACTTATGGCATTGTCTCTTGCACATTTATCAGAACCTATATATCTGTTTTCCAGCTCTGGGTTCTGTTAGGTGTCAGAATGTCTCTAGGTTCAACACTATCAGTCTGTAAGAATATCCCGATAAGCTTTTAAAATGGGGGAGCCCCCCACAGAGGCCCTGTAGCTGCACTTTGTGTCTAGATGACCCCCAAGCCTCATGTGGACAAGGGCTGTTTTGAAAGTGGCTGAATCTAGAGTGTGTGATGGGTTGGTGGTGGGGAGGCCTGAGGGCACTAGGATTAAGGGTGTGAGTGCTGCCCGCCCTAAGTAGTCTGCATAAGATAAAAGGACAGAAAGTCACTCTTAAAAGTCTCCTGCTGCTTTGCTACATACTGGACTGCCATGAATGGTTGTCCCTTGCCACCCTATCCTGGAGCCTGCTGATTACAGACTGAAACCTGTTTGAACTATGCGCCAAATAAACCCTTCCCTCCTTTACCTTTGAGTATCAGATATTTTGCCTCAGTAACGAGAGAAAAGTAACTAACACACGTACAAGGACAGGCATAGCTCGTTTTTAAAGCTCTGACACTGATGCTGATGGGCATCCACCATTGAGAAGAACTGTGTACAATTAAAAATTCTTTGAGGAGCCAGGTGTGATGAAGCACGCCTGTAATCCCAGCACTCGGGAGGCTGAGGCAGGAGGATCACTGTGAACTCCAAACCAGCCTGGACTACATAGTGAGTTCCAGGTCAATCTCAACTACATAGTGACAAAAAGAAAAAACAATATTTGAGGGTCAAGGTTTATGGTTTATTTTTCTACCCAATACATTCTTTTAAAATTTTTTATTTTATTTATTTTATTTATTTATTTATTGGAACCGGAGATCAAACTCGGGTCCTTGTACTTGCAAGGTAGGCGGCAGAACCACTGAGCTAAATCCCGGCCCTCTTTTTTTTTTTTTTCATTAATTTTACTGGTACATTTTAGGTCTACAATATAATGACATTCATCATTAGAAATTTGTACCTTTACATAATCTATCTTGGTTCTTATTTTTTCCCCTTTCCCTTGCCCTCCCTTCAATCCCGCCACCCTGCCCTATCCACAAAGACTTTGTTTCCATTTTCTCATTTTCTCATATTAATTCCATTGCCTTCTTCCCTTTCCCCCACCCCTCCACTTCTCCTTCCCCTTTGCACCTTTGCACCCAGTACATTCTTTAGTCAGATTGAAACTGATATGTGCCCCCCCACCATCACCCTTGCAAAGCACTTTCCTGTCCACAGGCTCTGCCTAAGCCCTATGGAGCACTGAGGCTGAGGGTGGTTTTGCTCTAGAATTATGCAAAGGGAGACACACAAATAACAATTCTAACAGTCTAGATTAGGCTGCCTTTCACCTTTATCTCAGCATTCATTCTACACAGCGATCTCACTGGCAATAGAATGAATTGATTAAAGGCACAGTCCGCAGGTTATTACTAATAACTAACACAGTACCTGGCACATAGCAGGCATGAAATAAAAGTCCGGTGAACGAATGGATGAAATGAATCATAAATGTGCAAATATCAATCACAAGCTAGTAACAATCTCAGGTTTTTGGTAACTAAACAGGGATCTCTGAGAGACACCCACCACCTCATCCCTAGACCTTGTGAATGTTACCTCATATGACAAAAAGACTTCACAGATGTGAGTTAAGCTCTTGAGATGAGGAAATGATCCTGAATTATCCAGCTGGCCCCTAAATGTAATCACATGTATCCTTATAAAAAGGAGGCAGAAGGAGCTCTGACACACACAGGGGAGGAGAAGGCAGTGCAGCCACATGGGCAAGGACTAGAATGATACAGCCTCAGACTGAGGGATGCTGGCAGCCACAGGAAGATCTAAGAAGCAAAGGATGGACACGTGCCCCCCAGCCTCTGGAGAGAGCACAGTTCTGCTGACACTTTGATGTCAACCCAGTTGAACTGACTTTAAACTATAACAGAATAAATTTCTCCTGTTTTACACTACTAAATTGTGGTCAATTGTTCTAGAACCCACAGGAAAGTAATGCAAGATAGAAAACTGATATCCAGAGAGGTAAGATAAAATATAAAAGCCCCAAAGCCAGTACTGGCAGACCTGGTTTCTGACAGGGATTTCCTGGCTCTTCTGGTATTCCTACTCTTCCCATTTTACTATTCAGCCTGCTACATACTAAGAGTCCACAGACTCTTTAACGCTAAATCTGGGTACTAGACACAATTTATTCTATGTTCACAAAACAGAAACTATGAAACATGATAAATCCCTCATACTCACCAATTGCAATGGTGACACCTTCGATATATCAAAAGTTGACAAAAAAATCATTTAACGAAAATGACAAGACAAAATTTCTAAGACAAGTTCTAGAAAAACACTCACGGCAGATATTTTCAAGCATATGTAGTCAACATACAACTGGGATATCCTTGGAGAGAGGGTACTCACCTAAGAAATGCCAGTATGACAAAAAGGACAAAAATAAACCAAAAAGGTGTGCTACCAAGGCAAGTAAGTCTCTCCCAGCTGGGGGAGGGCTAGAGCAGAGATTGTACATAATTAGAAGAAAAGAAGGCGGCATGATTCTATTTGCTCAGAAGTGAACGAACCTTGAAACAGAGGCAAAACTGAACATCACCATGGAACAAGGAAATGATGGTTTTTAGCGTCATGCTCATTGGTGCAGAAGCCTATAGACACAAGATTATTGCAATAATATTCACTAAAGGATAGTTATAGGTCACAGTGAAAGGAAAAAAGGCCCAAGTTTAAGTATGATCATTCTAAATGAACATGTGAAACTTTACTATCTGTTTTATAATTATACCTTTTATGTACCAACCTAACAATTCATGACATATTTTCCAAATGAAAAAACTAGGACAAAAGAAGATTTGGTGAGTAACAAATAGATGACAAGTGTCTTAGAGCTTGCATTTAAGGCTTTGGGCTTACATGAATAACTTTAAATGCACATTACTATAATTTTTCATTAACAGATAAATAGACGTGATAACAAAAATACCCCAAAAAAGACATACGCGTTTTGTTTTTTTTTTTTTTTTTTTAGATTCAGTGAGTATAAGATTGTGAGGGATGAAAGTGGAGAATGGTAAGGAAGATAAGAACAGCAAAAGCAATAAAATGTCAAACCTTCTTTTTCTATATACTGGATAAGAACATATAATCGCAACAGGATGTGAGCATTTTTCTTAATGATCCCATGGTTATAACAAGCAAAATAAACAATCCAGTCTTAACATGTCACTACCCCCTCAGGACCTCAGGTTTCCCTTGTAGTTCAAGAATTAAGTCACTCATTTAGACTGGGGCAAGTCTCCACAGACTCAGAGAGTTTGTGATCAACTAATGGGCTGTAGCATTATTGTCAGCGGATGTCAGCCCACAGGAGGCTGGAGCATTGCATCATTCAGGGTGAGACAGATTTGTCTGTGTGTGACAAACAAAAGCCTACCAAAGTGGCTCCCCAGAGCTCTGTGTAAAAGACACCAAGTACTTGCCTGCTCTTTATTATTACTATTTTCTTTAGAAAAATGAACTTCCTGAGCAGACAGGAAAAGACCCCATTTTATTAGAGATATTCCAAAGGAAGAGATCACTTTCTCCAACCCTGTTGAGTAACAGAGCAAAAAACACACCTTTAAGTTAGACACGCAGAAAGTTTAAGATGCAAATCTCATCTTTATGAAGAGTTCAATCATTATACTAAAGTGTTTACAAGTTCATCGTCTTAAATAAGAGGAATTGAAAATACACAGACTGAAAAGTTATTAATTTTATAAAATGTTTTCTTTTTATACATCTTACTAAAGATTCTCAAAAATCTAAGAAAGTCACTACCAATACAGAAAGCAAAAAAAAAAATAATTTTTAAAAGTTTATAAAAGTTAGGCCAATAGATTCTAAAATAACAAAATTATTTTTTACTTCACCACACCTCCTAAACCTTTCACCCTTTCCTCTCACTAAAATGTGTGTTTATTACAGAGCGAGAAGTGGCTTACACGTGATGGAATGGGATAAAGAAGTTGCAACAGATTATACTCCTATCACTGCCCTCAATATAGTTTGTCCAAACTTGGTGACTTTGCCGCAGAGAGGGAACTCAGTATGAGATATCACAAGCTTTGCAAACACCAACCACTCTGTTATTATATTTATTTTTGAAGGTATAAACAAGTCATCCTAGAGAAAAACCAGCAAACAAACAAAAACACTCCACTGAGAAGAACTATATAGAATCTAAAGAATATCTCAGAGCTGTCATACTCAAAGTGTAGGAAAAAAAAAAACAGAAAGTCAAGGAATGAATAAGCAAGAAGCCAAAAGAAAGGACACGATCCACCCCAAAGATGACACAGCTTGGCTTTGCTCAGGTATTTTCAACTGACAACTCCCTCCCCAGCACTAGTACCACAGTCATCGGCCACATCCAAAAGGATCTCTAGTCCTTCACATATTGGTTCCTTTTATTTGCTAGTTAGTGTATTACTCAACTAAAGAAGGAAGAATGAATAAAACTGTCAACTGAGTCACTTTCTACCCTCCTGCCAAAAAGAAAGAGGATCCTAAGAAGATGCCCCTTGCCCTCAAACTGCTTGGTCTTTTTGAGAAGACAGCCTCCAGTGCCAGATGAGTTCTAGAATGGACAGGCAGTAAACATGAGGTCACCCAGAAGCTCCACAGAAGAATGAAGCCAGAGCTAGGTCTTGAAGGTGAAATGAACAGGGCACATCGCACAGGAAGAAAGGGGCACTGGAAGGTCTGTGGGCAGGTAAGTGGGACCAGGGGAAGGCACCCAGCTCCACATGGCAAGAACAAAAAGGAGAAAAGGAAGAGAAGGACCCTTCATGTGTGGGGTCATAGTATAGAGACACAGAGCCACTGGCATTCCTTAAGCAGAGGAATGAGTGAATCCAATTTAGGTGTCAGGAGGACTAATCTCACAGTAGAGAAAAGACCTGTTACCATGAAACTCAGAGGCAGATCTAGTCTTACTAGTAACTTTACAGAACTGAAGTGTATGCACTAAGCGTATTTACTTTACCCAATTTCCCTTCCTCCTCATGTATTTCATTTTATAAAACTTATGCAGTAGAACCCAAATCCTATTTAGAGCCAGGCAGAATAAGGGAAAAATAAAGACAACTAACTGAGAAAGGTAAGAAGGCAGATGGGTGGGCAGACTATCAGTTCCCTCCACAGAAGGGAAAACGAACTCTTTGACATATTTTATTGAAATCTGTAGACTCAACAACACTCATTACCTATCACAATTCATGATATGTATTATTTTTCTTCTTTCTATAATTGACCTCCTGAATTTTTCTATTAATTTCTAGGGCCTTTCAGAGAAATCTTATGAACCTTTAAAATCTGTTTTTCAATTTATTTTTTCACTTCAAACATAAAGCAAGATATCTTGAATCTTCCTTCATAAAATGTAAAGCATAATAACACATGCATTAGTCACAAAGATACAAAAACATCAAAAATTAGTCAAGAAGGCCCAGGGATTTAGCTCAGGGGTTCCATCGCCTGCCTCAAAAGCACAAGGTCCAGAGTTCAATCTCTGGTTCCACACCAAAAAAAAGAAAAAGAAAAAAAAAAAAAAGCCAAGAAAGAATTTTCATAGTCATAACTTTTTCTTAAAAATATCTGTATCTAAGTTGTATCCATTTATCTATGAGTGCCTCGAGTTTATATTCATGGCAGAGAGTACTAGAGACCGGAATGTTGAGTGAAATAAACATATAAGCTTAAATATCATACGGTTCCTCTGAAGAGGAAGCAAAACTGAAGACAGACGAAGAGGAAAAAAAGGATATGGGAAAAAATGGTGAAAACAGAGCTTTTTTTTTTTTTTTTTTTTTTTTT
>NW_022900916.1:20672024-20681265 GCF_012274545.1 Fukomys damarensis | reverse complement strand
AAAAAGAGTTTTTTTTTTTTTTTTTTTTTTTGGTACCAGGGATCAAACTGAGGACGTTGCCATTGCAAGGTAGGCAGCAGCACCACTGAGCTAAATTCCCAGCAAAACAGAGCTTCTTCAAATGGGAAGGGCATCAACAGTTGGAACAGGCAGGTAAGGAAAGGAAGGAGAGAAAAAAAAGAAAAAAAGTAATTAAGATGTTCTATGTACATGTATGAACTCCCCACGATAATTATAATCATGTACTGCAAACATTTACTAATAAAAATAAATAAAATTTTTAATAAATACATCAATATATAATGAGAAGACATAGTTCTTCTGGAAAACTATTTCACCACAGTCAACAGTTTAATCATTTATTTAAAAGGCTGTATGCACTATATATATACTTTTTTTTTTTTGGTACCGGGAATCAAACTTTGGACCTTGCACTTGCGAGGCAGGTAGTGAAACCACTGAGCTAAATCCTTGGCCCTGTATGCACTAAATGAAAGTAACATATTCTAAACATCTATATTCATAAATACACTTGGCAAACTGGTCAAATAAAGAAGGATTCAGATAAAGCTCTGGCTTTTCCTTTTTGAACAGCAGTCTTGACTCTCTGGAAAGTACTGTAAAACTCAAGGTCAGAGAAACACAGGTGAATTAAAGTGGCTTTCTACCTCAATATGCTGCCAACTTCTACTAAACACACTTAAATTCCTCAAGAATCCAAGACTCAAAAATGGTTTTTCTTAATAATTTGTCATTTCAACTTTTCTTTATGAAGAACAAGTTATTCTCAGAGTGAAAGATAAAAGGAAGTACCCACGTACCAGCCATTACGATTATATTTTTTGTCACAGTACTCTTCCAATCCCACAGGGGATAAAATTGTTAGGGCAAATTCCAACCCCAAAGGAAACCTCAGTCTTGCCCAGAACAGTTTCCACTGGAACTATAACACTGATATAAAGAGAAAGTTCTCTTGAAAGTTAAGAGGATGAAGGAAAGGTTAATTATGCAATTATACCTGAAGAGCACCCATCTATTTTAAGAGATAGAGTCCTATACAATCAAATGCAAAAAAGTTAATATGAGAAAATATTTAAAACAAGTCCATAGACTACCTCAGAGTTTCTTCATTCCTATAAATTGATACAAGATTTTAAAAACAAACCCACTGGGGCCAGGGATTTAGCTCTGTGGTTCTGTCACCTGCCTCGCAAGCACAAGGTCCTGAGGTCAATTTCCAGTACCAAAAAAAAAAATCAACAAAAGTTTAATCAGGAGTTGTTCATTTGGGACATTAACTCCAAAACAATACAAATCAACATGCTTAGGCATAAACAATAAAACTTATTGATCATAATTTGCAAAGGCAAGCATGGCTAAAATCAAAACCATAACAATGCCTTACCTATTGGAAATGCACAATGTTGTAAATCTTTACAGCACAGACAAAAAACAACCAGGAGATCGAGGAAGGGAAGGAGACAGATAAAATGTAATTACAAATGTTAGAAAATACAAACAAACATTTTGCTCATGCAAGAGACCTTTGTGTTTCCTTAGACAATTGTGTTATTGTCTTATTAATATAATTTAACAACTTTTAGCATTGTAACCTTGAAAGAAAAGTATTTAAAAACATGACCCCAATGTGCAATAAAAATCAAAAAGAACTATGAATATTAAGTTGAAAATACCTCTCCCTCAGTATATGTGCAATTACAATTTCAGATAAATGTATAGATTTATAAAGGAATTGACGAATGAATAAAATGCTTTCTCAGGTTTATATTTCTAACTTGAATATCAGATTGCAAAGTTTAGACTTATAAAGAGCAAAAGAACAAACCACTTAAATGTAGAGGTAGAGTAAAAAAATCCTAAACAACATCTAATAAATTTAATATGCAATGTTCCCCACCCGTGATCAAATTCTATTATAATACCCCTTAAGTTTATTTCACTATGGTGCAATATTTTTCTTGACTATTCTTTGAAATAGATAATTAATCAGGAGCTTGAAAATGTTAATTTATACAGAGCTTCTTGTAATAAAACTCCACCTGTATTTCATTACAAACCCAAGTGATAACACTCATCTGGGGAAGCCATAACCTACTTGATTTGTCCTATGACTGTCTCATTTAACATTCACTGTATGGTAACATACTCTAAGCCAACTGGAAAAAAAATACCTACTTGGACATTATATTTGTTTGTAGCTTGTCCTGGTTTTAGTTTCCTACTTAATGACTAAATGGCACCACGGTGGGTAATGCACTGTAGTCAGAGTGGTGAATCATTAACAAGTTCGTAAATTTTAAAAACAGGGGCAGGCCTTTTGGGTCCCATATGCTTCTAGAAAACCCAATGCTGCGTTGTATTAATTGAACCATGAAGCTTTTATTAGTTCTCTTTAAAAATGCTTGCAGTGAAGCTTTTATTAATGTTTGCCCTCATATTGTTTACACTACTTAGCATTTCCATAACATAACAATTTATATTTCAAAGAACTTTCTGATCATTAGTTAAACCTATTCTACATTTCTATAAAGGAATTCAGCTGTTTAGCAAAACAGAGGCATGAAGGGAAACCCCTTAACTAATTTTTGCCCAAGATTTGTCAATGGAAAAAAATGAACAGAATACGAGAAAATTAATAGAATATAAAATCTTGTTACAAAACTTTAAGTTATATAAATAACCGAGCCCTCTCACTTCATACGATACAATAGTTATAAGTGTTTCCACAATGGTGAAAAAAGGGAGAAATGAGGTACCTTTACATAGTGAGTTTTAAAAGCCAATGTTATAGGACGCTGAAACACAGTTTTGGCCACTCTGCCTTTCAAATTACCTAGACGCCTTCAAGGCCACAGCATTGTACAATTCTAGGAGATCTGATGTACATTGTATTCTATATTTGGAAAATTTCTGTGGATGTATTTTAAACAAAATTGAAACATTATATTTATCAAAATTAGAACTCAGGCTGACATCATTTTAGGGTTAATATAGCCCAGTTTTCTTACTCTTATAAGTGTCCAGGCTCAAATCGTGTGTTCTAAAATTTTTGAATCAAACTAAATATCTGCTCTGGGTTAAAATAGATTTAAATTTCTTTTGAGGAAAAAAAAATGTACTCGATCGGTAAGAATCTCTTTGATTTACATCCCCATGAAACTGGGATAGCCTAGGTAGCAGGTGATATCTGTAAGCCTCCTGGAATTTTTCCCACAAATGATTACTTCCTGTAGGTTAAAACAGCATTAGCTGTATTATTTATTTGTCATCAGAGAGCAAAATAACTGAATTATACCTCAGCTCAAAGGAGATGACTTACATTGAAATATAATGTAATAATCTCTTTCTTGTGTTCACAGAGTTTCAACCTGAGAAACACTAGTACAGTGGACCAACAAGTTATGATTGGTCTCACGTATGAAAAGTCTTGAGTTATGACCTGAATGCCAATCTTTCCTGTCTCTCTAAGGACACAGAGATCTACTTGGAAGAAACAGTGGCCTAAAATTATACAGCAGAGAGATTTTGAAGGGAGATTTTGTAGGGGAGCCTGAGCCTTCAACTGGCCCTGAGGTTGATGACACCGTCACTATAGCAGAATTCACAGACAGGTAGACAGTGATGATGTTGAGGAACTGGTGGAGGAATAGTCAAGGAATTGTCTCCAGAGGAACTTCAGCAACTTCTGGCTGAGCATCAGAGAATGGCAGCTGAGGAGTTTTCTGAAGAGGAGGGGGAGTATCAACAATCAGTGCAGCAAAGTTCTGCTGAAATAAAGAAATCCTGAAAAAATGGACAAAGCTACAGGCAGTTGTAGAGAAGACCCATTCAAACAAGAAAAAGCCAATTGTTGCATTGACTTGCTTAATGACAATATTATGTCACACTACAGAACAGTGTTAAAGAAAAGACAGAAAGAGACAACCTTCTATCAGTTTTTAGTTCGAAAAGGTTGCAACCTAGTGAACCAATTCTCCCAAGGACAGAAAAGGACACCAGAGAGCCAGATTCTTGAGGTTCTTGTGGAAGAGAGATGCTTCTTCCAAACAGTAACCACCTTCCATTTCATCCTCTCTTCCTACAAGCCAAAGATGTCAACTCGAATGGTGAGTACCGTATGAAATGGTTGTTTCTGGTATGCTAGGCACATTTTATAACTTTTTGGTAAACACACTAGGAAAATTATTGGTGTTTCTGATAAATCATGCACATTATACAACGCTTTTTCTTATGAAAAGGTTAGTTAAAGGGTGCTCTGGGAGGTTCAGAACACATTATAGGTATACCCATTATTTCTTAGTCTTGGCTTACAACCAATTAGAGTTGCAACCAGCTCTCAAAAATGAAATGAGTTTGTAAGTCAAGAGTTCAATGTATTATTGGACAGGTTAGGTGCACTTCTGCATGTTTCTAAGTTACATGAAAAGCACTTAACACCATCTTCCACCCCCTCCATGCCTATAGCATAAGACTCTTTAGGAGCAAATTCAAGGAATCTGTATTTTTAACAAGGCCCCAGGTGATTTTTACTACCTAACACCTTCAGGAAACAGTAAGTTAGATGAGCCCAAAAGTCTTTCCTTCTGAAATCTAGCAATCCTGATAAAAGATGCACTGCTACAAATAGTGTCTAGACTCCTATACGGAAGAAATTAAATTCTGTTCCCATATTTATTAAAATACTTAAGAAACTGAACAGCCAAAACTACTAATATGTCTGTATCTTTCACTAAACAGTTTTGTCTATAGAGTGGAAACCATGTTTTAGTACTTTTTGACCCTATTGGTTCATACACTGGCAGCATAAAACAGACACCTCATAAGTTTTGAATGAATAAACAGCTCTACTGCAACTGTTGGCCGACAATCACATCCATTCAGACTCCTCAATGCTTCAAATATTTCCTAACCACCTAAGTTAGAACATTAGTGGGTCAGCAAGATTAAAATAAAAACCAAGGAATTCTATATATAAAAATTAGTACTTATGTTTGACTGAATACATGATCAAGGCAATAATCACTAGTACTTATCATTGTACTCGAACACTGGTGGAGAAAAAATCTGAGAATTGTGTCAATGCATGGAGAAAATAAGAATTCGCACTATCCCAAAACTAATTTTCAAGATAAACATAAACAGTCTGAAACATTAACTATTAAAGAATTTCTGAAATTACTGAAGTGAGTCTATTTTTCTTTCTGGTGCATGATAACTACTGGGAGCCATTTGTGGAACAAAAGCAAAGTAAATAGATAATGACTGTTTAAGACCAACTTCATTTTCAAAAAGAAAGTGTGTAAGAAAAACATTTTTTCAGGTCAAATAATCAAGTTATATCTCACCAGTGGAAAAACGTATAGATATATAGATTTATATACAGCATTATAAAACACAGGCTAATAATGATAGAAGAATTTTTATGTCTGTGCTGAGAACATTTTCCTTTAAACAAAGTGTATGTCAGTCCCTCTGGTCACTTATTACTTGCAATAAATAGAAGGGGTCCATTTACTATGACATCTGTCAATTTTAAATTTCATTCACAAACACTTGTAGACTGAGACCACTATAAAATGTTGCTCTTAGCCAAGCAGAATTATGTGTAAGAAAATAAATACACAAGGAAATATTAGTGGCCCTAAAGTCCAATGAGTTTCACTCTGTGGTTATTTCATTGATCTTTCACTTTTTCTCTTCTCCTAACTGACCAATTATCATGTTTGACAAGAACTTTCTCATTAAAATAGCAACCACAAAAGATATTTTCATACTATAAAATCAATATTCTCTGGAGACAGGGTATATATCAAGTTCTAATTACCAAATATTACCACAAGAAAAAATATTTGACCGTGGTGGTTCTAAATTAAATGCTCCTTTAAACTATGCAATTTTGAAACAGTAAATTTCCATAAAAATAAATACACATAATATGTACTCAAATCCCATCTATATATGTAAAATCTACACATTAAGCTCATCTCAGGAAGGCAAATACTATACCAGCGTTACAGTGAGCAGCATGGCTCTGTGGGTGCTGGAGGGGCAAGGAGTGAAAGGCAGATACACAAGGCTACCCCTGCAGCTCCCCAAGTGTGGTCACCAGGCAGCAGTATCGTCACCTGGGGGACCTTGGAAAAAAATCACAATTCTCAGACCTATTAAATCAAAATCTATGGGGATGGGTCTTGTTTTAACAAATCCTCCAATTGATGTTAATGTATGCTAAAGTTGAGACACACTGGGGACCACAGGGAATCAGAGGTTAGAAACCTAGGTAACTCTACATCTGCTTAACCAGATGACAAGATGCCAGTTATAAGTCAGAGCTGGGATACCTTCACTCCATTCTTTAGAATCAACAATCACAATTATATTTTCCTATATTGTCCAGTTCCAAATTCAACATGCAAGCTGGCAGCCTGTTGGGAATGTGGAAAAAAAGGCTGATTTTGGAATTGCAGAACTAATATGAGTGCAATACTCCGGAGAGTGAAAATCTTGGCAAAAGGCTTTCCTTTACGATCTCTGAATATAATACTACATCACCTCTGAACTAGCAAGTTGGATAACTCAAAGATAATCAATATGTTGAAGAATGTGTAGAAATAAATGCTGCTATACTGATCCAAGCAGAAAATTCTTTTAGTTTGTCAGTGACTAATATGCAGTATCTGACCCTGCTCCATCATTCTCAACACTTGGACTGTATTTGCTCCAAAGGTGACACCCTGTTCCTGGAGGAGCGGGTGCTGGCTGTGCCCATGACAGCTCTCCAGCAGCCATGGCTATCACTCTGGACTTGGAGGAAGTAAGCGCTGAGATTATAATTAAATGCGGATATAGGAAACAGGAGTGGCAGCAAAGAAGGGCGGGGAGGAAAAATGTCCTTCCTGTGTGTCAAAAAGACGGTGGCAGAGTCAAGTCAGCCCATAATGACTTTCAAATGTACAATTTAAAAGCATACAGACACATGTGCTAGGTCAGAAAGACTAAGGGTGCAAGTTAGATACCTGTATCATTTTTAATATCTATCAACATCACCCAATTCAATCTGAATGTTATATTAGAAATATAAGGATCAAAGTCTAATGCTCAGATAATAAAATGAAATTAGTTACCCAGAAAGCAAATGGGGTTAACAGAGAATTAACTATACAGTGCAAAATTCAAAATTTATTATTATATCAACTAATATTCATCAGGGAAAAATGTCCCTCCATGACGTAAATTACTTGTTTTGAAGCAACACAAAGCAACATTCTCTACATTAAGTCTGTTACTAGCTTAGAAAGCAATGAGACTGACCGGGCTGTACTGGTGAGCTCATTATGGGTCTCAGAAGGACAATGGATCAGGACGAAGATTCACCGCCTTTGTTTAGCTGGCAATGGTGGTCCACGAGGGGGTGAAGAGGAGAGGCCTAGAGTGCAGGAAGAAGCAACATGTAAGACACCGGCACATCGATCACACTATGAAAAGAAACACACAGAACTGTCTTATATCTCAACTCAGCCCCTGCTTACTTCTGAGTCGGCAACTTCTTGCATCTCTAAGTCTTTAACTACAAAGAAGCAAATGTCTTATTTATAGCACAGGAATACTGTGAATGCCAAAATGAAATAATAGGTATAGAAGAAATCTGTCGTTGAGAAGATATTTTATATGATTATACTTAATTTATTATTATTCCCTAGCTATAATTACTACAAAACTTAAAAATCATTTTTTGGATCTTTGGATCTACACTTCTCACTATGTGGCATTTTTAGCTATCATTGCCAAATATTTACTTCCAGAGGTAGGACTGATGATTTTTAAAAATGTTAATAACCTAAAAAATTAACATTTGTGTCAAACTCTTAAGTATGACAGAAAACTCTCATTATAATTTCCATTTCTTAAAGTATTTTGCAATCTTGTTCCAGCTGAAAGTAATAACAGACATAGTCTTTCTAGGAGTGGCACTAACAGGATGAACTCCTTGAAAGGAATTTAAGGGACTTTTCTGCTTTTAATTTGAATGCACTCCCACTCTTAGACACTTAGAGGAAAAGCAATTGGAGGGATATTTCCCTAACAGTTTACTGGAATGTCAAATTTAAAAAAAAAGAAGCTTTTAAAGTTACAGTTAATGAGTTTCTTACTAAAATAGTATATCACAATTGCACCATTTTTATAGACAGATGCTGTAACTCTGAGAATTGTACATCTCTTTATCTTGAGAATCCAATATATTTATTGTGACTCACTTTCCCATCAGTAATTTGGAAGTGTTTTACTATTTTTGGCCAAAAGTATAAAGCCAGATATAAATATATATTTTATTTGAACAACTATATAGTATCAGCAAAAATACCTATAACATTTCTAATTTTCTGTAAAAATAAATATGCTCCTCAGTTATTAAATTTACAATCATAGGACCTAGCAGGCCATTTTTCATTCTACTATTAGTGCTTAATAAGTACTATTAAAATTTAGTAACAATTAAAAACTACGTTTTTATAAATCCCTTCAAAAATTATACTGATGTGCTTATTTTATTAGCATTATCTTAATTTCCTTGTTAATAAGAAAGCAACATCTCTAAAAATAGATGACAAATGTAAAGCAGAAACCTTTTCTATTTTTATATCATGAAATAGACATTCTGACATTGATACCTCATAAAAAAGATGTCAATGTCATGTTTAAAACAATAACATTATTTGCATATATAGTTATAGTGTACTTGTACACATTCCTTTTCCTTTTCTGTTGTTATTGTTGCTGCTGTAATATTGTTGTTGTTGTACAGTACTGGGGATTGAACCTAAGGGATTCACACTGAGATACAGCCCTAGCCCTTTCTTTTGAGACAGAATTTCAACAAACTGTTTAATTGCCCCAGACTCCCACAGTTCTGGAATTACAGGAGTGCAGCATCACACCTGGCTAGCAACGTACATTTATTCATATCATATTTGATATTACTTTCACAGGAACCACATAAACAGATAACTTCTACTTCTCAGTACCCAGCTTCACCTCAAAGATGAAAAAATTAGGTTGTTATCTGCTTCATAAATAAATGTAAAGAAGAATATAAATTAAATTTACTGAATTTGAATTTATAGACTTGCCCTTTGGTATTGAGAAATGAACTTAAGATCTTTGCACTAAGCTACATCCTCAGCCCTTTTGGTTTTTTTTTTTTTTTTTTTTTTTTTTTTTT
>NW_022900916.1:20667933-20671882 GCF_012274545.1 Fukomys damarensis | reverse complement strand
CCCCAGCCCTTTTGTTTTTTTTTTTTTTTTTTTTTAATTTCAAAACAGAATCTTGCTAAGTCACTAAATTGCCCAGGGTGGGCTAAAACTACTGATCCTGCTGCCTTAGCCTCCCAATAGTGCTAGGATTACAGGTGTGTGCCACAATACCTGCCTATAGGCCTTAGATTAACAAATATGACCTCAAAATTTTTGTCACTTTTATAGTAGTCTGAAACATTTCATAAATGCTTCAGATATATGTAGAGAATGCAATTGAAGCAGCTCCGAAAAATGCCTTCCACCAATGACCTCCTTTTTCTTTTTTAAATTTTCTTTAATTCTATAATGTTACTTTGTACAATTGCCATTTATCAATACTTCATTTAACCACAAATATTCAAAAGTTTAACAATAATTCCTACCACATATAAGTGGCAATACAATTTTTTTAAAAACTAATTACACTGATTTTAATAAAAGATACACTGCCAATGATGATCTCCTTCAAAATACTCCCCGTGCTTAAAACACTTAGACCATCTTTCTTGCCACTTGGTGAGGCTGCTCTGGAGGCCCTTTTTTGTGAGGGTGTTCACAAGGTATGATCAAAACTACAATGAATGCTACTGCTCTCATCCATCAGAAAGGTAGTTGAGGTATCCTCTTCCATCTTATGAACTAGACCTGGCACTGTGTAGCTTCTGGTTCTTCTCAAAGTTGACCATGAAAGATAAACATTTCTAATACATTCAGGACATCCAGGAAGCCACAACAGCACAACTGAAGACACTCATGAAAGAGGACTTCCAGAACTGCTTCAGGAAGTGCAAAGAACAATGAAAGAAATGTGTTCAAAGGGAGGAGGAGTCTTTTGAAGGGATGAATGGCAATGGGTCTTCTACTTTAATTTGTCTTTTTAATTTAAACATTCACAGTATTTTTCAACCACACTTTGTATTTCCACAAATAACAAAACCATCCATGACATGTTGACTTGTGGCTAAACATGCAAAAATTGGATTTTGACGTTACATCTTCAGATTCAAGTTGCAAAGTTAACCTTGGCTTCAAAATGTCATTCTTTTTGAAATTTAGACAATTCTCTTTGCCATTCAACCTTTTAAATAACAGCATAATCATGACAAATTCTAACATTATGAAAGTTATGATTTGAACACTACAAACCAAGAAAATTCATAGCTCTTTCAATGGTTTGAGTTTGCCTACTGAATTTCTATCTCAAATAAGCCATCTTAAGCCAAAGTTAACACTACAACCATAGCTGAAAAACCGGAGTATTTAAAGTTTTCCTGAAATGTTCCCATGGGGGACAATCTCCTGTATGTGTGTGTACGGTGACGTGTGGATGCCTTGTAGCTAAGCACTCTCCCTTCCCGGCTACACACTGTACTTCTCCTCATGGTTACCGAATCATCAGTTTAGCAATAGACCAAGAGACACAGAATTTTACATGCATTAAGATCACTTTCAGTTGTTCGGAAAAGAAAGAGGGGTCAATGCTCAACATCAATCAATGAGAACAAGCAATTTTCTCAAATCTTCCCACACTTCTTTATCCAAATAAGATACAGGAAAATGGATTTTTTTCAGAATAGAGGAAGTTTTTCCCCCTACTATATTTGTCATTTTTATGATAAATGTGAATTAAAAGAAACAGAATATTAGCTAGGCATGGTGGGGCACGCCTGTAATCCCAGCACTCCGGAGGCTGAGGCAGGAGGATCACTGTGGGTTTGAGACTGACCAGCCTGGGCTACATAGTGAGTTCAAGGTCAATCTCAACTACATAGTGAGACCTTGTCCCAAAAAAACAAAAACAAAAAAACAAAAGTAATAGAATATTGGCTTTCAAGTGGGTAAATAACAATAACAACAACAACAACAAAAAGGCTTTCGAGTGGGTGAATAACAAAGAATACAGAATGTGTGCGAATACAAATGATTGGAGCATATAACAGAAATATCTCCGCTTTCAATTAGTAGCTTCAATTAATTTAAATAAGAATTTTCCCATGCTGTGAAAATATACAGATGCACAATGAAGGAACAAAGTTGCTGGTATGAATTCTTTGTTTCTTGAAATCCAGAAATGGTTATTCTGGTTCCTGACTATGTCCCTTGAGCTACTTGTATTCACAAAAGAAGACTAAGTCTTTGTTCCAAAAAGATCATCTCTAATTACAAAATGATCAACTGTCAGCAAGTTACTGCTACAAAATCCTGAGATATGGCACAGGGCAACAGCCCAAGAACATGAGGTGCTACAATGTCTTAGCTTACTCTTAACCCAAAAACCAGAAAGAGATGGTACTAATACATTACATGGACCAGTCCACACTACTCACATTAACAACACCATGGGGATCCTTCCATGGGCTTTTTAACCACCCTACCACATGGCCTGTTTAATAGCAAGTTAGCAGAACTTTTATCAGTCAGGAAGAATTTGAATGTAAAGTATCTCCTCTGATCTTCACAATAGCCCTTTGGAGTAAATTTAATAAGCTGTTATTTATTGGGGGTTTAAAGAGTTTCAAAGATTTGCTCACAGACATGTAGTTGATAAATGGGAAAGCTTGTCTTCTGACCCTTTGCCAGTGCTCTCTGTTGCATAACAAGGAATAAGAGGCCACTCTAAACATGGAGACCCTGCCTACCTAGTCATTACATTTTCAGGAGTGGGTCACAGAATTATAGGTCTGTTTGTTTGTCTGTTGTTTTGCTTTATGAGACAGGGTCTCACTATATCAGACTGCCCTGGAACTCACTGTGTATCCCAGGCTGGTCTCAAACCTGAAGCAATCCTCCTGCCTCAGCCTCGGGAGTGCTGGGATTACAGGGGTGCACCACCACGCCCAGCCAGGTCTTTTTTACTAAAGAACCTCTCTAGTCATTTCACAGACTAAATTCAATCACAAAAGATAAGGTGAATTGAAAAATTGGAATAAATAACTACAAGTTATCTCACAGCAAAAACTTTCAGAATTGACTTATTCCTTTGGGTTTTTTTTACTATGTTCTGGGATTCCCATAACCACCCTTTTTTAGTCAATTTTTATTATTTTGGACAGTATGCTACTAAGAAAACAGAATGTTTTTGTAGTCTATGCAACTAACAAAAACTTCTGTGTGTCTCTAATATATCTTTCCCAGACTTAGGGCAAGCTGTAATGCACAGTTCTGTCTAGGTCATTCGCACTCAGCTGTGGGTCCTTCTCTTAGCAGATGGTGCCATTAACTCTGATTCAATACGGTGGGCTTCACAAGCTCACTCACTTTATCACATCCACTCTACAGGCAGTTTATTGGTGAGATAAGCCCAATGCACCAGGGCACTGAGTATCAGGGAATTCATGAGACCCAAAGTCTCTCTCATACCTTAGAATCTGAAATTCTGCCATAACTCCATCTTCGAAGAAAAGCACTAGAAAATTCTCCAATCAACCTACTCAGCTGAACAACTCTTACTGAACACATACAAGACACTCTTTAACCTTTATGGAAACCTGAGATTCCTTTCATTTCTGTTTATTTCCCAAACATAGTTTCCAAATCTAGAACATCAACCTCTTAAAAATCTTTCACATCTGGGCCCCCTTTCCATTTCAGCTAATACTTTCTAGTTCAGGTAATTGTTTTTTCTTGATTTAGTCTTTTATCTGGTGACCACACTTCCAAGAAATAAACACAATTTGGTGACACACAAACACCTTTACTGGCATCCAAGTTCCTTCATAATCAGTCTCTTTCCACTGCTTTGTCCCTCCTTCCCTTTCTTCCCTTACACATAACCCATGTGGTTTCAAGGGATCTATCATCATTCCTAGCACGATGTTCAATGTTATTACCTAGTACTGAAGCACAAGCACCAGCAATCAGAATTCATACTTGTATGCACAGTGGTATGGCTGTACTAAAGCACATGAGCTGTTTTTCTGGGTTACTC
>NW_022900916.1:20639591-20667626 GCF_012274545.1 Fukomys damarensis | reverse complement strand
AATGACCTCCACATTTACAGTCCCGTGCTTTTGCATATTCCGCAGAAGATACTATTATTATGCAGAAAGCTAGTCCCTGGCAGTCCTGAAGATAGGTATCTGGGGGCTACCCGAACAGCAAAGAAGATATGGTATTTTTTTTTCTTTTGTTTCTTAATCATTAGCTATAGACAAGGTCCACATAAGCTTGTGGTTTCAAACGTTAGCTCAACAGAGTATAATATCCTCTGAGCACCTTGATAAGGTCCAGGGCTAATACAAAGTCCAGAGCAGGGGTAAGTGGCTAGAAAAAACCTCAAAGTCTCAAAACAAGTTAATCGGAGACATTTACCAAAGAACTAAACAGGGACTTACCTCTCTCTGCAGTAGGTAAACACAGCCTACAAGAACAATGATCTCTAAGACCCTCTTCGAAAGGCCCAATTAATCACGAATGTAACCTGCGTTCTCCTTCAGTGCAACTGCCACTGTGTCCACCTTCATGCTTGAAGGTGTATTCTCTCTCTCATTCTCTGGAAATCGATCATTTTGAAATATACTCGACCCGTGCTCTGCATGATGGCCTACGTCTTATCTGAAATCTTTCATCAAAGACACAAAGCATCAAAGAATCAAGAAGTGCTGCCAGTTCCTTGCAGTGTTAGGTCCTTAGCATGTTAGGACCCAGCTCCCCAGTAATACTTTACCTTTTCTTTACCTCCTCTTTTAATTCTTCAAGCCTAAGTTTAATAAAAATTCTTAACCAACCACTCCAACAAAAAGTTCAGCTTTGTCATTTATGTTCCCTCTATGCCGTGTACCACATGTGTAGTAACACCCCTTATGTTAAACCACACCACCTATGCAGACGGAACACTTCTAAACACCATGGGACTATGCTCCTCAGTTCAGATTCTATATTCAACTGTACAACCTCCATACCTACCTAGCACAGCGCCTGGCACATAGCAGATGCATAGAAGCTTCTTGATGAATGGGTAAACATAAGCGGTAGGCTAAACTGAAGTTATGTATGGATTCCTTACTTTGGGGCAAGATAATTTACCTAAATTGTTAGTACAGAGTTCTGAAGTCCTTTGAACACAGTCCTTTAATTTGATCTGAGAAAGAAAAACGTTCTAGAGTTTGGGCCACCTTCTAGACACACGTGTTGGGTGTCTTTGTGGATCAGAGGAGATATAGACATCCCCTCAAAACTGCCTGCAAATTATGGTATGCAAGATGGAGTCATTTCCTAGGCATTCAACTGAAGCAATTTCTCTGATCACGAGAAGGGCCTGGGCTCTTACCTTTTCATTAACCTCAGCTTTTCTCTCCCCAAGGAAATTCACTTTTCAGACAAGTTCTACAAGCCTAAGTTTGCATCAAAATAATTGAACCACTATTCATTAAGACATAAGAGAGTCGACTGCGAAGATTCGTTCCCATCAACATAAGGAGCACAAATTAAACCAGGCTCATACTGGGTCACAATACCCCTGACTACACCTATGGTGTCATAAGGAATAGGATGCTGGCAAGCCTGGAGCCCTGGGGCACGTGAGGGAGTGGAAAAGCCGTGGGCACAGTAAAAGCTACACCAAAGATGCAATCTATAGTTGAACCTTCCTCAGTGCCACCACACACACCTGGGGCTCCGAATCCTGAACACATGGGCAAAGACTGGCATATGAATTCCTTTCAGCTCATTCTACTCTGGGGAGTTATCCATGCAAGATTATTGGTCCCAGCTCCCCACTTATACTGCCAAAGGTTGCTGACTTCATCCTTTGAGCATATCTAAGAGAAGAACATGTCACCCAGAGGATCACATCTCACATACATTCTCTGTGCTTACATTTTAAAAGCAAATAATAAGCTCCTTTCTAAGACTTTTAGAAGAAAAATTTTAGCACAGACTACATTGTAGTGTGTAATATAGAGCAGGGAATGCAGCTTGGGAGGTTAGTTATGCATATATTTTGCATATTTAAGATACGATTCAGTAGTCTATACTATAAATATAACTCAATGGTAACATCTAAAAATATATAACATAATCAGGAATGGTCTGCTGGATATTTTATTTCATAAAAAGAAATCCTGCCAACTTCAATACCTGCACTAATAAAAATAGACGTTTTTATAGTAAACCTTGGTTCTTAAAACACTGGGCTTAGCCCCAGGGTATCCAATACCTAAATTATATCCAAAACCACTTCTATGCAATAAAGATAATTTATCCAAAAGCTTGTCCCCTTGATTTTTTGGGGGGGATTATCTTTGATAGTCGCTATCTGCAACTTCCTTCCTTGGACAGTAGGGAGTCACAGTCTCCATTATCACCAATCTGAGTTTAAACGGAGACTTGCAATGCCCAGAAACTACAGGATATACTGTACAAGGATCCTATTCATTCATGGCAAAGGGGTTGTTTAAAAAAATGCTTTGTCTACCTGTAAATACACATGGGACAGAAGTCCAAAATAGAAATGTGAAAAGGAAGGAATAGTGGAAGTGAAGGAACTTGTAACAGGCAACCTCTGATACCTGTGCAGCAGGAGGGCTTTGTAACTCACATACTGTAACCTTCCCCACAGAAAACTGCCCGATCAAGCCTGCTTAAAAGAACCAGGCTTCCCTGGTCTACTTACTACCTCACCAGTATGGAGGCACAGGTTATGATCAGCAAGCCAAATACAAAAGACCTTTCTCCATCATTGTAATTTAGAATGACATGGTTCTCTTTTTCAAGCTCCAATATTGTGTACGTTTAAAAAAAAAAAGTTCTGAGATTTCTTTAATGCTGCAGCCTACCTCTTGAACATCTAACAATACTTACATACAGCAAAGTATCCCTGTAAAATGGCTCGCTAGCTGGGTGGTCTGGAAGTCAATTAACCTCCCTGAGCCTCAGTTGCTTAAAGATGACTTATTTAACTTACAAGTCATTGTGTGGCATAAAGGAAATAATGTAAAGCAATCAGTAAGGAGAAAGTACTAAAGAAGTATTGGCCACTATTGTCATTATTACTACAGAAATTGTGTTTTATCTCAGGCCATATTCCATCCCATGAGAAAAGAGTGACACACATTGCCTCTGATGGTGGAACAGAGTCCTGAAGCACAGTTATTAACCTTTCTCACTCCACAAGAGTTACAAAAAGGATCTGGCAATTAAAGCTGCTTTCTTGACATTCATTTAGAAGGTAAATGTGGCTCTAAGAAAATTTATTGTGCTATCCCTTGCTTGTGAATATACCATGCTTACTTTAATCTTTCACTGATGATACTTGCATTTACAAAATTACTTGGTTGTTGAGGGAAAGGAAAACATTTATATGAAAAAGAGCATCACTCAATCAGATAGTAACAGCTACCATTTTGTAGAAATTTGAAAAGAAACACTACAATCTATTCCCTTCATGTGGTACAGATGCTTCTATTAAAAAATTTTTTCTATTGTTTTAATAGAACACTTTGCAGATTCCAATAGACTCTAAGTCCTTTCTATTTTGGACAAGTTGTCTCTCTTTAATACTGATCTAATTTTAAGCCAGCTAAGATATACTTCCAGACACGGACAGATATGTCCCTTGGGTGAGAAATGATAATAGCAAAATTCTCACACAATGCAGAGGAAACCCACGTGAGCCTGAGCCTGACCCACCAGAGCCACTGCCCAAAAGTGTAGGGCACATGGAGTCTTTCCCAGCTGAGACCCACACTGTCCCAATTCAGTTTACTTCTAATTCCCTCATCTGTGACTCACTTTTCTATTGGACATATCTGAGATTTCTTCTAATTGAATAGATCATGCCATCTATAGCCCCTTTCTAAAGAATGTACCACCACTAATGAGCTGAACTTGGCCAAGTTCCATTTTTATTCCTTTAGCATGCTTTGTCAAAGATCTCTGTTGTATACCATGCTTTTTTCTACAGAAGCTTCCTTGTGAATATATACCAACACTTTGGGAGATACCTACATTCCCAGAATATACTAATATGTAACTTATGAATCAACTATAACAAATCTTGTTCTCTGAACTTCACCTTACCAATTAGAACTGACTTTTCTTATCTTACACAAAATCATATTTATGTTCATGTTAAAAATAACCCAGGCTCATGAGATAGAATTTTGTGGGTTATTTTTATCAGAGGAACAACAATTTTAGCTGTGCTGGAGCCTAACACGTACTACTGAGTGCTTATAATGGACGCTCAGCACAGAGCTGAAGGGGCAAACCCTTACCTCACAGATTTCACACCAGGGATTTCTCAGCATAGGGACCAAGAACCTTTCTGAAAATGCAGACTCTCTTGAGTCAGAATTTGGGGGTAGAGGCCCACAAACACTTTACACAAGCTTCCATGGTGACTCTAACCAAGCGTAAGTATAAAAATCACTGGAGAAACAGCACACACATATCAAAATTTAAGAAACGGAACAGCAAAACTATATACTGAGAGTAATACAGTGAAAAATGCACTTAGCTTAGGAGTCTGACCTCAATGCAAATTCCACCCTGACTCTCCTGCTGCATATTCAGCAGCAAATGACTTTACCACTCTGACCATCATTTTACTCACCAGTAATTGGGTTGAAGAGCCACCTGCAGGGTCACTATGGATGAATGGCAATATATTTAAAATACTTAGCATATTGCTCAATAAATACAAGACATCATTATAATAGTCAGGGCTCCTGTCTCATTGACAGTCAGTTGCCCCAGAACTGTTAAGCACTACAGACTTTATAGCTATTATTTCCTTAAAGGAATAACTTAGCACACAGCCTTTAGGAATTTGGACAAGAGAATTTTCATTGTGACTGAGGTAGAAAGGGACTTTACCACGGAAAAGCTGCCATGCTGATCTGGGACACCAATTAATATCTACTCAAACATGAATGGTTGTCAAAAATGTTCTCCTTTCCCAAAAGTTCCCTATATACCACTCTCAATGAATTATAAATAATTTCAACAAACAATTTAAGAATTACCTGGTCATGTATTTCAACTCTTTTCTAATTATCTATTTCTGCATTCCCTATATGTAAAACAACTTTAAGGTCAAAATTATCCCAAAAAATATATCAATTTCTATGCTAATAAGAGCATGCGAATAGTTGATTGTTTTATGTAGCACAGTCCATTTCCCAGCAAGAGTGCAGAATTTTATACAGGCTCCTTCTCAAACATACCCATATTTATTTACATGCAGAATGATAATGCTGACCTCCTGCCAGGAGGGGGCACTCTCTGGGAAGACTACAACTTTTCTATCATCCCTCAGCACTGCTATGTGAAAGATGTCCACTGAGGGTCAAGGAGGCTGCAAAGACAATTCATCTGCTCAAGGCAGCTAACTGGCCCATGAAGGCATTAAGCCTCTTGATGATCACCTTAGTAAAATAGGCTAATAAATTAAGCTAATTCACTACAACCAATCCTATTAAAACATTTCTGTGAAGAATCAAGAACAACTGTAACTCCATTTCAACAAATGGAGGAGTTCCAAATTATAACATTTGCAAGACTAGCATAACAACAATTAATGATTAAAAACACAGTGCTAGTATTCACAATCACCACTCATTGCAGGGGACATTTATTCCCTCTAACTGAGAAAGCCTTGTTTAAAATTGAGTATCTGCATAAAAACAAGGAAGATAAAACAATTATTATTGCAGGCAATTCTATTAATGTCACATAGGGGAGGAGATAAAGCCTTTGCTCTCAAATTCCAGTTCTGTAGGAAAAAAATATGCATATATATATATATATATGCATATATTAAAATAGACCGAGATACATCAACACATATAAATAGCTCAATGCAACATCTGTAGCAGTCCTTCAGAGTATATTGCTGTTTATCAGGTTGGTAAATCGTATCAATTCTTAGTTATTTAAATTGCCAGTTGCCAGGCAACCACATCTTTGTCAACTGTCACTCTAAAGTTCCTCTGCAACATTCACTCAAGAAAAAGACAATAGTCAAAAAAATCCTGAGACACATTTCTCAGGCCAAAGAAACGCACTTGCTTTTAACACTGAGGTCAGAGTGTCTGGTAATTGAGTGACACTCGAGAAATAAAATCTGTTTAGTTATTTGGAGAAGGAGCAGTATAGGTAACCCATTGGGTGATGTAGACGCATAAAAATTGTGGGGCTTTACTAACCTAAGTTTGCTCTCCGAGACCTGGTCCACAGAAGAGGCATGTTTGTGACAGAAGCTTTCCAAAAGAAAATATTGCACTCTAGAGAAAACAGATGATTCTCAATAAAACTGATAATATATTATTCTTATAATTCCGCTTTTATCACTGAAGGATGACTAAGAATTAAGAATCACAGTAATGAACTTCTTGCTTCTGATTTTGCCCTTTCCAGACATTTAAAGCAAAGTGATTTGTTACCTTCTCATGAAAACTTCTAGGATGTATATGTTTTATTTTTATGGATGAATCCATTATTTTACTCAATGGAAGACTTAATTAATCTACCTGCAGTACAACATTTCTTCTCAAGGTAAGGCAGACTCCTGTGGCAACAAAGAGAATAGAATGCCGCATGTATACACACCACTCTCTCAAAGCAAGTACTTTTAGAATTGCGCCTCTCTGGGTATCCATTTCAGACCAGATCATCTCTAAAGTTCTTCCAGAAATCTCATTTCATAAACCATCAATATTTAAATGATATAGTTCTCAGTTGCAAACTCTGTAAAACTAAGCCAGACCAACTAATCATACTTTGTAAATATTGCTACAGCTTTAAAAAAAAAAACAGAAACATATATCTAGATACAAAGGAAATTATTAAACTGAAATTTTTTCCCAATTATGCAAAATATTTAAAGAAAAAGGGGTAACTTTATGACTTCAAGTAGGAAATGACAGATATGTATCAACTTTGAAATAAAACAATAAAAAGAAACCCTTAGAAAGCAAAGCTAGACCAAACTGGAAAAAAAAAATATTGCAAATAACCAACAAAGAATTAATACTTAATTAGTAATACTTCTAAATAAGTAAGAAAACAAAACAAGAACGATTTTAAGATAGAAGGGAAGAAATCAATAATGAACAAAAAATACAATTTCTGCAGCCAATAATTATATGACAAGCTGCTCAATGAGAAACCACATCACACCCATCAGATTGGATAACATTTTAAAGTCTTATAATCCTAGTGTTGGCAAGGATATGGAACAACTGAAATTCTCATACACTTTCAGAGAGTGTAAATGTGCAGACACCACTTAGAATAGCAATTGAAAACTATCTAGTCTAGTGGATGATGTATAATAAAAAGCCTATGTCCATGGTAGGAAGAATAACAGTCCTCTAACGGTGTTCATGACTTGATAGCGAGAACCTCTGAAAATGTTACCTTACATGGCAAAGGGGTATTAAGGTTGCAGAAGGAAATCAAGTTCCTGATAATGCCTTTTAAATTGGGAAATAGTCCTAGATTATTCAGTTTGGCCCAGTGCTTTCACACGGATTCTCAAAAGTGAGTAAGAGCGGTGCACACCTGTAATCCAAGCACTCTGGGAGACTGAGGCACCTGTATTACAAGTTCAAGCCCATTTGGCCAATTTAGCAACTTAGTGAGACCCTATCTGAAAATGTTTTAAAAAGCAATAAAGGTCAAGGATGTAGCTCAATGCAAAGGCTGGGGGTTCAGTCCCCAGCACAAAAAAACAAACAGGAAGCAGAAGAGAGAAGGCAGCTGGGTGACAACAGGACTGATGTGACTATGGAACAACAGACAGATGCGGCATCCCTAGCTGTCAGATGTGGGAGTGAGGCCTTGATCCAAGGCATTCAAGCACACTCCACAAGCCAGGAAAGGCAAGAAAACGGATTCTCTCCTGGAGGCTCCAGAACACTCCCTGCCAACCACACCTTGGTTTTAACACCGGGAGGCCCATGTCAGGCTTCTCATCTACAGAACTCTCACTTAATGTGTGTTGTTTTAAAGCAGCATGATTGGAGCAATTTACTGCAGCAGCTACAAGAAACTTAAAATAAACTAAAACTCTGAGTACCCTTAGGGACATTCTCCTCTATGTCTCTTTAGGAGAAATCATAGCAAGGTACACAATGAGACTGTAGAACAGAAATTTTGGAAATTATCTGAATATCCATAAAACATTTAAAAAACCCTAGTAACTTGTACAATATAATCCTATACAATCATTGACATAAAGGGACTAGAGCTTTACATACAGCATGGATGCAACTCAATATTGATGCTAAATTAATGAAACAAAGTAAAAAATGATTTGCATAGTATAGCATGTAAAATGCACAAAATGATGTATCAGATCAATTGATAAATATCTCACAGTTAAAAAAATTAAAAAGTGAAGAAGTATAGACACCATACTCAGGACAGTAGCCAACTCTGGGGAATGAATGAGTTACACATAGAAGGCATCAAGAATATTCGAAAGACTGGGGATTTAGCTCAGTAGTTCCAGCGCCTGCCTTGCAAGCACAAGGACCCAAGTTCAATCCCCGGTACCAAAAAAGAATATTTGAAAGGTTGTAATACTTGAAGAAAGAAAAGAAGTCTTGAACTAAATAAGAGAAAATGTAAGGATCTGACAAGAGTACAAGGCAAATAGATAATTTATTACATTTATTAGTCATATTTTATGTTTTACCAAATATTTCATAATAATAAAACAACATATGCTCAAATGATGTATTTTCAATGTGTCCACTGGCACACAGGCAAACTGGTTTTTCCCAAGTTCACAGAAAATGATCTCACCCAAGGAAGTATCTCTATTAACTTGCCAATTAAAAGACAAAAATACCAAAAAAGCAAACATCAATATTTAGCCCAACCTTTGTAACCTTCCAAGTGTATACTGAACAAGCAGATTTTTATTTTTTCTTTTATTTTAAGAAATTTCATCTTAAGCCTACAGAGTCAAGAAGTAATACACATAGGGAGGGTCTTTCCATGGGTATCCAAAACAATACACCTAGGTGTGAAGAGATCTATTTGCAAGTAGGTGGATATGCATCAGACCGTAGTTAAATATACTGTCACCTTTCAGAAAAAAAGATGGCTCACTTAGAAATAACAGGGTTTAAATAAGTAGACAAAGTAACATTCTTCATACCCTTGCTAACCTTCCATCAATAAAAATTAATCAATCTACAGCTAACAGACTGAGGAAAAAAATATAAATGTATTTTTTGTGATTCAGTATTTTTCCCTTGTTACTGATACCACTATAAAACATACTGCAATTTCTTTTTTTCTCTTTTTTAAATAGTAATGTCTGTCTAAGGCCCCCAGGGCATTATGAGAGGAAATGATTGCTCTGCTTCTTGGGAAAATGTTAAAAATGAAGGGATTTTCCACTTTGACTGCTTTTTCTCATTCTGAGCTGGAAATTTTTAACTCTTTCTCTAGGAAGCATGAATAACTGAAATCGTTGAAACTAAATTATTTTTGCTGAAAGAAAACATAGAAATAACCTAAGTATAATGTATAACTTAAATGTATGATTTGGATACAAGTAAAAGCATTTTATTGCAAGCTACTGTAATTCAAATGAAGCTTATTTAATCACTTCAAGGCCCAGGTCCCTTTCTTTTAAGCCTGAGAAACTAAGTTAATTATATTTAGTTCCAGATGGCACACAATTTGGTACCTGTGCTGCCAAAACATCAACCACAATGTAAACAGCAATACTAGCAGCTATGAAGCAAAAGTAAGCTATGAAGTGTTCCTTTGTTGTTTTCCTGACCAAGCCAACCCTGAGTTCGTATACAATGATGGCCTCAGCCAACACCTCTGAATATTGCAAAAGACTTGCATATTACAGTCTCAGGTTTAAAATCAAATATAAGCATACTATTCCATTAATTTATATAATACTATTCAAAGCGCAATGGACTAAGAACTATTGTCTAAAAAATTGATATAAGAAATAAACAAGTCTATTAACTTGTGATCCAAGCTTATCACTGTAATTGATGCCTTGCATTTGTACAGAACATCAACTCTATCAGCATTCCAGAATGCTTGAGAGAATTCTTCTTCAGTTAGATCCTTTCCTTTGACATTTTTCTCCTCTTTCCTTTTCTTTTTTTCCTCCAACCAATCACTATGGAGTTGCTTCCTGTTGCATTAACATTCTTACATGTTTATTGTGTACCCGTTCTCCAGAGAAATACCCCTCTTTTTCCATCTACCACTTCTGAAGGACACTCTGCTCTGGCGAGGACCATCTTCTCTGGGGTGCCTACTTCTATGCATCCTCCTTGATCTAACACCTTAAAATTCTCTAGCTTGCAGACAGATCTCTTGCTCTCGCACTCTTCTGCATTTGACTTTTTGAGTGAATATTGTAAGATAATCCTATAAATTTATGTCCTGTATTAGATCTATTCCCTTGCAAACTCTGACTACAATAGTCACTTTCCCATAAAATACCCAACACCCACAATTTAAAACAGAAGAGATTTATTTTGGCTCATGGTTTCAGAGGATTCAATCCATGATTGGATGGCTTCGTGGCAGAAATTACATGGTGGAAGGGTGTGGCAGAGAAAAGTTGCTCCACCCGAAGACAGGCAGGAAGCATAGAAAGAGAAGGAGCCACAGACAAGAAAATACCTTGCAGGTCACATCCCCCAAGTGACCCATCTCCTCCAATGAAACCCACAGCACATATAGCTATAAACTCTTCAAAGGATTAATCCACTTATAAGTATAGTGCCCCATGATCCAATCACATTTCAAAGACTCCTCTTCTGACTACATGAGATTTTGGGGGGACATTTTAATTCTAAACCATAACATACAGTTAGCAATAGAAAAGATGGTGACACACCAAGTGATCCATGTCACGTTGAGCTTATTTTCATCTTCTTATGCAATTATCCACCATATACCACAAAAGTTTTATGTAATGCCAACTCTAAGGATATGTCATGCTCAACCACATTCTGCACAAAATTAATATGTAATAGAGACACTCCCTGCAAATTGGGTTTTTATATTTAGCTAATTATAACAGCAATTCATCTAATTTACATAAAAATTTTGATATGGTAATTTAAAGACTCTGCCATCACCTTGCCAATAAACAGACCATTTTATATATCTTCCTAAACATATTGACCACAAGCATTTTCCATACAGAACTTTCTCAAAAATATCTTAATGTAATTACTTGTATAGAAAGGATTGACAACTGTTCTATTTCCATTTCCTGATTTCTTTGAGGAATTTTTTCAGGTTTTTAGAAATAATTATCATTAGTATTTTCTATAATATGTAAAAGTAAGACTTCAGAGATGTATTTAACAACAGGCCTAAGTGTATGGTGCACATCAGTTTAAAAAACAGGGTTTAAAAACACTGCCCTTGTGTTATTCACATTTGGGTAAGCATGTGGCACAGGTAGAGTTTTGAAAGTATCTCAACCAGATTGCTACATATAATCTAAGGAGAACCAAAACCTATGAGACCTAAAGAGTACTGGTAAGACATCTAGAGGGACTCAATATTTCTAACAATCACACTCATGGCTGTTACAATGGAGAGTTGTAAGGGAAGAGCCCACCTCAACTTGGTGCAAGGTGTGCTGCTGTGGGATTACTCCACACATTTGGGAACAGGTGGCATTGACTTTATCCCAGTGACAACTACATAGTAAGTCCTGGTGGTCTGTAAGACTCCAGTATTCAAACGCCCACTTTTTCAATAGAAGAATCTCAGGGATAAGAATGAGAAATGCCACTCAGGGTGTGAAAGATACCTGATGCATCTCCAAGGGAATTAAACTCTTTTTATGTTGGAAGCCCCTTATATTTTAAGGGTAGAGTTGCACTGGACCTAATTAATTTACTTCTTTGGCCCAAATGTGGAAACTCCTAATTCCTTCTATATCCTCTAAAATGCATTTAGAAGTAGGGAAACCAAGGAGATGCTTAGAGGTATGAGTTCTTTGTAGCCTCATCCATTTTCTCTAAGAGATAGAAGAATAACGCACCTACTGAGAACAGGTGGGAGGATAAGAATTTTTTTATTCAATAAGGACTTAGGGTAAACAAGATACAAGCCAATAAAGGAGCAGGATCAATTCAATAAAATAAGAATCCAAGAATTTATGTGGGAAAATTATGCTTCCATGAACTGATGAGGTGCTTGTGATCCCATCCAGTATTTGTTCCCTGTAATCCAAACACTGCTAAATCCTAAGATATTTAAAGTGTGTAAAGCAAACATTCCAGTAAATACCTTAGAAAGGATGGAGACCGGTTGTTTCGGTTTAGTAAAAACAAAATGGTACCAGTAACCAAGAGAGAGTGCTCTATGGAATTGGAAAGCAG
Source organism: Fukomys damarensis (assembly GCF_012274545.1). Lineage (NCBI taxonomy): Eukaryota > Metazoa > Chordata > Mammalia > Rodentia > Bathyergidae > Fukomys > Fukomys damarensis. The sequence goes on along the minus strand of NW_022900916.1, from coordinate 20,655,269 downwards.
TGAAAACAATGAGCTCCCCCAGTTCTACCCCAAGCTCTCACTACTCTGAGAGCCCCTTAGACATTTCATCAGAAGTACAAATGAGCTTCAAATGGCCCAAAAGTTTAAATCATATATAATGAATGAGGCTGTCTTCATGTCCATATAACAAGTATCCTGGCATCATGAAAATGTGCCCTCTTTTCAGAGATGTTTGGTTTCCTCTGGACTTAACCTTCTTTTCTGAATATCAAAGTTTTAAAGTATTTACTATGCAAAATTTCCTGCACAAGCAGCAGCTCAGTAAGCAGAACCCTGCCTGTAGGCGCTGATGGGTTTTTAAGACCCTCTGCACCTGGGATCAAAGGGAGGATTTTCAGATAATTTTAAACCCCTTACAAGGGTGCTCTCAAAATATTCAAGATTTTAAATTTTATCACCAGACTGAGGTGAAATATTATTTCAAATAGATAAATTTTCTGCAGTCCTGAATCGCTTTTTAAGAAACCATAATCACCTTGCTCAGATGTACTGAAACTAGCAAGGGAACAATTCAGTTTACTTTTGAAAGGACTCTGCAAAATACTCATTACCCAACAATAGAATCTGGGCTTCAGTAGGGCCTCGGTTCAATTTTAAAAAGCTTGAAGCCTAGTATGACTTCCTTGCTAATCAGGGCACACAACGTTTCACCAGCTGAAGAGGCTTGTTTTCAGAGAGGCTTCCTTAGTCTAAAGAAAAATGCTGCTCATTGAGAATTTTAGCTTTATGCAGGGACAGGAAGTCAAATTCTACTGTAGATACTAAATGAAAGAAATACTTAAATTTTATTTCCCAAATTGAGTGACCTTCAAATTAAACACTGTCAACAGACTGACTCTGTTTATGAGGTGATATTTTATTACTAAAAAACTTTCATATATGTGTGTGTCTGTGTATGTATGTGTGTGTGTGTGTATAAAGTTTGGGAGCCTTGGTACTGGAAAGGAAAAGATTAATTTTATTTTTCAAAGTATTACATAACAAGCAATAATGTAAAAAAATTCAGTTATTATTAGTTGGATAGAGTTATTTGCACAGCTAAATAATCAGAAAACCTCTAGTAGTTAATTATCTAAACATAATTACTAACAATTTCAACTGCATAATACAAAGCATAGTTTCTTTGTTTTGTTTATTTGAATTAAAATAAGAAATAAAAGCTGGGATGTTATCTGGACCTACTCCAAAAGCAGCAGAATTTTTAAAATTCTGAGTAAGATGCTATATTTTATATTTTTCTTGGTTTGGTAGGCTTAAAGAGAAAAATCTTACAAAAATAGCCTATATGGGGCCAGGGATTTAGCTCAGCAGTTCAGTGGCCTGCCTTGCAAGCACAAGGACCCGAGTTCAATCCCTGGTACCAAAAAAAATAGCCTATGTGCTTGTATTGTTATTGCAATTTTTAAAAATATATAACCAAATCCACAATACTGATCTCTTCTTTTGACCAATTCTGTCTTTTTGTAGGAGAAAGAAGCTATACTACTGCTGCCAAGAGTCCCAGAACTACTGCCTCTACCATGTCTCATGCCTCTGGATCCCCATCAAAGCCTCTTTTCTCAGATGGAAAGGACCCTGGATGTCTGGAGATTTCACTTTAGCAAGATGCAAATTTTACCCAGGCAATGAGTGCCCTGCCTTTGGGAAGAAAGAGGCTACATCTGCTATTTTATTTTTTCATGAACTAAGGTTACTTCAGGTCTTAACAGTTTTCTGTAGTGTTGCATTACTTTCTGAAGCTTCTGAAACAAATCACTACAAACTTGGTGCCTTGAAACAAAGGAATTTAGTGCTTTTATAGGTCCTAAGGCCAGAAGTCTGACATCAGTGTTACTGAGCTGGTATCGAAGTGTTGGAAGGACCATGCTCCTATGAAGGGTTCATGGGAGCATCAGGTCCCTGAGATTTCCAGCTTCTGGTGGCTGTAATCACAGCAAAAGATCTCAATGAGCACAATGCCTTCTCTCCTGTATGTGTCAAATATCCTCTGTGTCCCTCATAAGAACACATGTGATTGCATTTAGAACCTATCTGCATAATGCACAATAAGTAGAATATTCTTCCCCCTGTCAAATTCCTTCGTTTGATCATACCTGTAAAATCCTTTTTGGTCATACAAGGTAATAAGGATGAGCACATGGATATTTTGCGGGGTACCATTATTCAGCTTGCTACAGTTGTCTCATACAATTCAACATGCCACACGTTTTCTAAAACTTGCCAATTTACTTCTTTCTGACTCTCAGAAAACAAAAGAACAGCAAAACACTATCTATATAGATTATAAGCATCATATGTCCTATTAATAATTTGATATAAAATAAAATATCCTAAAAATTTAATTTTATCATGGTATAATGATATCTAATAAAATTAAATATTTGTAAGCATACTTTTCACTTACTGAAACGTATCATTTAAAAATTTTTTTCACACATGAAATTACTAAGGTTAGAAATGAAAGATTATTAGAAATGCTAATAAATGTACACATAATCATAAAATTTATTTGCTCAGAACTCTACCATGTCTCATGCTGAAAAAAAAAACACTACTCAAAGTGTAATGAAGAGACTCAGATAGTCTGTATTGAAAGACACCAGCTTTTCACCCCAGCCTTGTCCCTGACCAAATAACTTCAAGCATTTATACTATTTCTTTTATTTTCTCTCCCTCAATTTCTTAATCTGTAATATGAGAGCTATCTCTAGACATTTCCTAGCCAATCAAAATTCATAGTGAAATAGACTTGAGCCCCTAATTCACTGGCAGCTACAAGTTCAAAGTAATCCCATCTCTTTTGCTACTAGTTCCTGGAGAGGTTGCTGTCTCTACTTTCTCTGCTTCTTGGCTCTCTCCAGTACTGTAACCACTTGTGACCAAATTTGCACATACATAAATATATGTGCACACTCACACACAGAGTATACACACACACACACACACACACACACACACACACACACGCATCCTCCCCTTTACAGAAAGTTCTCCAACTTCTTTCTTCCTTCTATTCCACACTCCATCTCAGCTAAAGCCAGGAACTCTAAACCCTTCTCATTCTACTTTCCAAGCTTGTTCTTGCCCTGAATTGGTAACAGCCACAAGACAAAACCCCTGAAAGGAGAAAGGGAGAGGAGACATGCAAGGAGATCAAGAGCTCATCTCTCCCAAGAATCCTCACCAGAAAATTTTTGCAGTCAGTTTTCTTCTTAAAAGGATTTTCTTATTTTTGTCAAACTGTTAAGATATTTTCCAACATGTTACATTTTAAATGAGACAAATTATACCCACTTAAAAAGGTAGCTAATGAGAATTTAAAAGAAAAGAAATATAAAATAATTTAGCACGGTTGTTATCATTATTATACAAGAGGGACTGACATTAGATCTTTTTTTCAATGTAAGAAAATCTATAGTCAATATTCTTCAACTGACTTCACAAATTGCTGAAGTCAAAATCACAGTTTGAATCAATATTATATTCTAAGGGGCTGTCATGCATTAAAACAAATGCCAATGAATTCCACTCTGAAAACAATTTTGCATAGCTTTATTTTTAGTTTCTCAAAACTGGCCTGGTTCTCTTTTTCCTGGATAAAAAGAATTCCCTCTGAAATTTCTAATGTAACAAAAAAAGAGAGGAGTATATTTCTGGTTTTAGCCAAAAATTATTTGGGTGAGGGTAGAGATGGGCATGTAAATAAGGGTGAAACTAGAAACATAAATCTGATTCAGAATCACACTTCGTGCTTAAGAATGAACAATAATGTTCATTGTGTTGAGAAGTTACAATTGATCCTCTTCTTTTTTCTGGTTTATGCAGTCCTTGTAATTCCTTTCTACCATTAAGTATTCATATGCAATTTCTGCTTCAAATAGAGTCATGCATGAAAATCTCTAAGCTCTATTCAATCTGTGAGATTTTATAATGACAGGTATAAGTACAACTAATGGTGGAAATTAAGCACTAGCTCCATTGGTCTTGATCCATCTGAGCTATAAAGGAGTTTATATGGTCACCCCAAGGCTCATTTCTTTCTCTAGCAGTTCTTTCATAATACTTCTTAATTAATATATACCATGACATTAATGAAAAATAATATGCTATCCAGTAGAATTAGGAATAAAGCAGATCTATTACTCAGCCACAGAGAATTTTGTCTCTGAAATACCAAGCCTCTTGCTAAGGAGACTTGAACTTTAAAGCACTCCCACAGCACAAATGCAAAGAACATTATGGTGCCAAGGAATCAGCACATTTACAGGAAACTTCCACAATGGTTGTAATGGACCAATTCCAGGAAGGTGAGTGTTACAATCAAAGCTAAGTTTCACTCTGTTGGCACTCCCTAAGAAGTGGCACTCACATTAAAGCAGAATAATATTTTAATTTTTAAAATCCAGATAGATGGATAGAGATGTATATATGTGCATATAGATAATACAGATATGTAGATGCAGATAACGTTTAAAGAATAACTTTAAGCAAGAAAATAAGAAAGTAAAATGTAATGCCACAGAAATGTTGTATGCTCCCCATAGCAACTTCCAGTAGTCAAATGGTTTTTCTCAGAGTAAGCGACATGAAAGCATTTAGACAAATATGCTGCTTTCTCTTTCTATAAAAATCATTTTTCCATTTTATGCTTTCAGTTATCTGTCTCAAGTTCCATTTTAAACACAAAACAACCAACAAAAACGGAGCCCATTTAAATCATTTAGAAAGGTGTTCGTGTATAGTTTGCTAAGTGAAAACGTTCATTTCTGCTGAATAACTTGTATATCCTATAATTGTAAAATTGAGCCAAGGGATAATAACCAGAAAAAACAGACATCATACACTGCTAAAAATAAGCTGATGTCAAAGCCAGCAGACTTAGCTCCTAAGTTCACCTAAAATGACAAGAAGTCAGGCTGTTTCTCATCTCAAGGCATGGATATTTGACGAGTCTTCTCATATGTCATCCAGAATATCGCCACATCTTAACTAAAAGCTTAGTGGATTTTTTTCCTTCAGAGGGTGATATGAGGAATGAATTTACTCTAAATATATTATGAGATTTTGATATATCCAAAGGCTATGATTCTTTTCTGTGATTAATCCTGTTTTTTACTGACATGCAATGGGCAACTTTGGTAGAACGAGTTCTGATTTGAACCAGAGTTCACAGCTCTGTGTTTCTGTGTAATTAATTTCCAATGTGATTTGTGACAGAAACTAAGAGTTGGGGTGGGGAAGAGCAGTATGAACCAAGATTTGCTTCCCTTGACAAACAGACCTCTGGTATTACCTGTGTCCATGATGGAAAGTTTCAACTGCATGAGAAGGTAGAGGACCCAGAGTTAGTCCAGGACCCAAAGTTCATAACCAGTTGATTTAACTCCAAGAGTTATTTTAAAAGACTGTTAACCTCAGATTTTACAAAAATAAAATCAATAGAAAAACAATGTCATCCTACTCAACAAAAGGGGAGCAGGGCATGTTGGGATTCTGATATAAAGAAATAATCTCACTGAAAATACTGTTCTTCATTGTCAGCCTTGCACAAACTATCTTGCTGAAGACAAATTGAGGCCAAATTCTTTATTTTACAGATAATAAAATTAAGGTATCACAGGTCCAAGAACTCTGCCAAGGTCATTTAATCATGCTATACCATTTTCTGAATAATGCTACTCAAAGGAACCTACTGTCTTCTTCAAAAATGATTCATTTCTTCCATTTAATTCAGAAAGTAATACTAAGGTTTTTTATCCTCAAAAAGAATAGGCAAAAAAACTTCAATCACAACTTTTGAATATATTCAGATATGACAAAATATTTTACCTATTGCTCCTCGTATTACTACAATCTTATGAGAGTTTCTAAACACCTTGAATGTAGTTCTTTTTTACTTCTGTAGTTAGCAATTTGTAGACCACTGTGGATTTTGGAAGCTACTAATTGTCTGAGGAAAAAAAGAAACAACGTCACTGGGACACATTGGTACACTGAAGGAAAGAAAAAGCCCTTAATTGCTGTGACTTGGGAGCAAAGGGAAAGAAGCAAATGAAAATGCAATACAGGATTTTTTAAAGAGGCATGTGAAGGTGTTAGAGAATGGAACACATTCAACTCTTATTTCTCTAAGTCTGTAATTACCACCTGGCCCAAAGAACAAGCAGTGATTCTCCATAATCTATCTGTTGCCATTAGCTGAAATAGCTCTTAAATGCTTGCTGTCAGCTTCTTTTTATCTAAAACAAATTGGGAAAGGGAGTATCTTTAATTGTGACTGCTATTATCAATCATTACCAACATAATTTTTAAATTTTTTAATGCTTAGATTGCCAAAAGAAAAGATGAAGGCGCATAACAGCCTACCCTGCCTGCTTTCTTTGCAGAAAGAGTCTGAAGTCCTTTCTCAGATTAAGCACTTCATTGCTTCACAATAGCAGATTTGCTTCCACTGTCCCTTCCTTGTTCCTAACACTGGTGCTTCTTTTCTTCTTTCATATTCATGGTGGTGGGGTGCTGACAGTGCCCAAAGCTCTGGCTCAGGAACAACTCTGAGCTTACTTCAGAAAGTGGTTCAGTAGTACCCTTCACATGCACAAATGGACTAAACTAGCACTAACCATAACATTCTGTCTTTCAGCAGATTCTGTATATCTAACTAGCTATCAAACTGCGCTAGTAGTTATCAATCAATCAGTATTTATCAAGTTCTTACTAACAAGTATTAAGCACCAAATCGTCACAGTTTAGTTTTAAAACAGTGGCTCCTCCTTTTTAAAAAACCACTAGCACATGTTTGGGTAAGGATTTGTTCTTTACAAGACTTCAAAATACACACTTGTGTCAGCTTTTCATCATTATGACAAAATACCTGATACAAATCAACTTAAAGGAAGAAAGTTTTATTACGATTCACAGTTTCAGAGATTACAGTCTATGGTCACTTGACCCTATTCCTTTGGGTCTGAGGTGGAGCAAAACAACATGGTGGGGAGCACACGATGGAAGAAATCTGTTTAACACATGGTGCAGGGAACGAAAGGTGAAAGAGGAAAGTATGTAATACCCCTTTCAAAGATACACCCCAGTGGCCTTTCCCTCGATTGGGCCCCACCTCAAAATGATTCTACCACTCCTCAGTAGTACCACAGGCTTGTAACCAAGCCTTTATTACATGACCTTTGGGACAAGACATGTAAGACCCAAACCATAACACTTTCCAAGTTTTCATCTTATTTGTAAGGGCATGGAAGTCTTATGGAAAATATTTATTACATTACAAAGTCTCACTTGAGATTTCTAAATCTTGTGTTTGTTTTGGCAGCACATATACTTTAAAAGGTTTTCTGATTTTTTAGGTGAAAAATCAGATTTGAGGAACAGACAAGAGAAAATGGCAATCTGTAAAGATTTCTAAACACTGAACAATAATGAATAAACAAGAAGGGCCATTCTCAGTATGGATTTTACTACTCCATTTGAGAATATGGAAACTGTTCTAAATTTGTATGCTGCTGATGATATGGGGGAAAAAAAAGAAAGAAACCATCACTGGAATAAGCTGGTGCACTGAAGGCAAGAAGAAGCCCAAAATCGCAGTGCCTTGGTACAAAGAATAAGAAGCGAGTGAACATATGATGTGGATCCATGTATATAAAATAGTCAGCACAGATAGCCATAAAGGGAAAAAGTAGACTAATAGTTGTCTAGGGTTGGGGGGATGGAGGTATCCAGGTGATGAAAATATTCTAAACTTGAAAGCGATGATAGCTGTACAACTCTGTACGTGTACTAAAAATCACTGAATTGTATACTTTAAATGGTTAAGCCATATGGTAAGTAAATTATACCTGATTAAATAAAGCTATTACCAGAAGGAGTCATACATTGGAAAATGGAACACAAAGAGAAATACATGCAAGGAGTAATTTAGAAAAGGAAAATAAACATGAGGAGCTAGGAAAGTGATGGTGAATGTTTTAGAGACAAGGGCCCAAACTGCAACCCAAAACCCACTTATTTATCACAAAATGCCAACACTGTAATTACACCTGAATATTGAGGTTTCAGTTTATCAAAAACTCATACTTTAATATATTTGGTCCTAAAAGAAAAACAACACACCTGTCAGATTTGCCACCACTTTATGAACAGCATTGCCTCGTCTCATACCTCTAACCCTCAGAGATGCTTTCACTTGTCTGAGGCCACATGATTCTTTCCCACTTCAGGAACCTGAAATATATCACATAATATGTCTGATCCATTCCTTATTAATGGAATTGTTTTTTGGGTTTGGTTTTCTAGACACTCAAGAATAGGTCTCTCTCTCTCTTGGCCTAAGTGCTACTTCTTCAAAGAATTTGCATATATCCAACTAGAGTAGGTGACATTGTTCTTTCTCACTTCAACTGCTATGCTGTCTCAACACTGATCTCAGTTCACAATTACATAACCACTTATGTGGACTCTTTTTGCCTTCTCCATTGGGTGCATGCTGCATGGTAGCAGGAACTATGTTTTGAGCCTACCACAGTTTAGAGGCCAGTTCATAGAGAAAGTATTTATAGGGTAATGAATGGATTAAGAATGAATGAGTGGCTATCTTAATAATGTCTTACAAGACTTCACAAGTTACAGATAAATGAATATGTAAAAATGGATAAACAGAAAGTGAAGCATTTAATCAACATATTATAATAAAATTAAATACTCCATTTTTCTCATTTTAATATTATATTAAAACTGCATAGAGACATAAATCAAATAAAAACTGGTTAAATTTATGTGTACATGCCTTTAGACCATTAGTACAATAAAAATCTGCTAAATGCTTATTAATAGACTTAGTAATTAGGGTTAAAAAGATGAATAAAATGAGTTCTCTCATTGAACTTAAAACCTAGCATAAGAGAAGGTATGTTATAACACTTCTGGAATTAACAGAGAGAAGAAACAAAATAAATCTACCTAGGCATGTGAAGAAATTCTTTGAGATCCTTTGATGTATATGTGTGTGTGTGTGTGTATATACACATATATAATATCAGTTTTTATTTTCTGATAAAATGAGTTAAAGAAAATCATATGCTGTATACATTTTACATATAAAGACATACACTTAGTGATTTCTTCAGTAGTCATACAAATAGTAAATAAGAAGTGAAAATAGGATTCAAATACCAGTCTTCTTGCTCCAATCGCAGCATCATTTTCTTAACATATCTGAAAGGTTTAGGAGTTTGTGTTATATATTCTTTCTTTTTTAAAAGCACAGGGAGAAAAATAAACTCTGGAAATCCAGAAAAAAGCATACGAATCTACCATTTTTGGAAAATTTGCTCCTAAAATTTCATCCTGTCAGAATGTCAAGGAGGGAAGAAAAGTCAAGAAGGGAATGAGGAATGAAGGAAGAGAAAAAAGGGAGGAGAAAGGAGCAGAGAAAGAGAAGAAAGGGGGAAGGGAATCAGTATTAGATGCACTCATTACAAGGAATAAAGAGACATGGTACAAATGAAGACCCACCCACTAGGTAGCTCTCTTACCTACCCCTGTCACTTAGGTAAAACATGCCTTCATCCTAGTGTCTCTACAGTCGAATCTAAGTGCATTACCATCTGCAAAGACCCTGGGGAGAGCCTTTCCAGATGCACTGTTTCTATTCCAAGGGTTCTGCATACAGTTCAGATGGTTCTTGTAATCACTCAGCTATGCTAAGGTCCTGAGAAGCAGTTCTGAAAAGGCTTCAAATGGCTTGGGGTTTCCCAAACCTGCTGGGCCAGAAACAAAGCAATGAAGACCTCAGAGATGATCCAGTCCTAACCCTGCTTTATTTTAAAGAAGAAAAAGCCTATGTCTAAAGAGATTAAATGAGTCAATCAGTAGCATAGCTAACAGCACACTACTTCTGCTTAGTGGTCTGAAGAGTCTGGGTCCCCAAATTAAATCCTTTACTTAATAAAACAATTCTCCTCAGTGAGAAGATCCAGTGGTCTTCCAGCCTAGTTTCTAAGTTTTTTGTTTTTGTTTTTGGTAAAGACACAAGATTCCTACTGTTTTAGTAGAGTACATAGGTTCTGGCTTGAGTTCACTTCATTGAGACGCTCCTGGGCTACCACTACCTGAGTTATGATTAAGTGTTTAAATGCTGAGTGTTTAAATGATTTCTTACCTTCTCCCACTGTGTTCTTTTTTTTTTTTTTATCTTATTGAGTTTATTGGTACTTAAGTATACAGAACAGTTGCATTCATCATTGGGATCTTGTACCTTTACATGATAAGTCTTTTTTTCCCCATACCCTGCCCTCCCTTCACCTCCTCCACCCTACCCTATTTACAAAGTCTTTGTTTCCATTTTTTCCTTTTCTTATTTTTTTCTTGTCCCTTATTTCCTTTCCCCTGCCCTTCCCACTTCCCCTATACCTTTAGCACTTTTCTTCCTATTTAGATTCTCACTTTTTTCCCCATACCCTGCCCTCCCTTCACCTCCTCCACCCTACCCTATTTACAAAGTCTTTGTTTCCATTTTTTCCTTTTCTTATTTTTTTCTTGTCCCTTATTTCCTTTCCCCTGCCCTTCCCACTTCCCCTATACCTTTAGCACTTTTCTTCCTATTTCACATTTATCAGTCATACAATTGGTATCTTATTTACACTTTTACTCCCACTGTATTCTGATGGCTCGAGTTTTTTAAAAAATTATTGTACAAAGTTTCAGATAAATAATTCTGAAGTATAAATATGTCCCTTGTAATATCTGAATCATACTTACACAGAAAACATTATTTGTTGATAATATGAATTAAAATTTAACTGAGTTTCCTATAATTTATTGGATAACCTACACCCTGGTGACAAGAATGAGCCCACAAATCATACCAACTCTGATTTATATCCCAGCACCACTTATGACTTTGTTCAAGTTCTTTTAATTCTGAGAGTCACTTGGAATCTGAAAGGGTTGCTGCATAACCAAAATTAGGTAACACTCAAATTGCCTATACATCAATGCATCAATACTTACTTGTCCTACTGACCTTGTGTACTTATTAATTGTGTCTGATGTGGGCTTGGATTATAAAACCACTTACCTTGATGTAATTATTAATTTTAATCCCAATTACTCCTCTACGAACTAAAATAATATGCAGGGTACTTAAAACTTTATAATTGAACTGCTACTATCTGTAAAACAAACAGAAAAGTTTGATTTATGAAAAATGTTTAGGGCAAATTGATTGCTATCCCTAATAAACTCTTACATTCATAAATGGGTACTTTCCACAGAAAGACTGAACTTTCTGTGGTCAATAAACTAAATTGAAAAACCTCTAGCCAACTGTAATAAACACAGAATTGAAAGCTAATAAAACACCACAGGGCATTTCAAGGTAACTCAGCAGGAGAGAGCTCACCAATATAGATGTGTTTACAGATGGTGACTACAGATATAATAATTAATCTGCTTTTGAACTAATGAACAAATCACATGCTTCCTTAAAAGACAAAGCACAAAGCTTTTAGCTGCTAATTAAGTTCAGGAGTGGAATAAACACTTGATTTGCAGTAAAGGATAAGGCTCATAAACAGTAATATACAGCTATCCAAGTCGTGCCTGTCTGACTCAGAAAAAACAAGTGCCCTATTCAGTAAGTACAAATTGACCAAATGTTATGATTCACCTATGGTTTTTGAGTCTTAACAAGATCCCTTATAATTTATTATTACATATAATATAGTTCCATCTTTTGCAAAGAAATGATACTGCTAAATGTAGTGTTTAAAACTAATACAATAAATATAAAGCTTGTAATTCAACCACAGAAAACAGAAGTGAATCAACACTAAAATTCTAATAAGAAGATGGCAGCATGGCAGACTGCTGAACAGCAGAGAAACAGCCTCTCTGAGATTTGGTGTCCACACACTGGAATATAGCAACATGAAGAAGAGGGAAGGAAGTGGGTCCCTGGGGCCCAGCAAGGATCTGAAGCAAGAACTGAAGCCCATGGAAAGAGCAAAGCAAGAGACCTCAAAGTAGAAGGAACTGGCAAGTGGTGCTTTCTCCCTGAGCCTTGACTCACTTTGTGGGAGGGGCAGCACGAACCTGCAGACCCATAGTGACTACTGGCAACCCCAGAGGTCTCCACAGAGAAACACACCAGTGGAATGGAGCAGGGGTCACAGCAGACTGCAGTGACTGATGAGTTATTCGGGTTCAATGTCTCCCAGGAGAGGACAATGGGTCTGTAGCAATCTTGGAGAGAAATTAACTGAGTTCAGAACTCAGAGAGGCTGTGGGCTGACTCCATCTGGCAGCTCCCAATGTCAAGGTGAGGCAGAACTGAGTTCAAGTTAGCAGGAGGTCAAGAAACCAAGTTTAAGCCAGCAAAAGGCATATGGAGTGTTGTACACTGAACAAATCAAATTCCAGCATCACAGCCAGAAACCAGTGTGAACTTCAGTGGAACTAACAGTGTAGGCTTGCTAGGATTATGTGCTACCCCACTGTAAATCTATGGCATTGATCTGGGTTCTGTCTGCCATTCTGTTTACCGTTACCAGCAGAAACATGCCTGAAGAAAACATTTATTTTTCGGCTTTTCTTTTTTTTTTTTTCCTGTTTTTTGTTTTTCTTTTCTTTTTTCTTGATTGCTCTCATTTGTATATGAATGTAAATTCTGTTTCTGGTTTTCTTCTTGTTGTTCTGGTATATTCCTGTTTTTATTTCTTTCCTCTCTCTTTCCCTCATGTCTTCTTCACCAGTTTCCCAAAAGTCACATAATCTTCCTATTTCTATCATTCTTGCTTCTAATCTCTTCCCCTTGTTCTATTTCTCTATTTTCCCCCTAATCTCTTTTAAATTTTCTCCCAAGGATAAAATCACCATATTGTAGGAAATTTTTAAATGTAAACAATTTCCTGGTTTGTTTTAGATTTTGTTACAAAACCACAAATATGGCTAATAAGGTTAAAGGTGGCAAATTAGTAGTTACCACAGTTTGTCATGTTCTAGATTGTGTTTGATGCTATTGTTGTTGCTGATTATACTAATTTAGCTAAGGTGACATAATTGTTCTAATCAGTTATTCTTCCTGGTATGCCAAGATTAAGATTGTCTAAGGATCATAAACAATACAAAAGTCAATGCCAAAGAACCACTGGCTAGCCCAAATAGGCAGCAACTTCAAAGCACAAAGTCCTGAGTTCAATCCCCAGTACCCCAAAGAAAAAAACTACCTACCATAAGCAATTTACAAGCATCAATGCAGGAATTAAATTTAAAAAAAAAAAGACAATGAGAAGACACTTAAGCAAGATGGAACCCTAGACTTCCAATTCACCAAAGGCAAACCTGGGGGCAACGAGGTGGGACAATTTGAAAGCTACCCACCTGGACTCTCTGAAGTGGTAACAATGGAAGTAAAAGCAGATGAATAAGGCTCTAGAAAACACCAAATCAGAAATATCTCTCAGATAACTACAGAGATAGTGACCATAATGGAAGACATGGTTAGTGACTAGAACAGATACAGATAAAAAAATGCAGGAGCTTAAGAAAATGATGGAAACCATGAATGCCTGACATGGGGGGGAGGAATCCATGAAACAGATTTAAACAGATATCCATGAGATTAAAAATTCCATTGAAAGTATATGTGGCATATGCAGCAGAATGAGCCAATATGAAGTCATGATAGTAGATATAGAAGACAGCTTTGAGGTTAGTGATCATATAAAGAAAGATTTCTTAAAACTATCAAGGGACTACAAAAAAATCAATCCTACAGCTGCTACATGATGAAAACAGTAACGCAAGATTGACTGGAGTCAATGAAAAAGTATGAGATAGTGTAAATGATATTTTAAAAAAACAGTTTACAAAAGTAAAGACAGAAAACTTCCCAAGCGTGGAAAAAAAATATAGGTGACATATAGATAAGTGAGGCACACAGAACTCTACTTAGCCATGATGAAAAAAAAATCTACACCAAGGCTTATAATAATCAAGATTCCAAAAATTCAATATAAGAACAGAATTATTAAAAACTGTTAGAGAAAAGAAACAAATCACATATAAAGGAAAGACCATCAGAATGACAGACTTCTCAATACAAACCCTCAAGTCAAGGAGAGTTCATGGCAAAATATTTCAAGCCCTAAAAGAAAACAATCTCACCTCAGAATAATGTACCCTACAAAATAATCTTTCTAAATTGATGGAGAAATAAGATACCTCTATGACCAAGAACAGCTGAAGAAATTCATGACTACCAAAGCAGCACTCCAAAATGTTCTGAAGGACATTCTAGAAAGAGATAATGAGGAGTACAACTCCATGAACTCCAACAGAATGCACCAGACAAGACAATCAATTAAACAGAGGGGGATAAAAGGGAACCCCAAAACAGGAAAATAACATGACAAGAATAAGTCAATACATATCTGTTATACCCAATGATGAATGTAACTGTACTGAATATTTTAAAAGTACCAATAAACTCAATGAAAAAAATATATATCATTTATAACCATCAGTGTAAATTGTCTCAATTCACCAAAGGAAATAGATTGGCAGACTGGATTAAGAAGCAAGATCCAACAATATGCTACATACAAGAAATACATTTAATTTAAAAACAAATTTCCAGACTGAAATCAAAGGATAGAAAACAATACTCCATGCAATAGGAAACTGGGAAAAACAGAGGCAGCTATTTGCAGACAAAGTGGATTTCAAGACAAGACTAATTAAAAGAGACAAAGAAGGTCACTATATCCTTGTAAAGGGAACAATACAAGAGAAAGATATTACAATCATAAGTATAAATGCATGAAATACCAGCCCACCCAACTATATAAAACAAATATTAACAGACATTAAAAATCAAAACAGCACGAATACTATTGTAATGGGGGACCTCAATAACCCACTGTCACAAACAGGCAAATCAACTAGACAAAAAATCAATAAAGAAATATCAGAACTGAACCAAACTTCTGAACAAATGGACTCAGTAAATGTCTACAGAGTGTTCCACCCCTCAACATCAGAATATACATTCTTCTCAGCTTTACATAGGATGTTCTCCAAAACAGACCACATACTAGCTCACAGAACATGCTTAAGTAAATGCAAAGGAACTGAAACAATCCCATGTATAGTATCAGACCATAGTGCAACGAAATTGGAAACCAATGGCAAAAGAAACCACAAGAACTTCATAAACACATGTAAATTAAATAATTCACTCCTGAAAGACCAATGAGTCACAGATGAAATTAAAAAAGAAATTAGGCAGCTTCTACAATTAAATGATAAAGCCAATACAACATACTGGAACTTGTAAAACACAGTGAAGGCAGTTCTATAAGGGAAATTTGTAGCAGTGAATTCTAATATCAGAAAAACAGAGCAAGCTCAAATGAACAACCTAATATGGATCCTCATGCTGTGAGAAAAAGAAGAGCAAGTTGAGCCCAAAACTCATACAAGGGAAGAAACTATAAAGATCAAAGCAGAAATTAATGCAATGCAGATGAAGAAAACAATACAAAGAATAAATGAATTGAAGAGCTAGTTCTTTGAAAGATTAAATAAAATTGACAAACTCTTAGCCAAACTTACCCCCTCCTAAAAAAAAAAAAAAAAAAAAAA
>NW_022900916.1:20617301-20639018 GCF_012274545.1 Fukomys damarensis | reverse complement strand
AAAAAAAAAAAAAAAAAAAAAAAAACTCAAATCTAGCTAGAATGAAAAGAGTGAAATTACAATGGATCTGGCATAAATCCCAAAGATCATCAATACTTACTTTGACAACCTGTATTCTAATAAGATGGAAAACACAGAAGTGGGAGATTACTAGATACACATGAATTACCAAAGCTGAATCAAGAAGATATAAAAATTCCAAATTAATTAATATCAGTAATGAAATTGAAAATGTAATTAAAAACCTACCAGCAGGGCCTGGGATTTAGCTGGTGGTTCTGCCACCTGCCTTGCAAGTGCAAGGTCCTGAGTTTGATCCCAGATACCAAAAAAAAAACAAAACTACCAACTAAGAAAAGCCCAGGCCCTAATGGATTCATTGCTAAATTGTACATGAAATTTAGAGAATATCTAATGCAGAAACTTCTTAAACTCTTTAATGAAACTGAAAGGAAAGCAATATTCCCAAATTAATTCCTGAAAGCAAGCATTGCCCTGATACCAAAACCAGAGAAGGATCCAACCAAAAAAAGAGAACTACAGGCCAATCTCTCTAATGAACTCAGTTGCAAAAATCTTCAATAAGATACTTGGAAACAAAATCCAGTAAATTATCAAGATTATACACCAAAACCAAGTAGGATTCATGCCAGAGATGTGGGGGTGGTTCAATATATGTATATCAATAAATCTGATATACCACATTAACAGAGTCAAGGACAAAAACCATAGGATCATCTCAATAGATGCAGAAAAAAATATTTGACAAAGCCCAACACCCATTCTTGATAAAAACCCTACAGAAAATTGAAATAGATGGTCTTTATCTCAATCTGATAAAAAGCATGTATGACAAACCAACAGCCAACATCATACTAAATGGACAAAATCTGAAAGGTTTTCACTCTAAAATCAGGAACTGGGCCACTCTTATTCAATGTAGTTCTGGAAACATTAGCCAAAGCAATTAGACAAGAAAAAAATAAAAAGAATAAGGATAACAAAGAAGTTAAATTATCATTATTTGCAGATGACAGGATATTCTACATAAGACTCCAAAAACTCCACCAAAAGACTTTTAGATTTAATAACCAAATTCAGTAATATAGCTGGATACAAAGTGAACACTCAAAAATCAATAGCATTCCTGTACACAAAAAACAAACTCACTGAGAGACATTAGGAAACAATACCTTTGAAATAGCATCCAAAAACATGAAATGCCTAGTAATCAATCTAATGAAGGAAGTAAAAGACTTTTACAATGAAAATCACAATACTCTACAAAAGAAGACTGAAGAGGATATCAGAAAATAGAAATATGTCCTTTGTTCTTGGGTAGGAAGAACCAATATGGGGGAAATGGCCATATTTCCAAAATTGCTATGCAGATTTAATGAAATTCTGATCCAAATATCAATACCATATCTCACAGAATTAGAGAAAACAATGCTAAAATTCATTTGAAACCAAGAGAACTCACATAGCAAAAACAATTCTGGGCAACAAAGGCAAGTCAGGGGCACCACAATCTCTGACTTGAAATTATACCACAAAGCTACTGTGACAAAAATATCATGGCACTGGAAAAAAAAAAAAACCCAAGAATCATTGAAACAGAATAGAAGATCCAGAAACAACTTCAAACATACTTAACCACATTATCTTTGAAAAGGAGACAAACACTTTCACTGGAAGGAAGTTATCTTCTTTAATACATGGTGCTGGAAAAAGTGGCTTTCCACATGCCAAAGATTAAAACTAGACCTAAATCTTCCACCATGCCCTGAAATAAAATAAAAAAGGATCAAAGATTCCAATATTAAAACAGAAACACTTACTCTGCTGGAAGATAGAATAGGTAGAAGAACTCTTGAAGACATTGGTGTAGCCAAAGACTTTATGAACAAAATCCTGATCACACAGGAATTAACAAAAGAATCAACAACTAGGATCTCATCTTATTAAAAAACTTTTTCACAGCAAAAGAAACCACCATTAGAGTGAAGAGAAAACCCACAATGTAAAAAAAAAAAAAAATTGACAGCTGTTTCTCAGAAAAAGGACTAATATCTAAAATGTATAAAGAATGCAAAAGTATCACACTCCCCAAATTTAGTGATCCAATAAAAAAATAGGCATCTGAAAAGGATAGGCACTTCTCAGATGAAGAAGTAGAAATGGCAAATAAATATATGAAAAAATGTTCAACATCACTGGTCATTCAAGAAATACAAATTAAAACAACACTAAGATTCCATCTCCCTCCAGAAAGAATGACAATTATGAAGAAGTCAACCAATAACAAATGCTGGTGGGGCTGTGGGGAGAAAAGAACTCTTTTCCACTGTTGGTGGGAGCACAGACTGGTACAATCACTATAGAAATCAGTGTGAAGATTTCTCAAAATGCTAAAGCTAGAGGTTTTATTTGACCTAGTTATTCCCCTTCTTGGTATCTTCCCAAAAGAATTAAAAGCATCATACCACAGGGATATATATACACATACTCATGTTTATAGTGGCACAGTTTCTAACAGCTAAATAGCTAAATTTTGGAAACAGCCTAAATGCCCATCAACCAATGGATAAAGAAGATGTGGGGTTTTTTTATACAATGGAATATTACTGTGCTATAAAGAAGGATAAACTTGAATCATTTCTAACTAAGGATGCACCTTGAGACCATGCTTTTTAGTTAAATAAACTGGACACACATGTTTAAATACCACATTATTTCTCTGGTGTGAAATATTGAAAGTGTAAATAAGCATCAAAATGTATAATTAATATTATGTAATAGGAAGAAAAGGTCTAAGAGTACAGGAAGTGGGAGGGGTAGGGGAAAGGTAAAAAGGGAAAAGAAAAAAATATGTGAAAAGGAAAAACATGGAAACAATATCTCTGTAAACAGGGAAGGGTGGAGGGGGTGAAGGAAGGGCTGGGAAATAGGGAAAAATAAGAACCAAGATAAGTCATGCAAAGGTAAAAGATCCCAATGATGAATGTGACTGTATTATATACCTAAAATGTACCAATAAATTTAATAAAGATTTTTTTTAAAGGACCAAAATGTATAATAGATATTGGGCAACAGGAAGAAAATGTTCAAATGAGAAGGGTAACAAGAGGGGGGGAGGAAAATGGGAAAAAAAGAAGCAAGCTAGCTCATGTACATACACAAATTCCCTATGATGAATGTTATCATGTTTATCTAAATTTTACCAATAAAAACTCAAAAAATAGTAAATAAAATAAAATTCTAATGAATCAGTTTTTCTCCTCCTTTATAAGTATTTAGTGCAGCTGACCATACAAATAGAAAGAATTTCTGGTATCACATTTAACAGAATCAGACTCTTGCTCATAGATGAAACAGAAAAGAAGGAAGAGGACAAACAGATCCAGCGTCTGCAAACTGCAGCCCACAGGACTGTTTTTGCATAACCACAAGTAAGAGTGTTTTTCCACATTTTTAAATGGTTAAATAAAATTTAAAAAAAGAAAAATATTTAATGACACATGAAAATTCTGTGAAACTGAAAGAAGCCAAAGGAAGTTGTCTGTAGAACTGTGTTGCCTGAACAGGACCATCGTCATTTGCTGAGCTACTATGTATGGCTGCTTTTCTGCTACATGGCCAGAGAACGCACAACACGGACCAGGTGGCCCAGGAAGCCTAAAATATTTATTATCTTGTTTATATTAAGTGTGATTAATATGCAAGCCCCTAATAATAGATAAGTAGATAGATGACACCAACTATAATCCTGGATTGCTTATGTGTCCCAAAAGGTTTCCAAAGCATAATTAAAATCACCACAGCATTTCGGAATTTACTTTGCCATCACTTACAAAATGAACCACAGTGATCATGAACTAATCCTCATTTTAACACCTTTCCTTGGAAAATGGACATTCAAATATGATCCATAAAATCAAGTTACCTCTCCTAGCCTGGAGCAGATGATTTCTTTCCCACCAACCCCTCCCTACATCTTTTTCTCTTGGTCCCACAAATCTGTGACGGTGTCTTCGCTGCCCTTTCCCCTCTCCAGCCCTCACCTACCCGCACTGCAAGTTCTCCTCCGCAGTGTCCCTGCAGGCAGAAGGTGAGTGGCAACTTCAGCCCCGTACTCCTGCAGCTCTGCCAGGCACCAATCTGCATGAACACCTTTCTCCTCTCTCCCCTCAAACCTGGCTATTTCATGAAAATACAAGTAGATCTTATTTCAATATTCTGGATGCAAGGAAGCACTATTATTCCTTTTATGTACTTTACGCACTTCAAGAGTGGAATAAAAGAAAGGAATGGTCTAAGAGGCAACAGTGGGAAGAGTGGAGAAGCTCCACCATCAGTGATTCCTCTGCTTCTAAGAATATCAAAAAAGTAAACAACAAAACAACAAAAACAAAATGCTAAGAAATGTTAGTCAGGTTTTTCTGTTCTTTTGGGGCTCAGAAGCAGAAATGTTAAAAAAAAAAATACTGTGAAATTGTGTGTTGCTCCACATACGCAACAGAAAGACAAAAACTGTCAAGAACAACAGCCAGGGGAGGGACAAGCAGAACCAGATGAACCTCTTGGGTTTTCAAAATTAGTAAGAAATAAAACTAAGACCCAGGAACTCCCCTAGAGTTCCATTATCAGAAGGTCTCATCTGGGCAAGCTGTCCCCACCCCGATGCCCACATATTTATGAGCTTCTTACAGGGAGTTACACAGACACAGGAGAGCTAAGAAGGACTACACTGCCTGTAACAAAGTAGGTACTCCATAAACATTTTTTGAATGAATAAATCAAGGACAAAAATGATCTATCCCACATCCTTATTTTATAGAAACTGAGTCAAGGAAGGAAAAGCACTTTACTTTTCAAAAATCACATAGCTTGTTGGAAAGTTAAAACAAAATCTTAGATGATATTACCCTGCCCTTGCCCAGGCCAATGTTCTCAGTGGCAAATGTGTGGAAGATTTAGATAATATTAACCCAACAGATAGTCCACCTTCTTTGTCAACAAATCTCTAAATTAGCTCAAGAACACTCTTAGAGACGGTAACCATCTGCCCACCCCAGAAAGACAAAGTGTAAGCCAAGTCCAACAATGATTCTCAGGAGCTGGTGACTGGTTTAGAGCAAATTTGTGACTCCAGAGTTCTGGCCAATAATATTTAAAGGGAAATCTGCTAGAGAGAGGCTGGGGAAATATTTTCCTCATTAAGATCAAAAGACCACTCCTTATTCCTCACCTTTTGAAGTTTCTTATGTGAGGCTGTATTTGCAGCTACTACAGAAATCTTATAACCATGAAGTTATAAAGATTTCAAAAAAACCTAAGCTAGGCCAGGGATTTAGCTCAGTGGTTCCACTGCCTGCCTCATAAACACAAGGACCCGAGTTGGATCCCCGGTACTAAAAAAAAAAAAAAACCTAAGCTAACTAGAACCAAGTTCACTGAGCTATCAAATTAACCACTGTTGAACTGCTTATACTAGATTCCATATGTCAGAGAACAAACTCAATTATTTATGTTGAGTAGTTTCTTGCCTGTAGCCAAAAGTGTGTTGTCACACAGCCACCTCTGGAGGACACCTGCTCCCTGCCAACCTTCACCCTATTACAGTCTTCATCCCAGGTCATAGGAACCACAGATAACATCTCTGGGGGAAAATGCTGATTCTCATGCCAAATGGGAGAAGAATTTTTAAATATTTAGTTTCACCCCAGTAAAGCTGTAGTCTATTCCAAGCTAAACTCTAAATGCATTTTTCCAATAGAAATATTATTATATATGTTGTGTGGGCCCCATGATGATTTTAGAGCAGAAATTATACAATATGGTTTAAATAGGCTTTTGTGGGTTGGCCTGGAAACCTAACATTGTTACTATGGAAAAATGTTTCAAACTCCAAACTCTGTTCCCAATGAACTTTTCACTGCAACCTATTTTAAATTGGGGGGTTGCATATCTATTTATAATTAAAATACACAAAGATGAAACTGAGTTATCAGGTACAAAAACTACATTTAAGATTTCTGGCTTTAAACTGATAAATGTTCTTCGCCATTTTGAAAAAAAGAGCTCTGAATAAAAGGGAACTGTGATCTCTGATAGGACCAAATAACGCCAAATCAGAACTAAGGAAACCTACCAGATTCCATTTAAAGTAACTTTTTACTGAAGGCAAGGGCTTACAAATCAAATAGGTATTGGACTAATTATTAGGATATAATTGCCCATTGTGCCAAAAACTGTCTTCATAAACAAGATACCTTTAAATTCATCTAAAGCAGTGTGCATTTAAAGTAAGTATGCATGAGTGTATGAAGCATTTAAAGTAGTAGTGTCCACAAGTGTATGAAAACTTTCCATGCAAACAAAGAAAAAGCCCTAACTAGCACAAATCTTTGGAGTATTTAATGATGGCTCCAAATCCTTAGAATTCTGTATTCAAGTCAATCAAGTAAAACTTAACCTTCCTAAGAAAAGTCAATTTCCTCCCTACTTCCTCCTCTTCCTCGTCTTCTTCCCCTCATCCCCCTCACCCTTTTTGCCCCCTCTCCTCCCTTTCTTCCTTTTCTTTTTCCTCCTTTTTCTCTTCTTGTTTTGTTTTGTTTGTTTTGACTTTGGGGACCGGGTCTGGCAATGCTGCCCAGGCTGGGTTCAAGTCACCCTCCCACCTCAGCCTCCTGAATAACTGGAGACCACAGGTCCATGCCACCACATCTAATTAAGTTCAATATCTCAATCCAGCTACAAGATCGGGGTATAGAAAAAAAAATCATTGGTTATAGTGGCTTTTTTTCTCTATCTCGTCAGCAGTAAAATGAAAATAGTATGATAAAGGGTCCCCCAAAAATTGGGATATTTATATGCCATACCTTTCCACAGTCCTGAAACCTAGCATGCCCTCCAGGTTAGCTCCATTACTTTTTATCCTCTTCTCCCCCTACAAAAATACTGCCCCCATAAGCATACCAAAATTCTCACCATCCTACACATCTGACAGCCAGGACTTATTCTACTGGTAAATGCACATATGGTCTCTATAGAAAGTCAATTCCAGCATAATCCTTCAACTGCTTGTGGAAATGAATGAAATGATCTCTCTCTACCTTAAATGAAATATCATGACTGAATGCTATAGAGGTTTTTCAATACTGTGATTACTGTAACTTGTATTTACATTTTGCTAAACCATAAGCTTTTGGGGAATTGGTAGGTTGAAGAAACACAATAGCTTCATTTCATGAAAGGGTGAAAAAGAAACACAAATTAACAATTGCAATTTAAATGAAGGTTTGATATGATATAGAAAATCTCATTTTTTTTCCTAAGGATTTCTTCATCTTTTCTTTGTGAACTGTTAAGTTTCAGTATCTCCAAAACTACACTCACTAAAACAATAACCTTCTTCCCCTTAAACATAAATCACAAACGTCAGGAAATGCCTGTAAAAATAGTGGTGATGGGATTAGTATAAGACAGAAAGGGCTAGACCTTAGTCTTCTCAGTGCTTTGCAATGAAGATTAAAAAGCTGGAAATCATTCTTTTGGTTAACTTGACTGCCACACTGAGCACACCTCTGTGTATTACTCCCCTAATACACAGATCTTGGGATGCTGATGAAAAACTATTCTCAACTCCTCTACAGGTAATTCCAATGATTTACTTGTACATTCCTATGGTACCTGCCTTACCCTGGCTGTATTAACTACATGTCTTGTCCTTTCTTACTTTATTAAATCTTCCAATTTGCAGAGGGAATGTGAGGCAAATCAAAGGGGTACCTTTGCTTTGTGCACAGATGACTATGTAAAACAATCAAAGCTAATAGGTCTCCAGAAAACAACTCTGCTTTCTGCACATGTAAAGCTACAAGGGCAGGTAAAGCTTTACACAGGGCAGCTGTCTCTATTTTTCAGGGTACAATTCTTAAAATACAGTATTCAAAAGACAGTTTTGGCAAAAAAAAATGTATATTTATGGAGAAGAGAATCTGTCAATTTCCCTAAACCTCACTTTCCATTCATACAATGTACATTTCCAAATAAAATAATTTAAATTAGCCTCTCTCCATAATCTTATTTACCTGTAAGGCTTTATTCCAAAATTGAGATTTATCAGTGGCCAGAGATACAAATAAAAGACGGTTTCTTTGTGGTGCTCTCTAAAAATTTCTCCCCAATATGCAGTCTGGCCTTTCTCATACCTCTTTATCTTCTGTTATGCTATAAGTTCAAAATGCCCAAAATCTACCTTACTGCCAACATGGAAGTAAACCCACAAAGAGTCGCCAATTTCTCAAAAACCAGCAAGTTCTACAAATCACCATCATGCCCAAGAGAAGAGCAAATCAAATTTCTTTTGAAAGATACAAAGAGAAGCAAAAACTAAAAGCTCTCATTCTTAATCTAAAAACAATGCATATGTATGAGCAACACTAAAGTCTAAATATACACTTTGTATTTCACCCACACTGCTTATGACTACAGATTTTTGCCAAAAATATTACATTTAAGCATAATACCTCAACTTTTTGAAAATCTCCAAATTCCTTATTTCCTCCCTACTGACTACCCCCACCCAAATACACTACTACAAACTTCTGGTAAAGGAAAGAAAATCTCATCTTGAAAATGAAGACACTAGTGTAAAGGATACTTCCCAAGTTAGCCTAATGGATAAGGTTTAGATATGAGGATCAGGTCTTAATTTAAGAGGAATGGAATTTAGAAACTTGGATACAATCCTAACTCTGTTTCTAATGCACTGCTAATTAATGTTGAAGAATTTCCTTAATCTTTTGAACCTCAGCTATAAGATGGATATAACATCTTCTAAAATCAACATGTATATTAATAAAACAAGAGAGCGTTTATACAGCATGGCTTCTCAACCTCATTACTACTAGAACTTTGGACTACATAATTTTTAGTTGCAGGGGACTGTCTTGTGTATTGCAGGACATTTAGCAGCATCATTAGCCTCTACAGCCAGGTAGAGCTGCATTCTCTCTTCCACTGTAGAAACACATAATGTCTCAAGACATTTCTAAATGTTTTATGGGTATAAAATTATCACACGTACTATATCAGGTGAATTATGATCAATAATAAATGTTTAATGAATAGTAATAACCATTATCATTATAGACATTGACCATGACATTGGTTACCAGATAAAAATTGTGATAGAGTCCACATTATATTACCTCCAAAAATGTTCTGTACTGGCAAAGTTGGCATGTACAACAAGGTCATGGCAAACATCTCAAGATTGGCCAACACTTGATGACATGCATTTTCAATACGACATTTATAGTCTTATAGTTAGAAAAGGAATCCGGGATCCATTAAAGGAAATGTTAAAGCACACAGAAAGTTATGGTCACAGAGCACCACTTCCCAGTAATAATATTACTCTGTAGCATAGCTGTGACCAAAATACCAACATACTATTCCAGTTCAAGAAATATTTCACTTCAACATGACAGGTATATTGGGAAAATCCAAATTAAGACAGTCAGACTTTCCAGTGTCTATTCACTGTCCAAGTATGTTTTCCCATTAAACCCCTCTGGTTCAACTGGCTAAACTCCTCAAATTCTCTTCCTGTTTTCATCACTATACTGCCCAGTTCTTCAGAAGACTGACAGTTCTCTAGAGTCTAGAAGACAGAAGACAAATTTAACCAAGGCAAGTTTGGGTAGCAAGAAACCGGTAGCTTCAGTCTCTCTACTGTGCCATAACAAACATTTTCTATGGCAAGCATCTTCAATTGAGATAGAACAGACAGTCTTTCATATTTCATTTAACTGAGAACATTGCTTGGCCAATCAATTTTGTCTCTAAGACTTATTGAAACACTACTGCTTGTGGGACTTTCTAAAAAACTTTTAGTGTCAGAGGCATGTGACGTGGCAACTTTGCCTTCCTACAAAACAGCATGGAATGAATTTATCATTCACTTTGGTTTCAGATATAACGCCATTTCTCATACAAATGTGAAACCTATCAATTCACTAAAAGGTCCACACGTGTTACCATATCCTTCAATGAGAGAATATAAGCAAACAATAAGTTAAGTAGGAAATAGCAATTTTCACATGGCCCCAATGATGGTAATTAAGGGTACATTATCTCTAGAAGAGCTTCAGATAAAATATTCTAAAAAGAGCCAAGTTCATCTGTGATGTACCAATGCTGACACCCTTGGGGCCCTCATGCTGGGCCCCATCCTCAAGCTTAGGTTGTCTCTATTTAATGCATCATTTTTCAGGTGTTTCCTGTTTTCCCATCTTACTTATCTTGGCCACTATCTTCTTATAGTCCAGATGCCTAGCTTCCAAGCTGCTCATTAATATGACAAATTAGTCCACATCACTATAGTAATGGCTTTTCCAAACAAGAATGTATAAAAATAGGCTCTGGAGGCAATTAGACAAGGATCTGACCACGTTATCTTCTTTTAGTTCAGTGTGTAATATCTGGAATGATAATTTCACCAATCTCATAGGTTGCTGTAAGTAAAGTGGTGCCTAGCATATAGCTAATGCCAATGATGGCACTATCTCATTAAATTACAACCTAACATAAGCAGCTCCAACAGTGAAACTGTTGAGCAAGCTAGAAAATAAGGAATTTTCAAAAGAGGAAATATTCTATTTTATACAGGAAGAAATGGTGGCTTGGCCAAAGTGAGCACACCATGTTGATGTAACAACCTTTCCAATGGCCTCCACTCCTCTTCTACTCAGATTAAATCCATTTAGGTACTTGTTATTACCTTTTCCATCAAGGAACCAAAAAGACTAACAGAATTCTAGCACTGACTCCCATATTCAAGTCATTGAAGGAACAGGCAGGAAAAAGTGAGAAGTCACAGGGAAATGCCATTATTTGACACACTTGTGAAGTAGAGATAACAACAGTATATTCCTCTTAAGATTCTTATAAGGATTAAATGAAATACTACTAATTAAGCACTAAGTCTGGGGGTGCTGATCATTATTATTATTCAGCAGATGAGTCTGAGAGTCTCATTTCATTGATGTGGCAAAGTAGGTCCAGAGAGATTGGGTAATGTCACCATAAGTGACAGAATGAAACAGAACCTATTTGATGTTTCTGACAATAACATGGGGATAGAAAGAAAGACATGGAACTACAGGAAAAAAGAACAAACCCAAAAGGTGCTATCACTAATGCCAACTCTTTCCATCATTTTTCCATTCTCGCCTCTTCTGTTAGTTTCCTAGGACTGCCACACCAAAATACCACAGACTGAGTAGTTTAAAACTTCAGAGAGAGATTTTCACATAGATCTAGAAGCTAGAAGTCTAAAATGAAGTTTCCAGAAGAGCCAGACTTCCTGAGACTCTGGGTAAAATCATTCTGTAACTCTTTCTAGCTGCGTGGTAACCGGGGATCCTTAGCATTCCTAGAGCCGCAGCCAAATCCCTCCAGTGTCTGTGTCTGCTGTCACATGCTGCTCTCCCTGGGCATGTCTCTGTCTCTTTTGCTCGTCTCATCTTATAATGATACCAGTCATACTGGATTAATGCCCCATCCTCCGTCAATATGACCTCATTTTACCTTGATTACATCTGCAAAGACCCTTTTTCCAAATAAGGTTACATTCATGGTACCTGGGTAGAGGAACTTGAACATACCATTTTTTAGAGAACACAAGTCAACTCACTATATCCTTTTCACCTAAAAAGTTTATTTTGTTGTGGCTTGATTTAGTTTCATGGTCAGTCCTAAAACTACAAATGTGAAGTTCATTGAAATGTTCTTCATGCTAACTGGCAATTCACAATTATTATAACAAAAAGGCAACTATGCCTGCTTAACCATGTTTACTGCCCAAGATCATTAACGGTTCCATGTAGTGAGAAAAATTTCCCACTCACTGTATCAAATTTAGCACATTTATTTAGTCTGAGTCAATGCCTGAAATATCTTTTCATATATTTAAGCCAATTTTCCCCAAGGTCACACAGCAAGATAGAAGTCACAGATCTTTCTCCTGTGAGTCAATCACTACAAAATATAACACTGAATTTGGTGAAAGGGAGTTGGGCTATAAAATGTGCCTGGAATTCTACAGTTATTTTTTTCATGTAACAAATTATTGTTATTTTAGTTGATATACCTTTGAACTAAAATTGAAGTTCTATTGATAAAAAAATGAACTACAATTGTATACGAATGTTTCTGTAATGAGGTAAATTATTTTTGAGACTAAATAGCATCACGTTTTCTTTCCCATCACAGGAAGTACACAGTACCTTCAATTAATATCCTTTAAGCAAAGTAATAGGAAAAGAAATTCTCCACTTCATCCTTGTAAAAAAAATCAGCAAGTAACAGTAAAATAACTCTTCCAGTCAGGTATAACCTTTCATCACTACTGAATTTCTTTGTCTTATTTTCCCATCCTGGAATTTTTCTCATATATTTAGTTAATTTTGACCAAAAAATTCACTAAATCACCTACAAAATGAGCTAATCTAAGGTCTGGTCAGATGTGCAAGAAACAAGCAATCAATATCAAGTTTGCATTAATGTATACCAGAAAAATAACTACTAAATTTGATCTAGCAGAGCAAAATTGCCTCAGCATGAAATCATTAAGAAACCTGAGAACACATTTCTGAAATTTCACAATGTGGATGAAAGTCTCTCTGCAAATAGGCATTACATGTTATAGAAAATGATAAAGACACAAGTAAAATTTGTGATAAAGCAATACAAGCTGTGTAGTGAAGTGGTTAGGTTCCACATGGGAGTCAGACTGCCTAGGTTTGAAGTTTCACTATCCCTAGAAGCTGAGAGAAATTGAGACAGCACTGAATTGCTCTAACACAGTTCTCAGCTGCAAAATAGGGATGATGATAATGATACCAACATCTAAAACTTTAATGAATAATAGATTAAATGACCATAAAATCTTTGGCATAATGCCTAATTGTTATTATTATTAAGAGCACATAGGCACACCTGGTAGGCATGGCACACTGCCTGGTTTCAAATTACAGTGCTCTGAACTACTGCCATTGAAACCTTGGACAAGTAACTTAACCTCTCTGAACATGGAATTCCTCAAAGGGGAAAAATGAAGTAGTAGTAACTTCCTCAAGGAAACAAAATAATATAGACAAATGTCTTCACCCAATACTTGAATTCATTGAGACGTGAGAATAAAAACGTTATTATCATTGCATCTTCACAGTAGAATTTAATTTTACAAATAATAGCTTCTCATTAGCTTGTACTGAGAAATCTTGTCATTTAAAATTTATTTTCATAAATCTAAAACAAAGAATTATTCCATGTCTACAGAATCCAAAGTATTCTATTTTTACAAATGTGAATAGTGAAAGATTGGTATCAAGATGGATTTTAGACATATACTCATTTCAGTTCTATCCATAATGCTCTCTCTGGTAGACAGTTGCCTTAAATTTCACTCTTTTCTAGTATTTTTTTAGTTGCAAAGAAAAAGACTAAAATATTTCAAACAAGAAGTCTTGAGGTACAGTCCCACACAAACCTGAAAACAATCCAGTAATGTATGCAACCCTGTCTAAATCATTCACATATAAAATTTATTATCAGGCACATGGTCAGATTACTTTCCTCTTTGCTAAGCTTTCCGCAGGAGCCTTCCCAGCAGCCACACTGTACTTGGTACTAAAATACAGTTCATACTGGTTCCCTTTCAGATTCAAGTTTGCATCTGACTTCTTGGAGTGCTGTACAGATTGATAATGAGGAATGGATCCTCTCTTTCAGAAGGAGCTGTGTCAGATCTGTCCTTGCCAAAGAAAAATAAAGTCTAGCTAGAATTCAACAAAGTTCCTCCCACAACTACAGATAAGGAGACTGAAAACACTGCTTTCCAGGGAAAATGGCCTTAAATTGGAAATTGAAATGCAAAGGTTTGGAGCTGGACAGGAGTTGAGATTATCCACTCTGGCAAAACCATTCTTCACCAAATTTCCCTTTGCTGTCTAGGTGTATAGGTGTGGAGGAGCTAAATATTCACTTTCCCAAAGTGTCTTGTAGTTGAGACGGCCAACGAGGACTAAGCAGAATTCTGCTGAGGAAACTCTGTAGGGCTTTAGCTTTTGTGATTATAAATACAACATACACATAGTTGATGTTGTCCTGACCCTTCCCTCATTTTCTATCCTGAACATGATTAGATCGTCAGCATCATCTTGAAATCAAGAACCAATCAACAAACACAAGAACCAGCTGCCTTAGCAGGGTCACAGCAGTGTTATAATTCTAAAAATAAGAATACAAAGAGGGAGGACTCTTCTCCCAAAGTCTTGAAATCCTTGGCCAGAAGCTTGAGGGGCTGTGAGACTACAAAGGTAGAGACAGAGAGTCTCTACACAGTGCTGGGCTAAAAAACAACAGCTACAATGGCACAGTAAGAGAAGACTGCATATGTATACTCGATATCAACACCCACATTTGGTATACCAGCACATTTGAATGATTAGAATAACTGGTTAATAAATATTTGAAAAAATGATTCTGAAAAGATTTGAAATGTTAAAGTGCTATGCAAATATAAATAGCTCTATTTCTTATTAAAGTTCATTTGAAAAAATAAGGATTATAAATTTTAATAGCTGAGGACTAATAGAACTGAGACTGTTTGAACAAAGTGTTAAGCACTTCTTTGGGGTGTGTGTGTGTGTGTGTGTGTGTGTGTGTGTGTGCTAAAAGCAAGAATCCAAGTAAAAAGTCATAAATTATAATTCTGAAGAAAGTCATGTTTAAAATAAGACTTGTTTTCTTCAACAGTCTGGATAACATTTTACCTTGTGTTCAAACTATCCATGCATTCAATGAATGCAGTTTAATCAACCTCAAATTATACTTCATTTTTGATCATCTTGTAGACATGCAATTCATGTCCACAGAAATGTAGCATTATATTGTAGAGTTAAGTAAAAGAAATAATAACATTTAAATGCTTAAGGTGCCTTTAAATTGTCTCTCAAATTTATTTAAATATTTCAGCCTAAACAAAAGCTAAAAATGTAGCACAATACATCAGAAATTAAATCAGCACGAATACTTGCCCTGGTCAGTTACATTATTCACCTCTTATTCTATGATTTATTCACAAATGAAATAATATCTTTATGAGATTTTCTTGAGATCATGCTACTCGTTTCTTAAATTATAATTCACTAATATATGTGAATTTATATACACATATTAGAATTTATCATATCTTACTTAGGCTTATCATTCCTCATCCTTACAGGATAGGGGTTTTCTCTATGTGCAAGGTTAATTTCCCCATAATAGTTACATTTTTTTCCTCCTATTTCTTTGTTGCCCTCTTCCAACACTTAATTCTACTTTCCTTGCACTACCCATCTCTCCCTTTCTACTGGTCCCTTCACTTGAGGACTATAAACCCATTCCCGTAAAAACATAAGACAGACAGACAAACAGAGTCCCTAAACCTGCAAATGTCATCTGACTACCTAACTACATGCTATCTATGGAATGACCTTGCTCTGTCATACTTCTCAAAAGAATAGATGTAACTGGCTTCTTCCATCTCATGTATACAACCATTGTGCAAGATTAAAATTTAGCAACTGGATCTCAGAAAAAAGTGTGCTTGTGCATGTCTGTGTGAATGGGTACCCATATACACATATGGATACACATATATTCATTGTAAATTGTACTGATTATAAAGGAAATATAACATTTAATTTATAAATAATAATTAAAATATAATATCCTCTTCTATAAATTCCATATAATGAACTATTTCTTACACATTGCTTTCAGGGCTATTTACCAGTCTGGTATGTTCTGACATGAGTATTAGTTGATCTCTCCTTTTGTACTAGTAAGTAAGATTAATGTGAGATAATTACTATGTTTGTTGGAAATTTTCTTATCAATAATGAAATCAACTTTTTTGAATTGAACAACAGTTTCAACAGTATTTCACAAATACTGTGAAAGTACTTCCTCAAATTTTTGTGCTACTCATTATGTAATTGCTACATATCCTGCAAGATTTTAAGTATATGTACTCTGCATTCTTCACAACTTCTCTATCACTTTCTCAAGTCTACAAAACCAGAAAAACAAAATCTCTGATTTGTACTCTTTATCTGCCAACTTCCATGGCATAATACTCTCACCATGGCTAATTTCAAATAGCAATCTGAATTCAAAGAGCATAACTTGAAAAGAAATGTGCAGTCACACACCACTACACAGACATCCACCATTCAGTTAAAATAGACACAAATCCTTAAGAGCGCAGACAATAAGAAAATGTAGTAAAATAATTAGAGAGGGTGAGTTTTAAAATATTTATTTTATCTATGTTAACATTATTTAATTATAAAGTTGCACTGCGTAATTTCATTAATGGCTGTGTTTAACAACCAACTTGCACAGTTCTAACAATTGAGTCAATCTGGCTATCACAAGCCAGCACAGGCTGGATGGAAATATCACTTGTCCCCGTACCACTCTACTGCATCGGCTCTTGCTGGAGTCAACAAGGACTCGCAGTTCCAAAGCCATGGAACTTTTTACACTTATCATAGTCAACTTCACAACCCTTTCCATATGCCTTTCAATTACTCTACCATTCTTTGCCAGCTTCATTTATTCAACCACAATTCTTCTTAAATGTTGACATTACGCTTAAATATTTACATTATGCCAACCTCAGTTTCCTTTCATGTTCTTTTCGCAAACATACTCTGAGCAATCTTCACTAATGGCTTCAGAGAGCAACTATTCACTAAAGACCCACCCCCATCTCTACCACTGAGCAGACCAGTCTATTCTGCTGAATGAATTGCAGACTCCTTTACAAGTTAGCTCCCCTTCTTGCTTACTAATTAAGTAATTAGTTGGGTAATTATTTATGCCTGTCTCTTCCACTAGGCTGTAAATTTCACAGGCACATGGAACTTTCTAACTCTTGCCATCTCCTCAGTCTAGCCCATTATCTGGACAGAGTAGTCGCTCTAGAAATCAGGGAAAGTACAAATGAATAACCAATGGCCATTTCAAACACAACATGTCAGGAACATACTCTGTAAATATCCCCTAACATGTATTTCTCTGCTGGATTAGTGTCACAGTAAATGACAACATTCCACTCCTGCTCCATGTGAGAGAATCCTAGACTCTCCCCTTCCCTGTATTGTTCCATTCAGGTCACTCATGATTACCTATCGCCTATGTAGCTTTCAAAAGTACTCCTTCTTTCCAGCCATCACAACCATGACTCTGGACCCTGCAATTGCCTCCTGAGCCCTTTCCCCCAAAAGCTCCTATGGTCTGGACTCTATCTGGCGTCACAGCCTGTATCACCTTCCACTTTCTCCTGAGGAATCTACACTCCACTTATCTTCACATGGCTGTATTTATTGTCTTTATCACTGTATTTATCACTGTATTTATCCCCTTCAACCATGATGACTTCTGAACAATCCTTTCTTCTCACTAGACTATGAACTTCTGCCAAAGATAGTCAGCAACTGCCACAGGGATAAGCACATAGTAGGAACTCAGAGCTCCTTGTAGGACTACAAAATGACAAATAATTTGCTATGCAGAGAAAGTACACAGCCAAGTAGCTGCTGTCCCTTTTAAAACTACTCACCTTGAAAGTTATCCACTTTGTTTAATGGTGGTGGCATTACTCCAAGTATTTTTGGAAGTGAACTTTCTGAATTGTCTGGGGAATGTTCTTTAAATTATCTCAAGCAAGGCCAAAAAAACATCATTCTGAACAGATCTGAAGCTGAAGAAGAACTGTAGGGCAAGTAATACAATTCTGTGTAGAAAACGAGAAAAGAAGCATGTAAAAGATCACATAATGATTGATTTGGAGGGGACCAATAAGCTCGCTCAGAAGCATGCCTAAAGAGATAACCTCAAAATATATTTAGAACAAAGGATGTTACTTTTTAAAGACATTTATAACTCTCTAAAATAATTACTTGCTTGGGCCGGGGATTTAGCTCAGCAGTTCAGTGGCCTGCTTTGCAAGCACAAGGACCCAAGTTCAATCCTCGGTACCAAAAAAAATAATAATAATTACTTGCTAAAATAATAATAATTATTATTATCAATAACATGCTTAGTCCACTACATGAAGCTCTTAAAATTAGCATTTCCCAATGTGGACAGGTATTATTTTAATGAGGGGGACCAACAATTAAGGATATTTAATACTCAGTATTTTTAAAAGTTTTTTTAAAGGTTTATTTACTCTCAGAATTCTCAGAGCTGTTAACAACTTAATGTGACTCTCCATGAAGTCATCTATGGTATGCAGGATTTTCAAATTCTTTTAACATCATCATAGCCCTTTTCTTGTGAAATCAGTGTTCCATAAACCTTGGGAAAGCTCGTCTTATTTGGTGCTGTGTGCTTCTTCAGCACTATGATTCGTAGTCTAAAACTACAAAGATACCAAAAGAAGCAGGGTTACTGAGAACTTACCTAGTCTGCCTGCCTTACATGCCTGCTTTCATTTTGATAGGGTTTATTCCCCAAAGGTTCACGTGTGGAAAGCCTGGTCTCCAATTTAACAGTACTGAGAGGTGGTGGTCTGTAAGAGGTGGGCCTAGTGCAAGGTGACTGAGTGATGGGTACTGCCCTTGAGCAGGGATTAATGCAGGGGAGAATTAGTTCCAGCAAGAACAGCTTATGTAGAATATAGAAAGAACTCAAAACAATCAGTCCCCCCAAATATAAAGACCCGATTCATAAATGGGCATCCAAAATGAACAGACATTTCTCAGACAAAGAAGTAAAAGCAGTGAATAAACATATGAAAAAATGCTTCACATCACTGGTCATTCGAGAGATGCAGATGAAAACACTGAGATTCCACCTCACCCCACAAAGAATGGCTGCTATCAAGAAATCACACAATAACAAATGTTGGCGGGGTTGTGGGGAGAAAGGAACCCTTCTGCATTGTTGGTGGGAGTGCAGACTGGTGCAACCACTATGGAAATCAACATGGAGATACCTCAAAGAGCTTGGACTGGAGGTTCCATTTGACTCAGCCATCCCTCTGCTGGGTATCTTTCCAAGAGAACTAAAAGAATCATATCACAGAGAAGTATGTGCACCCATGTTTATAGCGGCACAGTTTGTAATAGC
Organism: Fukomys damarensis; assembly: GCF_012274545.1. Lineage (NCBI taxonomy): Eukaryota > Metazoa > Chordata > Mammalia > Rodentia > Bathyergidae > Fukomys > Fukomys damarensis. Next base: position 20,619,815 of record NW_022900916.1, on the reverse strand, counting down.
TAAAACTTGGAAACAGCCCATTTGCCCATCCGTTGGAAACTGGATAAGGAAGATGTGGTTTTTCTATAAAATGGAATACTACTCAGCCATAAAGAATGAGAAAATAGATTCATTCGTAGGAAAATGGATACATATTGAAGATATACTCCTAAGTGAAATAAATAAGGCACACATGTGTAAATACCAAATAGTTTATCTGGTGTGAATAAACTATAATAGTACATAAGATCCTAATAAGATTACTGACATTTAGAAATGGGAAGAAAGGAACTAAAGGTGTAGGGAAGGTGGGATGGGTAGGGGAAGGGTAATAAAGGAAAATAAAAAATGTGAGATAATGAAAAGATGGAAATAAAGTGGTTGTAGATGGGGAGGGGGAGAGGGGGTGAAGGGAGGGCAGGGACAAGGGGAAAAAATGAGAACCAAGACCTGTCATGTAAAGGTACAAGATCCCAACAATGAATGTAACTGTACTGTATCCCTAAAATGTACCAATAAACTCAATTAAAGCTGAAAAAAAAAAGAGCGAGCATGGTCTCTCTTGCTTTCTTGCTTTCTCTCTCACCATGAGTCCTTTAGTAGCTGCTCACATCAAGCCATGCCCGCAGACACATGGGATGCAGGCAGGGGACAGACCCTCACCAGATTCCAGCTACATCTGTTTGCACTTTCCAGAATTGTGAGCAAAAATTGTGAGCCACCAGATAACAAAAAACAAAAAACAAAAAACAAAAAAAAAAAAAAAACAACAACAAAAAAAAACAAACAACAAAAAAAAACCCTCCTGTCCTTTAGAAATCAGTCTAAGGTATTTTTTATAGCAACACGAAGTAAAGTAAGTCAATGACATAACTCTATCATTACAATATACCCTTATAATAATCTTACAGAGAGAAATAGTATCCTTAATTCACAGGTAAGGGAAAACAGGCTAAGGAAAGTTAATCAGTCACACAGCATACAGCTAGTAAGCAACACAGAGACTATCACCCTGTCCTGGCCAACACATGGCCCCAACTGCTTGCTCTAAATCCACCTCCAGGACACTACTCAGCTCTCCTAGAATGCACTGCTCCCTCCTAAATTCCCTATTTCCACACAGATGATTCCTACCCTTTACCTTAAGGTTCATTTTATCCACTTTCCCTGTTCATTTTTCCCACCTTCTCTGCCAACTGGCTAAAAATAATCATCCCCATGGTACCTTATGCCTTTCATGGAACTTACAAATTTACCACCTTATATACACTGTGCAGAAAGGCCAGATTCACACAGTATAAGGGGGAAAAAAGCTTTTTACTGGCTAACATTTAAAATAAGAGATGAGTATAGGCCGGGAATTTAGCTCAGCGGTTCGGTGGCCTGCCTTGCAAGCACAAGGACCTGAGTTCAATCCCCGGTACCCCCACCCCCAAAAAAGAGATGAGCATAGGATCTAACTGTATATTGCTTTCTCAGCATAAATTCGGGTAAATATCTCAATAACAAATTTAAAATTGCTTTAAATATTTAAAGTACTTTCAGAATATATCTCATTTGATTTTCCACTTTGAGAGAAATCTATTATCTTTATTCAAGAATATGAAATGCAAAAAGCAAAGGGCCTCTACCAGTGAATTAGTATATCCCACCACTGACACCGAGTAGGTACTTATCTGAGTATGAGTCAATGCTCGAATAAGGTCATCTTAAATTCTGACTGTCTTCACCCATTAGCACTCCTCCCACAAAGATGCCCACCTCCATATATAAGGGTGATGCCCACCTCGCCACCAGGCCATTACTAAGTGAAAGGCAGCCCTACAGACTTCCACCTGTCCACATTTGCTTTGGCTAAGGGCTTTCTCTGGGACTGCAAGTTGGAAGCTCTGAGAATTAACATGTCCTGGAAGCGGCTCCCTACTAAAGAGTAGCTGGTTCTGTGCTAAAATTTCCTAACGCCCTTGCTTCTCAGACAGGGGTTTTTAAGGCATTTTCTATAGCTTCCCCAGGAGAATTCAACTTCCACTGCTCAAAATGGTAGCTACCTTAATGCAAACCTTAGGGACTGACAGACTATCTTTCTTACTCCTATACATATTTACTCTGCCTTCTAAACAAACTAACTACCTGCATTCAAATCTTTGTCACAAGGTCTATTTCTAGGGTCCCAAATGAGGCCCTATAGGCTAATAGAAAAAGTTTAGTTTCAAAAATTTTAAAGAAATCATTTGTAAATAATTAAGTACAATCACATTTCTCACAAAGAAAGCATTAATCACCTATGATTTGCCACTGCATAGAGAACAAACCTAAATGGGGGTTAATGTTAATATAAAATTTTTAATTTATGAGTTTTCTTACATTAAAAAGAAAAGTAGAAAATATTTTAAAAATCTGTTGGGGAAAGTGTCATTTTAATACTCACCTTAGGCCTTTATCTAACACCTTTCTCCGGTGCACAGGTTCAGAAAAGTGCAACATCTCACATATTTGTCCTACTTTTTTTTTTTTTTTTTTTTTTTTTTTTTTTTT
>NW_022900916.1:20599790-20617084 GCF_012274545.1 Fukomys damarensis | reverse complement strand
TTTTTTTTTTTTTTTTTTTTTTTTTTTGGTATGGAGGATCAAACTCGGAACCTTGTGGCTGCAAGGCAGGCAGCAGCACTACTGAGCTAAATCTCCAGCCCTGTCCTATGCTTTAAATGTGGGGTCTGTAAAGCAATGTAATCGAGCAGCCTTTCTTGCAGTCTTTAGATCGCTGATCCACTGGAGGGCAAGTGCAATGAGTCTCTCCCATCTACCCACATTTGGTATCGCTAAGGATGTCCATTATTTATTCAAAGCTTACCATGTCTTTGTAAATTTCTTGGAAAAGTACTAGGATGTAGTTTTAAAGAATTTTTTTTAATGAAAGGCAAAAAAGCTATCTTCAGGCAATTCAATAGATAGAAAGAGGAAAAGGAGTCACCATGTAGGGTAAAAAGATATGCTCAGGGTATTTCGAGACACAAATACCTGGCTCATTGCTCCTAACCAATAGGGCAGGCAGAAGAAAGAGGAAGGTAGCAAAACATCACTAAGACTGACTAGATGTGCATGCTGAACAATATCCCAGCTGTTCACACCCAGCCAACCATATTTTATTTAAAATTCAAAAATTATAAAATATTGATGTGTACACTAAAATTAAAAGAGCTTCTTTCTACATTTTCTGATTGTGCAGTTTGGATAAACTCATCAACATTAATCTTCTCATCTTGAATGGTGATCCTGATTTGCTTAAATAATCCAGCACTGGTATATAAGACGGAATTCCAGAAGAGGCAAATTAGCAACTAAACGTCAAAAGAAAATCAAAAATTCAAAAGATGGATGAGAGGAGAGGAGAGCAGGGGAGAAGACCGGATGGATGGGATGGAACAGGACAGGAGAGGGGCTGGATTTTCTCTGGTAGAAATGTGTAAATGGCTAAGACTGAGCAAGCAATATCATGGGATACTTGCAACAGCGAGTAAATGACATTAACAGGAAGGAGAGAGGAACAGGGATGGGGTTAAGGGACAGAACAACAGGAAGAGAGATTAGAGAGACGAGCAAAGGTTAGATAGTGAAAGACCTTGAATGTTAAGGAGTTTTTGTCTTTTGCTTTCTTCCCTGATTTTTTTGAGATATAATTCACATACTTAAACATTGATCTTTTAACCTCTATGATTCAGTGATTACTAGTATATTAAGAGATATACAACTTAAATTCTGTATAATCCAAGAACATTTTTATCACCTCCAAAAGAAACCATGCCTACTAGCAGTCACATCCCATTTCCTTTCCCCTCTGCTCTTAGAAACCATTCTACTTTTTGTCTCATATACATAGAGTCATTCAAAATGTAGCCTGAAAAGCCTGGCTTCTTTTTTTTTTTTTTTTTTTTTTTTTTTTTTTTTTTTTTTTTTTTTTTTTTTTTTTTTTTTTTTTTTTTTTTTTTTTTTTTTGGTACCGGGGATTGAACTCTCGGGTCCTTGCGATTGCAAGGCAGGCCACCCAACCACTGAGCTAAATCCCAGGCCCAAGCCTGGCTTCTTTTATTTAGCATAACATTTTCAGTGCTCACTGTATATAAAATGATTTAGTTCATTCCTTTTTATGGCCCAATAATATTCCATTGTGAGAAGTATCACATTTTTAAAAATCTATCCATTACTAGGTGGTTGATATTTGGGCTGTTTCCACATTCTAGCTATTGTAGATGACTGTGTACTTTAATGTACACGTTTTGTATGGAAAATTCTACTCCTAGATATATAAGAAGTATATAGCTATTTCCATTCCCTTATGTTATACAAGTAGGAGTCGATTTTCTGGGTAACATGGTAACACCATGCTTCACTTTTTCAGAAATTGCTCAAACTGTCGTCCATAGCTGTCATGCCATTCTGCATTCACATTAATGCTGAAGAGGGTGTTATCATCTAGAAAGATCCGACGAATCTTGAGGCTTGATAGAAACATTAAAATTTTAATTTTAGAAAGATTACTCAAATAACAGTATACAGGATGGCTTCAGGATCTGGATAAGACAAGAAGCATAAAAGTCAATTAAAACCCTCCTACAAGGAATACAGGTAAAACATGACAGTTTAATTAAGAGAGTAGTAGGAAGAGGAATGTGGAAGGAGGGAGTTGGAATTGAAAAGAAAGGGGCAGAAAAAGGAAACAGCTTTTAGAAAGGGCAACTAAAAATTTCAACTGCCTAAGAAGATATGATACACTTAAATTGCCTAAAATATCAGGCAAGAGATGAAAATAAAGAAAACAAGAAAGATGTAAGCAATTGGAAGTGGTGGAGACTATAGCAAAGAAGCACGAGTAGGCCTCACAGAAAGGAACAGCTACAGCAGTGCCATGCTTCTAACACAAAAGGAACACAGGTATATTGTGGACATGTCTTCTCACTATTCGAGAAAAGGAGATTTTAATTGAATATAAAATCGGGATTTTACATTGAATAATCTATTTTCAAATATGGTCAATCAGTTCAATACCATATTTCTTTAAATCATGTGTGAAATCATCGAAATTGGTCTCCAACCTGCTAGTTCGTGGTTTTCCCTATAAGTGAACCAAGAATTAAAATGCGCCCACTCTGAAGAGATAGATTAAAGGGGGTCTAAGAAGGCAAAAATGAGAGAATAGGCCCAGGAAGAAATTGAAATCCTTTGCCCCACCCTAGAGGATTGAAGATGATACTTTCCGAAGTGGAAGGCACAGACAACGAATGGGAATAATTTCACACTGAAGACTACAAAGCAGACTTTGGGATTTGACAGCTAAGAAATATGGCACACAGGAAAATGGGGGGAAAACAGTGACTGTGAGAATAGTAGAAAGCTGAATAATTAGCTTTCTTTCTCTTCCCAAACCTGCTTTCAACAAGTCAGCATAAGGATTATGTGCCTCAAATCTATATTTAAATTCTCAGAGAAAAGCAGCTAGGTTTAATTCTATTGTGCTCCTCTGCTGATATTGGACTACTGTAGTTTTGGGTTTTTTCAATGATGTTTGAAAAGTTTAGATCTTTATGATTCACAACCACTTAGTCCTTTCAAGCTCACAGTTACAGAAAACAATTATTAACATATCTCATAAACAAAAATTGGTGGGAACAGTGTACATAGTGTCGGCTGTCTGTGACAGAGACCTAAAATAACAGTGATTTAGACAAGATTCCCAGCCATGAAGGGAACTCTGGCTCAAGAAGCCCTCACTCTTGTCCTTGTCGCTCTGCCAGAGTGCTGGCCTCTTAGCAAGGCCCAAGATCATATCCACATTCCAGTGAGAGACAAGAGGAAACCGCACACTCTGCCCTTTAATGACCATCTAGGAACTGCACAATCACTTCTGCTTGCACCCTATAGGCCGAACTCTGCCACATGTTATGACTCTGAGTTGCAACAGAGGCAAAGAAATGCCATCTTTATTCGGCAGGAATCTGTCCACGGCTGAAATTTGGGGTCTCTGTCTCTGAAGACAATGAGGAAAAGAGATACCAACAGACAACTAGCAGTCTCCTCCCCAGGGTGGTATTCAATTTTGATAACATTGTGTTCTTTAAATTCTATATAAAGTCATCCATTTTGGTTCAGTCTTACAAGAGAATATAACTCTGGCCTAACCTTTATGCTTAAATATTGGAAACAGCAATGTGATATCACCACAGTTTTGGCTTCGTGGCACTGATAGTTATTTCAGCACTGAAGAAAATTAAAGATGATTTTAATTTCTTCTTACTAAATTATTTTCCTAAGCCTACTACAGCAACTTCAGTCTTATTGCCATGCTTAACAACTAGCTTTCAAAAAACTGCATTAAAAACTCAAATTATAAAACTTTAAAATCACTGACATATTCCCACAGCATATGGAACTATACCACCTCAAGGATTCTTTTAAATTCTCACAGTCAATTGTGCCCTTACTGCCAGAAAACTCTTGAAGCAACAAGATGTATTAACTATAGCAAGATGTGTTCCTGAATTTTGACAATTTATTCTCATATTAGTTCAAAGTGCTATAAATGATTCAAATGAGATAAATTAAAAATAAAGTAATTCACCAGTACAAAGTTCACTACTATATGCACATTTTAAAGTTCTATCTTTGAATTACAGAACTTCCTAAATAAAAAAGAAAAAATCTACAAAAATTATACAATTTAAAATATAGTAATTTATAAGCTGTTTTATGTTCATTCACATTTGCTAAATTCAAGAGGATATGTTATTTATCTATAGTAGCATATTTTATCCACTTAAAACCAGGCAATTTATTATATTCAACAAATTTAATGTCTTAATCTAAGAGTGGCTTGCCTTAAAAATAGTCTTGAATGGGTAGGCAGTGATAAAATCACCAAACATGATAATTGACTATAAACCTTAATTTTTAAAAATGTTTACATAGTACAAAAAACTGACTAACAAAAATTCAGAAACTTAAAAGTTAGGAAGTCAACAGTAGAATAAATTTCATTAAATTAAATATTAAATATTTAAATCATCTCAAAAATTAAAATAAACTAACAAGATTTTACGGGAAATAAGGAATGAGAGAGACCCACTTCCAACCAAGATAGAATAAGGACTGAAATTGCCTACCTACTGAAAAAATAAAAGTTCTGTACAAAATATATAATAAGAACCCTACAGAATGGGAAACTGATTATATGACCTTATGACTTTCCTATCTTCTAGATCATGGCCCAGGAAAGGAAACCCCAGCCAGTCTGTCACAATCCCAAAATGAGGAGATGGATGTGAAAAGCCAGGGAGAGTAGAGAAGCTAGATGACTTCCAGGACAAAGTACTTAAGGAAGGACAGTTGAACACAGAGAAATCTTTGGAGATCCGTGGATACTCTTACTGAATATTCAGCAGAACAGTGATCAGTACAGAGATGTGAGAAAACAACCCAAGGCCTGAGAAAGGACTAGAAGGAAGAGAACCCAGGGCTCACACAAGGCTGAAAACTGTGCCTGTTTCCACCAGTCACAGTGGAAACCCTTATATTCGGGGAGTGTTGTTCTGGGTATAGTGCTCAGAAACTAATCTTGAAAATAAGACTTGAAAGGATTAAATTTGTTTCCAAGTCATTAAATGCATCCCAGAAAAAAAAAAAAAGAAAGAAAGAAAATTTACAGGGATATAAAAATATCTAACACCCTACAAGGTAAAAATCACAATGCCTGGCATCTATCAAATATTACTAGGCATACAAAGAAATATAATCCATAACAAAGAGAAAATTCAACAGAAAAAAACTGACCAAGTACTGAAAAAGCCATTAGAATTTATAAGCAAGGTCATTAACACAGTTATTATAAATCTATGCCATATGTTGAAAAGGTTAATTACAGACAGGGAGCAAGGCATGGTAATACACATCTGTAATCCCAGCACTCTTGAGGCTAAAGCAAGAGGGTCATAAGTTTAGGGTTGGACTAAGGCCATCCCTGGCTACATAGAAGGCCCCATCTTTTAAAAAATGAATAAGTAAATAGAGACATGGAAGATTTTTAAAGCATCCAAGTCAAATTTAAAGATATAAAAATTATAATGTTGAGAAAAAAACAGTACAGTACACAGGGTTACTGGTAATACATGTGAAAACACGTCAACAGAAAGGATCCAAAATAAAATTGTTAGCTTCACATTTTTAAGAAAATACCTGAGGATAATGTGAAGGAGAAAATGTTTATTTTGACTCAGTTTCAGAGGTTTCAAGCATAGTCATCTGAACACTGATCAGAAACATTATACTGGAAGGGTATGGTAGAAAAAAATTGCTCACTTCATGGCAGCATGGGAGAAAAGAAAGAAAAAGCCAGAGAGGAAGGGGCCAGGGCCAGATACAACCCTTACTGTCACACACCCATGAATCAGTCCTTTCAAATAGACCTCACCTCTTGCTTCTATCATCACCCAACAGCACCATCACATGTTACACTGCTAAGTCAGTACCTCAAAATGCAATTACTACCCATAAGCCTATCATCAACCAACCCTTCAACACAACAGCATACATCCTGGATCTCAACCATAGCAAAAACATATACCAAAAGAGGAATAAGAAATTAAAAAAAAAAAATCAATGTGGTTGATATACATATCTGGAGTCCCAGAGGGAAAAGATGACATTCTTCCAAAATTGGAAGAATGAATGACTAAAATTATTTTTCAAATTTGATAGAAAGTATAAAGCCACAGGCCCAAGAAGTGCAATGAACCCAAAGTAAAAGAAAAATATAGCTATCCCAAGACTTATCGAATCAAATTAACACCAGTAAACTAAAAAATCATGTTATAGATTATTTATAAGTAAAGAACAAAGATAACAGCAGACTTTAAATAAAATACAAAGGAGAACACAGAATTCTATATTTAAAAAAAAAGAAATGAAGAAGTTCCAGAGATACAAAAACTAAAAGGATTCAACAACAGCAGTCTTGTGCTATAAGAAATGTTAAAGGAGGCCCTTCAGGAAGAAGGCACATACTAGATGGCAATTTGGATCTACACAAAGCAAGGAAGAACAATGAAAATGACAACTACATGACTTTTACTATGTCAACCCCTTTAAAAGATTATTTACTGCTTTAGCAGAAGTAATAATGTAGTATGGATTTTAAAACATACATAAAAAACAGGAAATTAAAAAATAAATTTCAATGTGTTTCCAATACTTACTTGAGAATTACAAATTCACACAAGTGTTCAGATCTGTTCTTCTAATGAAATTAAAACTACAGGCCATCATTCAGAAATCCCATTCCTTTTGATTTATACTTTCCATTTGGCTTGGTTGGTTTTAGTTATACTTTTGGAGATATAAATTAAGTTGAATTTATTACATTTGTTTTCATAGAGAAAAAGTAGAAAGTAATTTTTAAAGAGTAGTCTCATTAATAAACAAGTTAATTCAAAGTTTAGGCCAGAACCATGGCTGAACTTTATAAATAAAAGCACACAAATATTGCTTCATGGTTATGCTAAACTCAAATATTTATTTTTAATGTAGGTAACTGTAAAACAAAATTGGGTCAAACAGGTAAGTAGAAGATTTAAAACTATATTTATAGCACAAGTCACAAAAGAAAGTTCTGTCTTTACTTTTCCAACCTGTCAAAAATGAACAAAAAACCCAATTCACTTCATAGGGACTTTTTAAGAGAATGTTTATCAGTAAGTTTAATGAGAAAAGATAAAGCAGGACTAGTTTCTCACCATTAAAAGGGCAGGGAAAGCAATAGCAAGAACAGAGCACTAATCACAAAACACAAAATTCTACATATTGCTCCTCAGTTTTTCTCGGATTATGTGAGACCTGTTCCAAAGCAGACCTACACGTTACGAAATTACACTGGAGGTGCATCTTTTGGGTACTGAGGGAAAACTGTGAAAACCCAGCATAGCACAGACAAAACCACCTTGGAAAGCAGGTGAACTGATCCACAGAATGTGGACTTATATACTCTGCCATATAAGACAACTATTAAACCTCTAGGTATAAATGAGTGGAAATTTCTCAAATGCTGCTTGTTAGAGAATATTTCAATTTATCTACCTATCACTGCCTCTATAACACTTACATATTATATTTAATATTCTTGCAAGAAATAATGACATAACATATGTAAATATGTATGATGGATATTAATCTACAAATATGGCTATAAGGCTAAAAATATGTATGATGGATTTAAATCTAAGTTTTGCTGTAGCAGACCTACAAGCTGAACAAAAGAGCATGGCCACTTGCAGGAAGCAATTCCTCCCTTTCTGAATGGTCAGTCCTGTTGCAGTGATTTCACACATTTTGGCAACAGCAGTGAAACTTGTTATGGTGGGATTACATCTTATGTGAGGAATGAGTTCTTCTATATTTAAAGGCTTTTGATGTTCTTCTTTCTCCTCCTGTACCATAAAGAGTAAAAGGGCAAGATACACAAATCAATGGGAGAGAAAGAATATTCAGACATTTTTAAGAATACACCAAAATCTGTTTGATTTAAATCTGTTCAGAATAGCAGCAGATATCAGTATATAATAACAAATATGTGATAACATAGCATAAATACTAACAACGATGATGATGATATTAATGAAAATAATATATATTACCAAAGTTTAAATCGAATGAATATGAAAAGTGGCAAGTACAAGGAAACCTAGGTTATTGTTATAAAGGACAAAAGCATATTTAAAATCTATTTGGTGAAGTGCTAAGGCTCAGGGCTCTAGATTAATAAGGAAATGAAAAAAATCAGATAATGAGTGAGTAAGGAGATGATATACAATATTGCTGGCCATTTGGAAGAAGAATGAAAGCAACTTGATGAAATATATTTGTTTTTAACATAACTCTCTTCACCCATCCAGTAATGACAAAATCCAATAACAACACCATATCACTGCCAGAAAAATGTAGTAGTATTGGATATGTGGGCAAATGAGTCTGAGAAAGAAGGCATTATTATCTGGATGTGTGCTGCCCACTAGCCACATGAGAAATTTAATAATTAGAATTAAATGAAAGTAAATTCAGGCTCTTGGTCATACTAGCTAAATTTCAAGTTCTCAAAGGCCACAAAATGGCTAGTGGTTATGGCAAAGGGAAACACAGATGTGATATACTTCCATCATCACAGAAAGTTCTATTGCACAGCACTGATCTCCACAACTGTTAGAAGTGCCCAGTGTATGACACATGAGCTCTAGAAGAACACACATGCATGTATGTGCATGTACACACACACACACACACACACACACACACAAATCCAGTAAGTTAGCTCACATGCAAGTTATTGTATTAGGCATTCAGAGACCAAAGATTAAAATAAAATAGTCCCTGTCCCCAAGGAGTTCACAGGGAAAAGGAAATAACATAAACTGACCAGTTAACATTTGTTAGGTACAAACCATAAAAAATGCAATTCGTGCTGTGAAAAAAAAAAAAAGAATACTGAGCATGTTCTCTAAATTCAATGATCTTCCAATCTATTTAATGACATACAATACAGAGTAAGATATAAAATGCCTTCACTGGCAAATTAATATTTGGAACTGTGTTCTTCAATCCACAAGTTTGATGTGAAATTCTTTGCTCACTGTGGACATTATTAAAATGGCAATCTAAAAAGATAAATATAAGCATTCTTGTTTGTTTGTTTGTTTGAGACAGAGTCTCTGAAAGTCACTAAATTCCCCAGGATGAGCTTGAATTTGTGGTTCTCTTGCCTCAGCCTCCCAGAGTGCTGGGATAGTCACATAATACCACACCAGGCTTAAATTTATTCTAATTAACTTCTGAATAAGTGCCTGAAAACTAAATATTACTACTAAATTTTCCTTCCATTGTTTGCTGCTGGTATTTTGAATCATACATGTACTAGGTAAAGGCCCAAAAAAGGTACTGCTTGCTAAACAGATAAAATCTGATTAGAGAAAAGTTGAGGATGAATTAGTCATTATAGAACGCTGGCTAGTATGTGCATCTGAAATATAGGCATCCTGCTCTATAGTGGTTAAAATCATCTCTGTATAGTTTCTACACAATCTGTTCTCCATTTGAGCAATTTCTGAATATGGCTTACACATTTTATTTGGAATTCAATAGCTCCATAGTGCTAATCACATTTTTAAGAGAACAAAATAGTTATAGAGTTCTTAGTTGACATGTCATTAAAAATCACATTTGAGGATTATCCAGTGGTAGCATTTTGGTCATATATGAAGTCTGATTACCCCAAACCATCAAACAAAGACTTGAAGTTAATTCTGCTTGTATGTTTTAAATCTACTTTTAAATGGATATTTTTAGCATTTATATTGATATAAAACATAAATGCAGATTAAATAAAAACAGAATCTGAGGCTACAACTTTATACTCTCAAACCCACAGAGACAATGTAATTTCAACTTACAACATCATCTGCCACATAATTCAATGTTATTTCTTTTTATTTTCACCAGTTCTATTGTTCACATTTAATATTTTTCATAGGTTTTGGTTTTGATAATTTATAACAATAAGCAAAAACATTTGTACTTTATGATTCCACATATGTAAGTAAAATGTTTATTGAAAGTAACAAGTTCACATTGTACAGACTACTCTCAGCCAAAATCAGCTCATTCTTTCTGTGGCCTTTAATTTCAACAAGATACTCACAGCAAGTCAAAGCTCAGCCCTCCTTTCCATTAAGGCATGGATCTCTAACAGGCCACAAAGAGACCACAAACACATATGTAAATCATACTTATGTTAAATGTACTACTATATTTCAAAGGTATAAAGATGCTGTTCTTGGCAACAAAATACAGATTCCTTTAAAAATTTGACTTATCCAGCAATTTTTTTAATGATGGATTTTTTTCTTAATATTAGAATTCAATATGTAAGCCTGTGAGGACTTTAGACATATCCTAAACTATCATAGGAATCAGAAAACAGCAAGACCATAGTGGCTGCATGCAAGTCATTGGAGAAAGTGGTGTATATATCCCAAAAGAAATGTGACGTCGGTTTAGTGGAAAAGTAAAGCAGAGAAGGTACAGCTTCATAATGGGCACACACTCCCAGTAAAACCCCAGAGGTATAAAACTTGATTTAGACTCATGTAGATATGACAGAGAGCAACAACAATTAAAAATGCAAAAGTAATAAAGATAATGTGAAGTCACACTGTGAAAGAACTCATACTAAGGAGTTTGAAATTTAGGAGTTTAAAAGCTGGCCTAAGCTATCTTAGGAAATCTAAAATTTATATGAATTTATATTTATATTGTTTCATGATTTTATGAGCTTCAGTATCTGGAATAGGTATGGTAGACCTCAGTCAGAACAGGGACAACTCACAATTTCTCTTTTAGCAGAGTACTATTCCAGAGTACTATCTCAGATGGGATAATCCAATTCTCCACCTACATGACCACCTGGACTGGCCCATAAGTTTGCACCTGACTAAAACAATCCAACTAGACTACTTCCTTGGAGCATTCTCTTTAAAATGTTTACACGTTGACTAAAGCAGCAAGGAAAATCTTCAAGACTTCCTTATACTGTGTTGGGATGCGGAGTACAACTAGATAAAATTAAGAGAAAACAGATGAGACTTTCTGGGTTCAACACTGAGCTTATATTTTATAGCAGAGCAGCAATGGAACTGGGCCAGTGATTCTAATCAATGGAATCAGATCCATTTAAAGAAGAGATTTTTAAGTACATAAAATAGAAGAAAAAAGTAGAATATCTATGAATAGAATTCAGAGGTACCACAGAGTAAAAAGGGGGATCGAGTAATAGAAGAACAAAGGAAGAATGTCTCAATAGACTTTTCAAGTAGATCAAAACAGTGGCATCTAAAAAAGATACAGAAAGAACCCCATGGCCAAAGAGGCAATGAGAATTCATATTTCCTGATTTAACCTAATAGTAGAAATCTACATACAGGAGAGAAAGGAGACACAGAGCTTTTGATTTTACCAAAATCATGAGTTGAAATAAAAATGCACAGCTTCTACTCCCCCTTCTTACTTTTAGATCTAAGAGAGACCTATAATCTGTGCTTCCTACTAGGAAAATAAAAGAAGGCATGATACAGCACACATTCTCATTCCTCTCTTTAACCCACATCTTCCAGTATGCATGCTCTCAAGATGAAGGATGGACCCCAAGAGCGTCTGTAACATTCACTTCAACATGCGAATTAACAGGATTGTCCCCTAGAAAACTCACTTACTGCTTACGAATATGGGGTGTGCAACACAAGGCTGAAGCCTTTGGAATCTGACCTGAATTCAAATCCTTTGTCACCTCTAGCTGAATTACCCTTGGCAAGATGTTCAAAGTCTCTTTTTACCTGAGTAGTGGTGGAAGGAAGAGTAGGGAAATTTGAACCAAGCTGCCATAGCTGAGATACAGATTAGATAAAATGGTTCCTGCACAGTACGAAGAGAGTCTCCTGAGTCCAAAGGGCCCTTGTCCTCCTACAAAGCATCCCATAGTCTCTGAGCCACAGACACAGCACCATGGATCTGCAGTGGTCCTTGGATCTGTTCTCTCCTGATAAAATGAGTAGGCCACACTTTAGGACTCAAAATCACAATGCTGGTTTTTTTGCAAGGATTGGTAGGACCCAACCTTAAGTTTGTCGCATGTGGAATATAGGAACTAAGTCAATTCCTACCCTAACATATGCTAGCGATTCATCTTTTAAAAGGCTTCTGTTCCTTTCTCAAGACCATCATTCCTCAATGGGGTTTTACTAATAGCACCCTCCTAAATCCAAAAAGAGCTTTCTTTCCAAGGACTTGAACAACTCCAACCATTTTCAAAGCAATCCTATCTCTAGATGGCTGGCACATCTATCCTGGTAAAAAACGTACACATCTCATTAAACAATCATTTGTTCACATTTTTTTCTTATTCTTTCCCTTGGCAGTGGACAACTGTCATTTTTCTGTCCATAAAAATTGAGGTACAGCCCCAGTATTTTTTTTTAGTTCATTAAATCACTAAGTTGCCCAGGTTGGGCTGGAATTTGCAGTCCTCCTGCCTCAGGCTCCAGCATGCTGAAATTACAGGTGTGCACCACTATGCCCAGCTCCTAACATACATACGTGGAGAATTCTATTTTGTACTGCAGAAAACACTTTCCCCTTAGAAGCTTGTGCTGGCAGTAGCAGCTACAGTGTCTCACAGGATCAGTCTGTAGAGTGATTTTGAGACCTGTTTCTGACTGACTGGCTTCTAAACCATGTTTGTTCACTATACCAGATTTAGGAGGCAGTCAGTGTCGCAGACATATTCCAAGGTGACCTCCAATAGTCATGCCTTTGTACAATCCCCTCCTCTTAAGTTTGGGCAGAACATGTCTTGCTTTTAACCAAAAGAGTATGGCAGAGGTGATGGATGTCACTCCATTGACTATATTATATATTTATTATCTATTAATTATATTAGATTCTGTCTTATCCAGTTGGAGCAAAACAGACTGAAAAAGCACACTGCCATGTTGTATGAGTGCCTGAGAGGGTTACCTGGCAAAGGCAGCTTCTAAAAGCAGAGAGTGCCACAAGGAAATCAACTGTACTATGAATATAAAAATATATATTATAATATAATACATAATATAAGAAATTTTGGAAGCACCTCTTCCCATGGTCAATGTGACTGCAGCCCTGACCAATATGTGATGCCACTCCCAAGCGCAGGACCTAGTTGAGCCACATATGGGCTGCTGAGGAAGCAAAAGAAAGGACATATCTATTTTACTAAGCTGCTAAATTGTTGTAATGTGCTACACAGCAATAGAAAATGAATGAAAACAATGTCCTCTAGTGAATTTATTTGATGCTTAAAGTAACATTACAGTCCATAACTTGCTACCAATCACCTCTAGTAATATAGTCTATCTGCATCTTACCTTTCTTTCATATTCCACTGATCACTATTTCACTGGAACTAGGATCAGACTACACCTATCTTCTTCCTATCACAGGCAAATGTCATTTTCAGTCTTACCAGCAGCATAGTATATTCTCTCTGTTGCAGCAAAGAACAGAGTGGGAGTCTTCCTCTCTTTGTGGTGCTAAACCAAATTCATTATAGCAAATTGTGCTCCACATTTGAACAGTCAATTGTGTTTCTGTATTTCACATTGAAAATGCTTCATATGAGTGCCTGTAAAGCACTCACTTAGAGAAAGTGACAGTAAAAATATATTAACTTAATAAAGAGTACCTAGTACTGTCTGCTTAATCAAAAACTAACAGTTATCTTACATAAGATTACATATTCCCATTTTTGGTGAAACTGCAATGCTTTCTTCTGCATTCTGGATAATACATTCCTCTTATCAATCTAACAACACAATACCAGAACTCTACCACTTGGCTGAAAACACCTTTTGAGGTTTGCAAGAGGGAGATTTTGTGGGTCCATTTTCACTTTGCGAAGTCTATTAATGGAGATTTGAAGTCTACATGGACAAAAATGACTAGATTATTTCATCAAACATTTGTTCACTCTGATGGTTAGCCACAGAATCAGAGCTAATAACAGAAAGACGATGTCCTAATACATACAACATGATCCTTGACCAATACTGCCTGGCTCATGAGTGGACAATCCATTGCTGTCCTCTGTTAAATCTTCCCCAAAATCAGTTCTGAGCTCTTTCGCTGGTAAGGTTGACCATCCTCAAACTTGACAAAGGGGCTAATCAACCTCAAGGGTTACCTTTGATCAGTAAAGGAGCAGTATGTGGTTTATAAGGTAAGGCCAGTGGGTGTAGGGCCATGTGTGGACTGTGGACTGACTGCAAGAGTGGACACCCCAGAGAAAGGAGTGTTCATCTGTTTTATCACTAAGTATTAGAGTTACAGTTCTCCCCCATCAGCAGGCAGTAGCAAGAGCCCATCCCCTTAGAACTATACTGACTGGTTTAAAATCTAATCTGCATATTTATAAAGATAAGCACTTCAAAAAATCTAGAAATAGGTAAATTTACAAGATTTTCATCTGAAGTCACTAGAGCAGCTTGCTGTCATGATTAGGGAACAAGAAATATATATATGTTATCCTCAGTTTTCCACTGACTTGCCAGTGTGTAATCTTGAGTCTATAGTGTACCTGCTGTTTCCTTCCTAAAATGTGAACAATATGTCATCCCATCTCTCAAATGTTTGGAAGAATTATCAAGAAATGTAAGTTATAATAACAAGCTGGAAAGTAGCTGTGCATATCTGCAGATATGTATAATAAAAATTAAATATGATGCCTTTATTGAAAGGAAAGGGATTCAAGCAATGAAATCCTTCACCCGCTTAAACATTAATATACATTTTAAAACAAAAAAATTCAATTGAAGTAAAAATAAAAAGCCACATTTGGATGCAATAACAAAAAATGTCCATAACTACAATATTTCACTAATGAGAAGGTACAGATGCTACATACAGAAGGATTTTATGATGTCCATATGTTTCTCAAATGACTCTCCTTGTTAGCTATTTCTCCATATCTCTATTTAAGAATAACCTACACCTTCCCCACTGAGCGGGTATAAATTATAACACAGTGTAGTATTCAAACAAATTCAAAAAAGAAAAACTTGTAATAAAAAGAAATAGAAGCTATAAAACCCAAACACCATTAGACGCAGATGTTAATAAAAATCTGAATTACAGGTATCATTTAAGCTTTAAAAAATGTATATAGTAGTTGGCCTTAAGATTTATAACTCTTTAAAATATCAAATAGAAATTAATCTATAGTCCAAATATATATATATATATTATATTGTATATTGTATATAAGTGTGTGTATGTATATAATTGTTATACCAAATATTTTCCAGCCAGTGTTGGTCTGCCTGTCCAATAGAGGTGAGCAGGACAGGCTGAATCATAGAGAAGAACAGTAAGACTGAGAAAAAAAAATCTATCACATATCTACAAACTGGTCCTTAATTTAAAACCCTTAACTTCCTTCTGCACAATCTTCCATGAGTCTAACCATGCCCATTCTGTGGTGAAGATTAGCAATTCAGGAGCAAAGCCAGGAAAGCATGTCTCCCTCTAGCTGGCAACCTATCAAAGGTCAGACTTGGGATTCTCACTGCACAAGCACCTGTGTGATAGCTGAAACATACATGAAAACATTAGCCCTTTCCCACACAGAAAATGACACATTCCCCCAAAATGCTGCCCATCTTGAGATTTGCCCCATTTGAACAAAATAGATGAGAATAAATTACATACAAGTTTTACACTGATTAAATTATTTGGTCTCTTAGAAATATAATATTCCTATTAAGCTTTTTAATATGAATGGTTTCCAGAAGACGCATCAGTGATTTGATGTTTTGCTAATTAAATTTGGTAATTTCCAGACTGGAAAAGTGGTTAAAAAGGATAAAGAAGACCAATTATCTGTGGTAAAAGGCAAATATGCTAAACAACAAATTTTCAGTCACAATAATTTCCATAATAAACATTCAAAGCACCAAGGAGTAGTTCAAAAGATATCTTTTCCAAACATGATTTTTATATTGTCCTCATTTATTAACCGTAATTTATTCTGTGCTGTTACTAATTACAGGATTAAAAAGATTTCTGGGCATCAGAAAATAACATCCAGATTTTTCAAATACCAAAAGATTTTAAGTTTTGTTTCCGAAGATTTTAAGTTATATGTTTCTTTAATATAGGTTCTCTGTATATCTGTGCTCCTTCTTCCTAGGTTTCAAGAATGCCTGTAAGATTTGAGAACATGATTGTACTCCAAATACTTGTAATTCCTCAATCTTACTCATTATGAGGCATCTCAACACACCAAGAGTATTTATCTAGTTGTGTAAGTGCTGTTTTACCTTTTCAAGAGGAAAAAATATTAACTCTTCACTCTCTTTTCTGGGAGGAGTGAAACTTTTAAATCCCTTAGCTCACCTCCATGTTACACACACACACACACACACACGCTATTCACATGTAATGGGATATACTGTGTTTATACGCATATATCCCATTTCTCACAGATTTCAAACTACTACAGTAAACCCAGAAGTTCCTTTTAGGAAATTACCCTCCTGACAGGGGAAGCAAACGGGGCAGACCTTCCTGAATTCAGAGCAAGGGAGACTCACTGAAGAATTCTCCAAATCCACACCACAAGAGCCCCAGTCTCAGCTCCCGCCACTGGCCACCTCTCCGGATGCTGCGCCTCTGGGATACGGAGAGCACCTCGGTCCTTCCGTAGCCCACAGAGACACACAGGCCTGTGACACCAGCACCTCTCGCTGTGGACAAGTGGGCGGCTGCCACAGACCCAAACCGACGCTGCGGGCTGGGCGATCAGGGAACGCCCCCTGTCCTCCGCCCCCAGGGTCCCCACTGTGACACCCACGGTGGCGTCTAATTAACCAGTTCACCTTCATAAAGCATCGCTCTCCTTACAGTAGTTAAAAACTGCTCCATCTCCCATCCCGCAGCCTCCTGAACTTTTCTTAAACCCCCGTATTCCGCTGTACAGATTCGGAAGTGCAGTCCCCAGGAAACATCCAAGGTACCCCTACTAAGTATCGCTCCCCTCAAGCAACACGTTGGCGGCACAAACTTTTCCTTCACACCTCGGATCCAACGCGAACTGGGTGTGCTTCGGGGAGAGGGGGAAACCCGCCACCGACCCCTCGCCTCGGCTCGCCTCAGCCAAATGTCAGCGTCCTCACCCAGAAGAGCACCTGGCACCCAACTCGGCCAAGATCCCTCAGACCCACCGAGCTCGGGGTGCTGGGGTGCTGAGGCGCGAGCCAAGTGGTACC
>NW_022900916.1:20584827-20598803 GCF_012274545.1 Fukomys damarensis | reverse complement strand
CTGCCCTGCGCCGCTGCCGCTCTCGGCGAGGAGGAGGGAACGTGGGGCGGCACCTGGGACGTTCCCGCTTCTGCCTGCACCTTTTAGAATCGTCAAGGCAATTTTAAAAGAAAATGCTACAGTTGAGATGTTTTGTTTTGATTTGATTTTCATAGACCAAAGGGGAAACCTGGGGAAATATGGTGTCGGTTGTTAGAACCATGATTTAGGTTTGCCGCGTTTTAAGGCTGAACAGAGCAGGATCCCTCTGAAATCAACCCTGGCAGAAAGGAAGCAGGTAGTGGGTTGGATAACTGAATAGGACTTCCTTTTAAGTATTTTTATGTTGGTTTTTTATTATTATTACTTTGGTACTTTAAATGTATACTAGGACTACTAATACCTATAGACTCCTTTATACAGCATACTACAGTGAAAAATGTGTAATTCGAAACATGCTTGTTTAATGCTAGCAGATGCTCAGAGAGGCTAACATTTATAATGTCTGCATCATCTGACCCTTAGAGTAGTGTCTCTACTTGTACATTTATGGTTTTTCTGAGTCAGCTAAAACTCAGATAGCTCACAGATTATACGGATGGAAAGAACAATAGAGACCTAACCCAGTGCCCTCCTTTTCAGATGAGGGAACTGGGACCCACAGGAGCAGCATTTGCCCAGCGTCTCACAGTCCCGAGGTTCACCTCATAACCAGACTACCAGGGACATAGCCGAGGTCACTTGGAGAAAAGAAGCCTCGTGCTATATGTAATTGAATTAGAAATAATTCAGCATTCACAGCAGGATGAAAAGATGTGATGATGACTAGATGTAGCCTTTACTTTGCCCTAATCAGGAATTCACATTCCAGGAATGCAACTAGCTGTGAATAAAAAGGGCCCTGGTGCTAGAGCTTCAGCTAGCTTAACTTTCCATCCACATCAGGGATTCTGTTAATTAACATGACGAATCTTAATAATGGGCTCTTAGAAGTGAAATTGATGGTATTGATTAAAAGTTTAGAGATTCTTCTCATTTATATACAAGCCAGATATACCTATCTAGTAATTTTACCACCCCTCACCTTTCAAAGTAGAGGCCTTTCTGGAAAGTTCAGGTGTACTGCCTTGTTAATGTTTCTTTTAATCATTGTGACGCCTCCATCAACTCTTAAAACAGGAAACAATTCTCCCTCTCTCGTCTCTCAAAAAACTTTTGTGACAAGGGTGATTGAGACAGGAGGAAGTACAAATTCCTGGGGCTCCTCTGCTCATCTGAAACGTGTTTGGGTGGGAAAGGTGAGCATGACAGAATTTGAACTAAAGTTTGCTTTTTCCACTTAGAAAGATGGTATAGGAAGCAGTGAACCTTCACATAATTATTTATGTCTGCCGCACCTAGGTCATTTCAGAAGAAAGAGCGGCCTTCATCACTCTCATACTTACTTGAATGTTGATTCTGAACGAGGTACTTGCTGGCTGCTGCTGAGATTCAACTATTTTAAAGTATGGTTTTGTAGAAAAAATATAATTTTTCCTAAAAATCCTGATGGGGTTCCTATGCTCTTGTTCAAACCTATCTATATAATAGCATACATGACACTGTATTATATTTTTTTCTGATATAATTCTTCTTAGAGCTCAACTCTAGGGATAATTCATTCATATTTTTTGTAATTTTGAGAGCGTAGATTTAATTTTTTAGGAAAGTTTTAGATTTATAGGGAAATTAAGATCATACAGGTTGAGCATCCCTAATCTGAAATCTGAAATGTCTTCAACATGATGCCAGAAATAAATTCCTCCCCTGACCTCACATGATAGGATGCAGTCAAAACTGAAACACACTGAAAATATTGTACAAAATTATCTTTAGACTGTGTATAAAGTATACATAAAATAAAGGGCTTTCATATTTAGATTTCAGTCCTGTCTGAAAAATCTCATTTTATATATGCAGATATTTCAAAATTTGAAAAAAAAATCACTTATGGTCCCAAGCATCTGGGTAAGAGGTATGCAAATTGTACAGAGAACTCCAAAATGTCCTTTCATATACATTCACACAGTTGCTCCTGTTATTAACATTTTTTGATGGTAGAGTGCACTTCTTGTAATTAGTGACCTGATGTGTATATATTATTATTAAGTGAGGTCTGTAGTTATCATATTTCCTTAGTTTAAAAATAATTCGTGTCCTTTGTCTGTATCAGCATCCCATCAAGGATACTTATGGTCAGGTCTCCTTAGGTTACCCTTGGCCATAACATTTTCTCAGATTTTCCTGGTTTTTGGTGATCATGACAGTTTTGAGTACTTGTCACATTTATTGTAGAATGCCTCTCTGTTGGGAGGTGTCTCGTGTTTTTATCACAGTGAGTCTAGAGTTGTGAGTTTTCAGAAGATAAATTAGAGCGATAAAGCATCATTTACATAGCATTATATCAAGAAAACATGACTAGCAACATGACTTATTGTTTACTTGTCCTTGATTATCTGGCTGAAATAATTTTTGTCAACTTTCTGTACTACAAAGTTACTCTTTTCTCCCCCTTTACATTCTATACTCTTTGAAAGGAAGTCACTGTGTGTAGGCCATACATAAAACCAAGTGAAGATTTATGCCCCCCTCTTTTAAGGTAGATAGCTACAAATTTATTTGGAATTCTTATACATTCATTCATTTTTATCTCCAGAGATCAGCACAAATCCTTCCACATTACACTGTCTTAATACAGGTGGAATGCAAGAAGAGGATTAAACAGAATTTTCCCCTGAGAAAGCTGATAGGATCCAGAGATGAGCAAATGGCAGAATGGAACCTGCCAGTGCTTAACCTCTCAGAAACATCAATTTGAATTACTATCTATATGCAAAAGTACCTTCCTAAGAACTAAGGTGAGAGAGTAAAGCGTGTAGGTGTAGCACAAATGTAAAAGCATTGAAAAGGCTCAGAACTTGGGAGAAGACCAGTGAATATCAGACTTGCCTCAGACGTCAACACTGCTTCCCCAGTAAAATCCAGTGGCTCACAGGCCCCCAAGGCTCCAGTCACCAGACTTAGATGGAGCCTCTAGGCCAGCTAGCTCTCCCATAGGCTGAGTTCTAGACAGCCGCAGCAGCCCCAGGCTCTGACTGCTTGGAGAAGTTAGCTGACCCCCACACCCTGAGCTTCAGGCCTGCCTCAGCACCAGACCAGCCCCAATGTCTTAGTCACCAGCCTGGCACCTAGACCCAGCCTCCGGGCTGACCACTGCAAAAAAAAAAGATCTGTATCTTTTCCAGGTTGTGCACCAGCCCAGAACCTGCTCAGCCTGTGTAAACCCAGGCTTCAGGCCCACTTCAGGGCCAAATCAGCACCCATAATCTCAGGCATCAGACTGTGCCTTCAGACCCAGGCTCCAGGCCCACTCGGTGTCTGGCCGATTTCCTGCAGCTCCACTCTCCAGAGTACCCACTGTGGCCCCACACGCCAGCAGACCCAGTGTCTGAGTAGTGTGCAGCAGTCCTGGGGTCCAGGCCTTTACTTGTGTACTCCAGCACTGAAACAGTCCCCACAGAGCCAGGCTCCAGAACCACCCCTGGGCACAACCTGTGATCCTGAGCTCCAGACTGAGCCCCGCGGCTTCCGGCTACACTCCTATCCAACACCAGGCAGGCCCTTCCAGAGGCCCCAAAAGACCCTTCAAGCAGTGAAAAATGCAATAGAGAGTAAAAACAACAGTTGATCAAGCATAAGAAAGAACCTGGAACTAGAAGACCAGGCTATTTAAATAAGTATATTCATGTACCGCCCTGTATCCAAACTGCTACCTTCCATGATCCCTAATGGATGCCTGAAACCATGCTTAGTACCAAACCCTATAGATACTATGTTTTTAGAAAAAAAATTATAAATTCTTTAAAGTTTAAGAAGAATGTTTATATCAATAACGTATAGGGCTGGGGGTTTAGCTCAGCAATTTGGTGGCCTGCCTTGCAAGAGCAAGAACCGGAGTTCAATCCCCGGTACCAAAAAAAAAAAAAAGACGTATAATAAAGGTGATATAATGATGGCTTGCTTCTCTTAAAACATTTCACTTGGACTGGGGATTTAGCTTGGTGGTTCCAATGCCCTCTTCACAAGCAGAAGGTTCCAAATTCGATCCCCAGTACCAAAAGAAAAAGAAATTTTACTGTATTCACTTTTCTCATGATATGAAATGATACTATAATTCTGTAAGATAAGTGAGGTGAATGATCTAAGCACTGTAATATAGTTTTAGTCTACTGAGTTAGGGTTACTTGAACATGAGAACTACAGTACAGTGAGAGTCCCTCTTATCTCTGGGATAGCCATGAGTGACTGACACAGTGTGGCTATGCCAGACAAAGGGGTGGTTTTGGTCCCAAGAGGAATAGTTTGCGATTGTGTGTGATTTCATCATGCTACTTAGAAAAAATGTACAATTTAAAACTGTTGAATTGTTTGTTTCTGGAATTTTCTACTTAATAATTTTGGACCATGGTTTACCACAGGGAACTGAAATGAAGAAAGCAAGCTCATCGAAAAGCAAGAACTAGTGTAGTCTGAGAAGAAAAAAAGAATTGAAAGAAATAAAGAAGCTTATGGATTGATGGGACACCATCAAAAGAGCAAATATTTGGTTTAAGGGATTTCAGTGCTATAATCTCAACACTCAGGAGGCTGAAGCAGGGGGACTGCCAAGAGTTAGAAACTAGCATGGGCTACATAGTAAGTTTGAGGCCAACCTGGACTACATAGCAAGACCCTGTCTCAAAAAAAAAAAAAAAAGAAAGACAAAGACCTGAAAGATTAAAGAACAAATACCAGAAAACTTTTCATATTGAGGGGTATGTATATGTGTTTCTGAAAGTATAAGAAGGCCAAATTATTCTATCAAATTTAATCCAAACAAAACTAAACCAAGACTTTTGATTTATCAAAAGTTAAAGATAAGGCTTTAGGTTTTACCCAGGAGTAGAGCATGTGCCCAAAACAAAAGAAGCAAAAACACACTGAGATGTTTAAAAGATCTAATGATTAAGGTCCTGAGAGAAGCAAGATAAAAGACTTATATCACGTATAAGATTTCAGTAGGATTAGCAGTGAATTTCTCTGCAGAAATCTTATGGGCCAGGAGAGAACAGGATGATATATTCAAAGTGCTGAAAAATAAAAACTGCCAAGAAAGAATGTTTTACAACAAACAGCAAAGCTGTCAAATAGGACTGTGGATTTAGCTCAGTGGTTCTGCTGCCTGCCCTGGTGCCAAAAATAAATAAACAAATAAATAATAAAAATAGAGAGAAAAAGGTTTGGAATTTAGCTCAGTGGAACTGTGCATACTTTGCAAGTACAAAGTTCTGTGTTCAATCCCTGGTACCAAAAAAAAAGATAAAAGACATTTCCAGACAAATAAAAGATGAAGTTTATAAACATCATACCTATCCCTACAAGAAATCTAAGCAAGTATCTTCAACCTGAATGCAAAGAATTGTAATTAGTAACAGAAAAATATATGAAAGTGTAAAATTTACTGGTAAAGTTTAAGTACACACTCAAGAATAATCTGTAATGATGGTATATAAATAACATCTTTACTATGAAGGTTAAGAAACAAAAGTATGAAATATTATAGCTACAGTAATATTTTAACAGGTATACATTGTAAAAAGATGTAAATTGTGACATCAAAATATAAAATGGGGAGTGTGCAGTAAAAGTGTTGAATTTTTCTGTATGAAAAAGTTGTCATTCTCAGCTCAGTAAAATCTATACCAAGCATAAGATTTTTTGTTGTTGTTTGTTTGTTTGTTTTTTGTGTTGGTACCGGGGATTGAACTCGGGTCCTTGCGCTTGCAGGGCAGGCCACCGAACTGCTGAGCTAAATCCCCGGCCCCAAGATGTTTTAGATAAGCTTCATGATAACTGCAAATCAAGTACATCATAGTAGATACATAAATTATAAAAAAGAAAAAATCATGCAACTAGAAGTCATCTAATCACAAAGGAAGACAGCAAGCAATAAAGGAATGAAGGATATATATAATTAACATGATAATATATTCTAAATTACAGACCGAAGATAGGCTTATGTAAGATAAAGCAGATAGCAGTATAGGTCATCATATAATGATAAAGGGGTCAATTATTGAAGAAGATACAACAATTTCAAATATATGGGCATTCAACATCAGAGTACCTATATATACAAAGCAAATATTGGTAGATCTGAAAGGAGTGTTAGATAATACAATGACAGAAGAAAACTTTAGTATCTCACAGCAGTGGATAGATAGATCATACAGACAGAAATCAATAAGGAAACATCAGAGTGAAACTACACTTCAGACCAAATGTACCTAACAAATATAGACAGCACATTCCATCCAACAGCAGCAGAAGTCACATTCTCCTCAAGTCTACATGAAGTATTATCCAGACTAAAATGTGTTAGGCTACAAAACAAGTTACAAAAAATTTATCACTGAAGCCATGTTAAGTGTCTTTTCTGTTCTCAATGGCATAAAACTAGCAATCAACAGGTAAAGGAATTCAGAGAAATTTCAAAACAGTAATTAAACAACATAATCCTGAATAACCAGTGTGTCACAGAAGAAATTAAAAGCAAAGTTAGATATTTTGAAACAAACAAAAAAGGACACACAACATACCAAAACTTATTTGATACAGCAAAAACCATTCTTAGTGGGGGTTCACAGTAGTAAATGCCTACATTTTTCAAAAGAGAAGAAAGATCTTAAAACATTAAATCTCAAAGAAGTTTAAAAAAATTAACCTAAAGTTAGGATTACAAAGGAAATGATCATGATCAGGGAAAAAAAATCAATGAAATAGAGATTAGAAAAACAATAAAAAAGATTCATAAAACTAAGAGTTAGTTTTTGAAATGAATGGAAAATGTAAGCAACAAACCTTTGTTCAGAATAATGAACACTTCAACTGATACCATTGCAATAAAGGGATCATAAGCAGTTTTTATGAACAATTATATGCCAATAAATTGTGAAACCTGGAAGAAATGAATAAATTCCTAGGCAAAAACAATCTGCCAAGACTAAATCAAGAAGAAATAGGAAATCTGAATAGACTAATAAGTATGAAAACTGAATCAATAATAAAAAGTCAAAAGTCTCCAATCAAGAAATGCCTAAGCTAATAGAAAAAATGGTGCCAGGTACCACAACAGCAACAGAACTTTGCTGTTGTCTGGATATTATTCTTTTCTTTGTTTGTTTTTTTTTAATGGAATGTGCTGAATGTCTATAATTTTGTTCAGATGACTGCAGAACCTGGAAAAGCTGTTGCTGCTATCGATGCATAACATACTATTATTAGTCTATACACACACACACACACACACACACACACACACACATATATAAATTGAATTTTGGGAAACTTTAATGGTACTGCCAACTTTGGAAAAAGTCATCCCAATTTACTGTGTTGACTTTGCATCGTACAGAAATGGACAACCACATTGGTCTAGAAATGTTAATTTATTTTTATTTTTTTTCCATGTGTACAGGGGTAACACATTGTACTAAACATGTAAGGTCATATCTACGTGGGTTTGATTACAGAAACTAATAAAGTATTCTCTAAATAATGAAAAAAAGAATAAGATAAGACTATAAGAGCAAGAAGCAATTTAAATATGTTCAGGGATCATTTTCTTCTCCAGAATTAAGGATTATTTTGATGTTACATCATTGCCTTTTCTCTTTTACTTTCCTTTTTAGTTTTATTTTAGGATTCCCTATTTTAATGTTCATACAGAGATTTCTTTAACTGAAATACCTAATAGTTTCTTTGGTGTGAAAAACTATAATAGTACACAGGATCCTAATGAGATAATTAATAATGTGAAATAGGAAGTAAAGGGCTAAAGGTGTAGGGAAAGTGGGAAGGGTGGGGGAAAGGTAATAAGGTAGGGGGAAAAATATGACAAACTGAAAAAATGGAAATAAAGTGTTTGTAAATGGGGAGGGGAGGAGGGGGTGAAGGGAGGGCAGGGACAAGGGGAAAAATGAGAATCAAGACCTATTATGTAAAGGTACAGAATCCCAATGATGAATGTAATTATATTGTATACCTAGATTGTACCAATAACCTCAATAAAAAGAAAAAAAAAGAAAAGAAATGCCAAGACTTGATGACTTCACTGCTGAATTGTAACACATTTAAGTAATAATAATAACAATAATTCTCAAATGCTTCCAAAAAATATTGAAGAACAGAGAATATCTCCAAACTCCTTTCATGAGGCTAACATTATCCTGTCTCCAAAGCCAGATAAGGACATCATTAGAAAAAAAAACTATAAGCCAATATCCCAAATAACCATACATGTAAAATCAAATAAAACACTAGTAAATCAAATTCAATGGCACATTAGATCATTCACTATGATCAAATAGTATTTGTCTCTGAGATGCAAGGGATATGTATGGAGTTCATTATACATAAATCTATAAAAGTGTTATCCTACATTTTTATTAATTTTATTGGTACATTTTATGTAAACAATATAATGATATTCATCAGTGGAAATTTGTGCATTTACATAATCTATCTGGGTTCTTATTTTTTCCCCATTCCCCTACCCTCCCTTCAATCCCTCCACCCCTCCATATTCACAAAGACTCCATTTCCATTTTTTCATATTAATTCCATTCCCTTCTTTCCTTTCTCCTCCTACTTCCCCTTCCCTTTTGCCCCTTTTCTTCCTATTTCACATTATCTAATATACCTTTTAGTCCTTATTTACACTTTCAGTTTCTCACACTGGAGAAACTATTCAGTATTTACATGTGTGTCTTATTTATTTCACTTAAAAATATTGCCTCAATGTGCATCCATTTAGCTATATATGTGTCTAATTTCTCATTCTTCATGGCTGAGTAATGCTCCATTTTATTAAAAAGAAAAAAAAACAGCATGGTACTGGCAAAGAAACAAATCTGAGGACCAGTGGAACAGATTAGAAGATGCAGAAACAACTCCAGACACAGTCAGCCACCTCATCTTCAACAAAGGAGCCAAACACCCTCACTGGAGGAAAGATAGCCTCTTTAATAAATGGTGCTCGAAAAACAGGGCTTCAACTTGCCAAAGATTAAAAAGTGACCTGTGTCTCTCACCATGCACTAAACTAAAACTGAAATGGATTAAAGATCTAAATATTAAAACAAACACTAAACCGGCTGGAAGAAAGGTTAGATTAGAACTCAAAGACGTTGGTGTGGGAAAAGATTTTATGAACAAAACTTCAGTTGCCTATGAACTAGCACAAACAATCAGCGAACAAGTGGGATCTCTTATTAAAAAGCTTCTGCACAGAAAGAGAAACCACCAACAGTATGAAGAGACACCCCACAGAGTGGGAAAATATTTTCACCAGCTGTTCCTCAAAGATCTACTATCGAGAATATATAAAGAACTTTTAAAAATCAGACCTCCCAAATTTAAAGACTCAATCCAAAAAATAGGGATCTGAAATAAACATATATTTCTCAAAGAAGTAGAAATAGCAAATAAACATATGAAAAGCTGTTCAACATCACATCTTCAATGCAAATGAAAACAACACTGAGCTTCCACCTCACCCCAGAAAGAATGGCCGTTGTCATGAAATCAACCAATAGCAAATTCTGGTGGGGCTGTGGGGAAAGATGAACCCTGTTCCACTGCTGGTGGGAGTATAGAATGGTGCAACCACTGTGGAAATCAGTATGGAGATACCTCAGATAACTAGGATTGGAGGTCCCATTCGACCCAGCTATTCCCCTGCTGCATATCTTCTAAAAAGAATTTTAAAAATCATACCACAGTGATATATGTGCACCCATGTTCATAGCAGCACAGTTTGTAATAGCTAAAACTTAGAAATGGCCCAATTGGCCATCAGGTGGAGACTAGATGCAGTGTTATCCTACCTTAACATAATGAAGGACAAAAACCAGGTGTTCATTGTAATCAATGCAGAAAATGCATTTGACAAAATTAAACATGCTTTCATGATTTAAAAAAAAACTTTAAAAATTCAATATAAAAGGAATACACCTTAATGCAATAAAGGACATAGATGAGATATGTAGAGCTAATGCACTCAGTGGTAAAAAGTTGAAAGATTTTCCTTTAAGATCAGGAGCAAGCCCAGAATGGTGGTGCATACCTGTGATCCCAGCACTCTGCAACACTGAGCAGGAAGATTGCAAGTTCAACCAGAAACTGGACAACTTAGCAAGATGCTGTCTCAAAATAAAAAATAAAAAAGGACTAGAAACATAGCTCAAAAGGGCCAAGAATATAAAATGGGGGTAAAAAAAGACATCCAACAATCAGTGGCAATGGAAATATTGGATATTCATGTACTAAAAAATGAAACTGGACTTTTATCTCACACCATACATAAAACTCAACTGAAAACGGATTAGACTGAAGCATAAGACCCAAAACTATAAAACCACACAAGAGAAACATTCCATGACATTGTCTCAATAATGACTTCTTGGATAGGAACCAAAAACAATAGGCAACCCAAGAAAAAGTACATAAACAGGATTGTGTTAGTCAGCTTTCTGATTGGTGGGACCAAATACATAAAACCCACAATTTAAAGGATGAGATGGTTTATTTGGCTATTTGTTGTAGAGGATTTAGTTCACGGTCAGCTGGCTCCAAGGCAGGAACAGCATGGTGGCAGGGTGTGGCAGAGCAAAGCTGCTTAGTTCATGATGGCTAAGAAGCAGAGCAAGAAAACAGTACCAGAGAGGAAATGATGAGAGACAAGATATGGACCGTAAAGTCACACCTCCACAACCCACTCAGACACAGTCATCCCTTAGATGGCTTCCAAGCCCACAAGATGACAAGGTTTATATCAAATTAAAAAGCATCTGCATAGCCAAGAAAACAAGCAACAGAGTGAAGAGGCAACTAAGGGTTAGGAGAAAATACTTGCAAAACATACATTTGATAGGCTAATGTCCAAAATGTATAAGGAACTCCACAACAATAAAAATAACCCTAAAACATGGGGAAAGGACCTGGCAAACATTTCTCAGAAAAAGACATAAATGGTCAACAGATACATGAAAAAATGCCCAAATCTCTAATTATTAGGGAAATGCAAATAAAAACCACAATGGGACACCACGTCACACCTGTTAGCATATCTATCATCAAAAAGACAAAAGAAATAAATATTAGAGAAAATGTGGAGAAAAGGGTACCCTGGCACACTATTAGTGAAAATATAAATTAGGCATTTGGGGAAATAATTTGGACTTTTTAAAAAAACAAAACAAATCAAAAACTGAAAGTAGAGGTAACTGGAAAATTTGGTATCTGTACACAAAGATATAGTATTTATTCATCCTTGAAAAAGAAAGACATCCTTTTATTTTAAACAGTGTGGATGAATCTGGAGGCCCTATGATAAGTGAAATAGTACAGGCACTGCCACACAGATGCAACATGAAGTCACTTACATGGGTAACCTAAAATGTTAACACTCGGAAGCAGGACGTGGAATGCTGGTTACCAGAAGAGAGGCAATGCAGGCTGGGGTTATTGGCGTCGGGGAGATGTTTATCACAGGATGCAAAATTTCTATGAGACCAAGAGGAATAATTGTAAGAAATCTATTGTACAGCATGGTGTCTATAATTATTAACAATGTACGTGTTCTTAAAAACCACTAAGAAATTCTATTTTAAATGTTCTCACCACCAAAAAAATGAGATGTGAGGTAATTCATATGCTAATGAGCTCTGCTTAGCAATTCCAGAATGTATACATATTTCAAAACATCATGTTGTACACAATAAATATATACAGCTGTAACAAGCTAAATCAGTTAATTAGAAAAGAAAGCTAATAATATTCTTTGAATTTTAGCAGAAAACAAAAGCCTTGTGATCATTTTTTTAATGTTAAGCATAGAGAGGAAAATAAATGAAGTCTTTGCGGGGGTGGTGATAGGAGATGTTTGGTGAATCGCGTTAGAAGGAAAAGCACTGTGTACATTTTAGTACTGTTTGAAATATTTGTGGCATCCCCTAAGGGCCATACCTCCTGCTGCACCCATACCCAGCTTAGCCATAGGACTGATGCATGTTGTTAGAAGAGATGTGTTTCACTTTCAAGCAAAATCTTCAGCAGCCTTCCTGTGGTTCTTCTGTTTCTCTTTGCCCTCAGCCCCTAAATCAGCTATTTCCCAGATAAGGGAAAACTATTCTTTTTCCAGCAAAGAAGACCACATGAAGCAGAACCTCCTCCAGATCACCCGGGCCATAAATGTGAGCAAGAAATAAACCATGGATATGGTGGGGTTTGTTCTTACCACACATCACTTAGTGTTTCCAGTCCAGCTGCTCCATCCTTTCTAAGTTCCAGAAGTTGGACCACCAAGTGTGCTTCGACTCAGTTCTCATCAGCAATCACCTTTGCATGATTGCCTGTTTGTATTTGGTTATGACACAGCAGGGTTTAGAATACTGTCACCTCAAGTTTAAAAATAGAAAAATAGATGGAACTAGAGATCATCACGTTAAATGAAATAATCACAGTCAGAAAGACAAGTATCACATGTTTTCTCTCATATGTGGTGTCTCAGGTGAGACAAAAGAGAGGCGATATGAAAGTAGAAGGGAGAACATTAGAAAAGGCCAAGGGGGTCCGGGGGAGGGAGAAAGAAGGCGAGAGTAGAGGACAGTAACGGGGGGATAGATATGGTCAAAGTATATCATGTGCGTGCATGCAAACATCACGATGAAACCCAATATTCTATATAATTATTATGCATTAATTAAAATACAAAAGTGTTGTTCTTTACAAATAAAAGAAAATCTTTGTTATGACTTTGTCAACAAAATTAACTGAATACCCATATGCATAAAACACCGTGGCGGATACTGGAAATCATTCTTTTGAATTTTAATTTTAGGCTGATGCTGTTGAAAAAGTATAGGTATAATATTTACAAGTCACAGATAAAGAAATGTCGCTAGAATAATATACTGTAAGAGATGGATTTTACTATGAAGCTAATGTACCTAGGCACTGGGGACCCTCATTCACTTAGGTGCCTTCTAATTTAGTACAATATTATTTTACTTGAAGGAGCCCTGAATATATGTAAGCTTCAGCCCACCAAACTCTTTCTCTGCCTAGTATTTACTATAAAAGGATGGAGAAAAAGCTGTAACGATTCTAACAGTGAAGGTCAACACGGTGACACAGGGATAGATGCACAGAATCTGTACTTCTGAGCTCCAGGACACAGGGCTCCTTGAAAGCTGACGCTGAAGTTTGGATATCCTGGTTAGATGTGACACTGCATCAGCATGTTTCTTTGATCTCTACAAGAGAGAAGGACACCTTCAAGAGCAGACAGAGCTTCCTGGATATAGAAAGCACCCAACACACAAGGCCCATGTCTCTCTAACCTGAGGTGCATGTTCCCAGCATGTGGCTTGTATTCATTTGTCATCCAGAAAATTATTTGAGCATGTTAGTCTTCTCTCAGTTTCCACCTGGAGAATTTTTTTTTTCCCCTAGAAGTCATTTCATTTTGAAAATAATTTTCTGATGGTTGCTGGTAGTATTTCCTCTGGAGGATTAAGTAACTATTTTTTCTCAATTAATTTTGTCTATTTCTAGGTCTGCAACAGTGGATATTGTACTGCTCATCATCTGTGCATGAATTCCCCATTGAAGTGAAAGGTCTGCACAGTAATAGAGGTTGTAATGCAACCCATTAAAGATTTCTCTCCTTGCTAAATTTTGAATGGAAAGTGGATGAATATCTTTCTAATGCAAAAATATGTGGATCATGGGAGGTTCAATCACAATTCATTGCTCATTTATGAAATACTCTGAAATGCAATTAGCCACATGCCATATAGGAAATGCTGCTATCATGCACCTGTTAGGCCATCAACCATGTTTTCATTCTGAAACAA
>NW_022900916.1:20558481-20584649 GCF_012274545.1 Fukomys damarensis | reverse complement strand
CCCACATGTATATATGTTCTCAGGGTGAGTTTCATTTGAAAGACTATTTTTAAATCCATTTTTATAAATATTTCACATGAAGATGATCTCTGTACCTTAAGTCTATATCTAATCTGCTTACGTTGCAAGAAAAGACTTTAAAACCAAGGTATATATGTGTCTACACTTCTATTAGTAGGTAAATCAGAGCCTTCATCAGAAAAAAACAACATAAAAAGGTTTTTTGTCAAGTTAAAGGAATAATGTGAACAAATGAATGATTTTTTTGTTTTTTCCCAAACGTGCTTAAGTCAGACATGAGATTATATTATAGCTGTATTATTATGTTTCCTTGTGGTGCTAATTTATAAGTTAATATTGCTTTGTGTGTTCAATAAGCTAGATGATATTGTTTGGGTATGAATGTGTACAAATTTCAGTATGCCTTTTTAAAGGAAACCATTTTTAGTCCTTCTTATAGTTCTTTGCTAAACTGTGAAAAAAAATGAACAGTGGTTTAAGCAAATTGAAAGAAAAATATTTAACTTTTAATATCAAGTATCTGGAGATAGGAAACTGCTGGTAATTTTTGTGACTTTTTCTTCATTATTGCAAAATGGATGTTGCAGCTTCAGCTATCAGATCTACTGTCTACCTAATCTAACAAAAAATAAGGGGAAAGGAAATACAAGAGGTAGCACATGTATTAAGAAAACAAAGGTTTTCCCAAAAGTACCAGTCTTCTGCCTAGTTCTCCCTGGCCACAGCTGTTTCACATAAACAATGCTGTCTGCAAAGAAGGATAAAGAGCAAATAAATTAGTTTCTTTTTCTTTCTTCTCTTTCTTCCTCCCTTCCCTAATCTCTCTCTCTCATAGATAGATAGATCGATGATAGATAGATAGATAGATCTATGATAGATAGATAGAGATATATAGATATGGATATCTTTCTTTGTGTCTTTCCTTTTACTTTTCCAACCCATATCTAGAGAAAGACAGGGGAAGAAGGCTGAAAATGGATAAGTGAATAAACGTTTAATATCTTCCACAGTTTCCAAAAATAGATTTTCCCGAACAAAACATATAATTGACTCCACCAGAAAGATTGCTATCCAATATTTTTTAAAAGAATGGGCCTTGTTATAGAATTTCAGAAGTTTGTCTTACTGTTTTTACAAATGAGGAAAATGAGATCCAGAGTTTTTAAGTAACTTGCACAAGACCACAGTCAGGTTTTAACTCCTCCAGAGCTAAGAGCCCACTCTGACCTATCACACCCTTTCTATGTCAATTTCCTCCTCCTACTGTAACCATGCACTACACCTTTTCTGAGTAACTGGTGTTGTTGTTTCTAAAGAAAACTATGCCTCTCATCTCTCCATAATTCATTTCCACCTTCCGAGTCACAATTCCAAATGCCAGAGTCTCCAATACATTTGATATTGTTTTTATTCATTTTAAATAGAGTTTGATATTCTGACCCTCCTTTACTGCCACTCGCCATGCTAAATCTTTTTGACTTAGGAGACCTTAACTCCGAACGATAGAAAGAGTAGGATGTGCCTGCCTTCTCTAAAGACAATTGTAATTGCCTATGAAGGACTATGCTCTCTTCCAGAGTTTCTTTTCTTGGGAGGGGGCTGCCTGAGAAGATGGGATGCATTTATAAAATAGTTAGAAGAAAATGTAAGTTTAGAAGAAAGATGAATTTGGGGCTGGCGATGTAGCTGAATGGCCCTGCACCTGCCTGGCAAAGCGCAAGGCCCTGAGATGGATTCCCTGGTACCAGAAGAAGGAAAGAAAAAGAAAAAAGAAAAAAAAATGCATTTTGAGAGTCATTATTAACAAAAAGTGCTTTATAATAACTTTAATTGTTAAAATCATAAATCATGTATTGTTACACATATTTGGAAAACTGATATGAATTACTCTTAAATTTTATGAAGAAATAGTTTAAATGTTTTAATATTTGGATTTTAATATATAATGAGCTCTGTGGGTGATTTCTAAACTCCTAAATTTTATTTCGTGTGATTCAAAAAGCATTAAGGGAGGGCAGGGATTTGGTTCAGTGGTTCTGCCGCTTGCAAGGCAAGCGCAAGGTCCCAAGTTCCATCCCCGCTATCAAAAATAAAAAATAAATTAAAAACATTAAGGAAATTCATTCCACTATATCATTGTCTTTTATTCATAGAAATCCATGATAATATCTCAATTAATGTTTAAAATATCTAAACAGGGCCAGGGATGTAGCTCAGTGATTCCACTGCCTGCCTTGCAAGTGCAAGGTCCTGAGTTCGATCACCAGTACAAAAAATAAAAGATAAATATTACTTCTTTTAAGTCAAAGGATATCAGTAAACAATTTTTAAATTGTGTAATTGGCAGAAAATTCCTAAAAGAGGAGAAAATTCTTAGCTAAATTTACATAAATTGCCTTTTTACTTTGAACAGGTCATCAATGTAAAAAAACAACAGAAGAACAAAGTACAGGGAAACATGGACTTGTAATAAGGGTGGTGCCGCTCCAATGTCAATTATTTTACTGGCTAGGTGATAAGCTTTACCAAAATGTCCTTGCAGAAATTTCTTTCCTTAAAAAGTAAACACAATGAAAGATGAGAAATTACAGACACCTATAGCTAAATGGATGCACACTGAGGCCATACTCTCAAGTGAAATAAGTAGGACACATGTGTAAATACTGAATCGTTTCTCTGGTGTGAGAAATTGAAAGTAAATGAGGACTAAAAGGTATAATAGATAATGTGAAATATAAGAAAACAGACAGAGGGGAACGGGAAATGGGAGGGGTAGGGGGAAGGAAAGAAGGGAATGGAATTAATATGAAAAAATGGAAAATAGTGGAAACAAAGTCTTTGTAGATAGGGAGGGTGGGAGGGGTTGAAAGGAGGGTAGGGGATGGGGAAAAAATAAAAACCAAGATGGATTATGTAAGCGTACAAATGTCCAATGATGAATGTCACTACATTGTATACCTTAAATGTACCAACAAAACTAATTTTTTTTTAAAGTGGTAAAAAGTAACAACCTGACAATAATTCATGAAGAAAGCATTTGCTTCTTTAAACTATGCATAATTACAACCAGAAAGGTTTGTTTCATCCTCATGAAGCTGGTCCTTGACAGATCAGCTAGCATTCTCCTCCTTCCTGAAGTCTATTCCAGGACCTGGTCACATGATATTCAATGGTCTTGAGAAGATGTCATCGTGACAGAGGGAACAAAGCTATGGTCTTCCCCCGAAAAGTTATATACATTGACTCCCTGGTGTTTCATTACTCAAAGCAAGCCATGTGATTGTGCCTAACTTACATGGGGTGGGAAATATAATCCTCTCCTATGAAGCACCTTGAGGGGTGCTGGCAATATTAGAATAATGTTTATTAAGGATTTCCTATCCACCAGGCACAAGGTTAGATGCTAGGACATAGATTATTCCATTTAATTTTACAACAACCCTCCAGCCCAGATACTAATAATTATCATCATTGAAGAAGAAATTGAGACAGAGTAAAGTTAATTGCTGCTAAAATCCCACAGCTAATGAATGAATAATGGGGCCTAATTCAGACACAGACTGTTTGACTCCAGGGTACAGCTCCTAACCAGTGTGCTGAAGTAGCAATACAAAGTCCTATTCCGTACTTTTAGATGCAGAACACAAAAGAAGTAATATAGAGAAATATGAGAGAAACAACGGAAGCTCATAATACTTTAGCACTAAGTCAGCAAGTCCTACTAATGCACATATTCAGTAAACTCGATTACTTGCAATCTATATATCCCTTGCAATATCCATAATAGCATAAAAAGACATTCCTAGAGACTGAGACCAAGAAGACCAATAAGGATAACGTGAAACAGATTACATCTATTGAAAGGGACCAAATATCAAGACCAAGAGGTCCAAGGAAGTTAACTGAGATGTGGATTCTGGGGATTTCAGGCTGGTGAACTACTTCTTGGTTAGGAAGGCTCTGTGGTCAAAACAGAGTCACACCAAAATTGTCTTCACTTATACATCTCCCTACTGAAGTGTTACCTTAAATCTTACTTTTGTGATGACTTGGTTCATGATACATCCTGGTGACTCATTCTCAAATGGTGACATTTTATCAAGTTGAAGGGCTAGTAGATCACTTTTAGCAAGGGCAACCATCAGGAAGAACCATTCTGACATTGTCCTAGGTGGCGTCATCGTCGTCATCGTCACCGTCTTCGTCAACATCATCATATGTCAGGTGACATTCAATGAGCTTTAACAAGTGTTGGGCAGTCTCCGCTACACACATTATTTCAGGATAACTCTGTGAGAAATCCACTATCATTAACCATAAAGAAACCGAGGCTGAGAGGGGTTAAGTTACTTAGCAAAGATCCCAGAACTGGTTAGTGGAGGACCAGCGTTAATTCCAGGACTGTCTGACTCTACAGCCCAGCTCTTGTGTTATTTCCTTTGTCCACCTGTATCGCTCCAGAATGACTTAAGAGGAGTAAGCAAGAGTGCAGGGAATTAGAGTCCACAGTTACACAAAAAGTACATGGGATAAATTGATAGATTTATTTTACTCTTCCCTCATTTTTACCCCATCATGATGTTCTTTCATTATGTCCCATATCCTATAGCCTAAGAATTAATCTAATATTTATTATATTTTATTACAAATAATTTTTTTACTAATTTCCTCATCTCAGGGAGGACGCAGTTGTTGTGGTTGCTTCATAGTTGTTTTTAGGGACAAAGATGGACAGACAAATTTATAAATTGAGACCAGCTTTTCCAAGCTGTAGGTTCTTCTTTCTTTTCTAATCTAAATCAACTCCGTCTTCTCTCTCTCTACCTGTTTCCCTAACAGGCTGTTTCTTCTTTCTTAAGCTCTTCAACATAGAATTGTTCAGTTTACCTGCACATGCAGTTAAGATTTAATTGTCATATAAAGTTATCACATAAATTCTGGATATGTGGATTCTAAACCTGGATTCTAATTAATCCTAAACCCTAATATACTAACAAGTAAAACCTATTTTAATTTTAAAAATTTGTTAGACTTCAAACATAAATCACAGTTTTTGATAAACCACTTACTTGCCTTGAATAAACAAATGGATAACTTAATGACTGACTGACTAAAGAATTAAACATAATTTAAGTGCAGTGGCACATGCCTGTAATCCTAGCACTGAAGGAGGCCGAGGCAGGAGTACTGCAAGTTTAAGTCCAGGCCAGGCAATTTCTTTTTCTTTTTCTTTTTCTTTTCTATTCCTTTCTTTTCTTTTTTTGAGACAGGGTCTCACTATGCAGTTGAGGCCGGTCTTCGGCTCACTATGTAGCCCAGGGTAGCCTTGAACTTGCAGCAATCCTCCTGCCTCAGCCTCCCAAGGGCTGGAATTACAGGTATGTGCCGCCATGCCTAGCTGGGCCAGGCAATTTAGTGAGATGCTTTCTCAAAATAAAAAATAAAAAGGGTGCTGGGGCTATATAGCTCAGTGGTACACCCCTGTGTTTGATCTCCACTACTGAAAAGAGAGAAAGAAGGAATGAACACAATATTGAGTTAACGTATTACTCAATGTGTCACTTCATTTTGGACTCCAACCATAACTTCATCATTTGTGACTTCATGGAATTGGAAACCAGTGGCCGGGTCACATTTTCAGTTTAGTTTCCATGTAATTTCAGTTTCATAGTAATCAAGTTACAGTTTCAGTTTAAAGAGAATATTTCACCTTCTCCCTCCACCAAGTCCATTCTCTTTTCGGTCTGACTCCGCCCAGAAGGCTGGCTTCTGCAGTCTGCATCCTCCTCACCTGGCCTTCCTGGCCTTTCTGACTGCCTGCTTGGGTTTGGCCAATGGGGGTTGCGGGGGGGGGAGATCATACTGCATTACCTAGAAACACTGCAAGCAGATTTGCCTTCTGGGCCATTACCTGGCAGTGGCTGTTTTCCTCCTTAGCCTGAAGCTCACATAGCTATAGGTCTCATAGGGTTCTACTAAATTACCTTTCACGCCTCAGTATTTCAGATCTAGGGGTTTTAAGGACTTGCTACTATTGCTGCAAGAATACCAGAAGGTCCTGGTTCCTAAGCAATTCTTCATGACTTCTTAACTTCTAAAATTCTGCCCATACCTCTATAAGTAGCCACTCAGCCCTCTTTAACCTTTTGTGCTGTCTGTTTTTTTGCTGGACTTAATAACAGCCAGCATCACCTGTAATAGGAATAAGGCTTTGAATCCATCAACCACAAAATGTTCAGGTTGCAGCTGCTATGAAGTGTGTCACTGTCACAGCTGAGTAAGGCTGGATAACTGCGTTAAGGCATAACAGGAAACTCAGCAAAGCCTAGAATTTCAACGTTTCTAAGAGTGCTGGATTTTCCCACCCAACTTGACTCAAGGTGTCTAGAACATATTTGTATTCCTCTAAGCTTTACCTTCACTGGCTAGTGAAGGATCGCTGTTGGTGTGTGCTTCAATGTAAGATATACTCATACTTAAGATATCTCTTCCATGGGTAAATCTACCACAGTGCTTGTAGTATTGGTATGGCAAGTAGCAAGTCACCTGGAAGGGGAACCTCTAGATGACATTATATGAATTATGGACCAAAAAGGAATCGATGTTTGATGAATCTGTCACAGAAATGCATCCTTTCCATTATGGGCCACAGCTGAAGAAGGGATATTCCTGCCAGAGAAAGTTCAGTACACCCACAGTGCAAACTTGGAATAGATGATCTAAGGTGTAAAGGAAGACTTAGTAGAACCAGAAACAGGAAATTTCATAGTTGAAGCTAATTACTATAAGTAAAGGGAAAAAAATGTAGCTCATCTCTCATTTGGTTTTTTTCATTAGAATAGTGGTTCATATCAAAACTAACAACAGAAACAAAGAATTTTATTTTTTAAAAGTACAAAAATGGTAAATAAAAGTAGTCTGTAACAATTGCAAAAATAAGCAGCAAAATACAAGTAACTCAATGAATGGGGATTAGTCCCTGAGTGCACTAAGAAAAAGAAAGCTTAAGTTAGCTATGTCAGCCTGGGACTGTATAATTGCTTATTATTCCTCCAGTTTTTTTTTTATTTTGGCTTTTTGTTTAGTTGAGGTTTTGTGGGGGGGGTTGTTTTTTGTTTTGTTTTTGTTTCCGTACCTGTCATGAATGAACCTATCTTTATACTTTTAAAAAACTGACTTTTGACATTTTCTGAATGAATCTAAGGTGTTGTAAATCCCTAGTACCATTAACAGCATATTCCTACTTTTCAAAAGGAGACTGATCATTTGTTCTTCAAAAAAATGTCTAGTATTAGTTTAAAACCCTTGGAAAATAGAATCTAAAAACTATTTTTGCTGGGTATTGCCTCATGATAGTTGCATATTTCAGATGGCCCTTTATATTTGTAATTTCTTTCTTTCTTTCTCTTTCTTTCTTTCCTTCTTTCTTTCCTTCCTTCCTTCCTTCCTTCCTTCCTTCCTTCCTTCCTTCCTTCTTCTTTCCTTCTTTTGTTTCCAGGGATCAAACTCAGGACCTTGTACTTGCAAGGTAGGTGCGGTGCCACTGATGTAATTTATTTCTTAAGTATGTAGCTTCTTTTCTACAAGCCCTGTGCGTTGCTCAAACACGTGTGTTAAATACTCTAAAGTGAAATGCTATTTTCCCTAACTCTTTGGCTTAGAAAAACATATTTTAACACCTTGAAATAGGAAACAGACCCATGATTTTTAAAGTTTGCTGCTTTATAGCCTGACAAAGACTGAGGTAAAAAAATAGAACACAGAAAACATAAATTAATGTTAAGAAACAGCTTATTAGGGAAAATATTTTTGCTTATGTTTACCACTTAGAAATTTTGAAAGCGTGAGGTAGCTATTTACCCAGAAAGTAGAGAATTATAGCAAACTGATATAAAACTCTTTTATTGAAAATGCTATTTTAATATATTTCATATGGAATTATAAGAAATCCTCCTTACTCCTATTTCAAACTGATTTAACTTCAATAGTAGCCAATGTACTAATACTACACCAAAGTACTTTTGGAGATCAATTTCTGTATTTTATAATTATGGCTCTTCCACAATTTTACTGTAAACTTGGGGTCTACAAAGAAACATTTTAACTGTTTGGACGATGGTATTACTTGGACCTTTGAGTGAAATATAGTGAATTTGACCTGTATTTCTCTCAACTTCTTATAAAATTGTTAAAATACCAAGATTTTTTTCTTAAGCATAAATACATGGGGAAAAAAAAAGATTGGGAAAGAAAATGGCAGTGTCCCAATTTTAGAGGATGAAAACAAGGTGGATAAGTGATAACTGACTTAGAAGATAAGATCCATCCTGAGCCGGTTTGCATACTTCAAATTCTCAACAGCCACATGTAGGAGTCAAGGTACTGGGCAGTACAGAGTTCACTGATTCCGGCTCTGAGAACTCTCTTTTGTCCCTTGGAGATTATTTAATAGAGAATCACAGTGAACCCTGAAGACACACATCTGCACATGGCTTGATACCCTCAGCACATGGTGGGCCGACTTGAAGTGCCAGAGCACATGCTGTACTGCAGGGTTGATGGCCAGACTTTAAGACTTAGTTTAATAATCCCTGGAGTGGAACATGGGAGGCCCTCTAGAGCAAGGTCCTAGAAATCTCATAGACTGAGGGTATGATCTTCTGGAAAGAGAAGAAAGTGGTACACTGAGGACATTTGGAAAAGGAGATGCCTATCGAGCTGGAGGGGATTTGAAATTAAAGAACATAATAGAGACCTGGGATGTATCCATGAGGGTCCCTTGATGAGAGACTTAACAATGTGTGCTTTTCTCCTTTGCACTCTGGGCTCAATCATGTTTAGTTATAATTACTTCAGCTGCCTGTGATGCTCCGATAATTCTGACAGATACTTGTGGCCCTGTGTGTATATAACCTGCTGTAGCCTCCTATGTGTGATCCTGTAGGGAGTAAACACAGGACAGTGAAGAGAACAGCCTATCCCATGTAGCGTGCTCTAGAGAGGTTCCTGCTGGAAGAGAGCAGTATCATGGTGTTCCAGGAAATGCTTAGTAGCAAAGGAACAGAGGAGTTGGTGAAAAGAAGCAACCAAGGGCTGAGCAGCTCAAGAAGAGGTGTGAGAAACATGCTCTCAATCTCAAATATTCTAGGATATTCTAGAAAAAAGTGACAGAGGAGGGTGTACTTCTGTTGGTTTCCATAGAGCTCTGTGAAATGGGACGCTTATCAAGCAGAGCTCTGAAGACCAACACCTGCAGGAGGAAAGGAAGGCAGCAGATTGTGCAGAGGGATGCTGGACTGCTGGGCGGGGCTGGCAGTGTCTCAGCTGACCCCTCATGTGCTCTAGAGCTGGGATGGCCTTTCCCAGTTGTCCTGCAGTGGGATGAAGGGTCTGAACCATTTTTATACCTCCTCTGACTCCTCAGATATAGGTTGCCCAATGAAGGGGGCATGAATTTGGGCAAGGAAACTCTTTCAGTGAAAAATAGCTCTTCCTATAAGCAAAGAGAATAAAGTCTCTTAGTTCCGACTTGGACAATACAGTATATGGAACCCTCTAGCATGCAGAAGACTAGTAATTGAAAAGATATTTAAATAAAAAATACACTGGTTATATGAAAATTTCCAATGATGCAGATTTATAGAGCAGGAGAAGAAAGTCTGAAAATAATTATATTAACATGAATAAGTAATCAGATGGTAAAGATGAGTATAAAGATTGTGAAGATATGATTAAAATTTTCTTGGCATTTTACATTGCTCTTTATGCAAATTGTGACAAAAAAAAATAATACCCTATCAGCTTACATCGTAGTCCTTATCCAAATAAGAACAAATGCATATTAATTTGGAAAGTCCATTCTTCAACACTCAGTCTCTGTCTCTCTCACACATACATAACTACACGCACAAACACACAGTTTAAGTTATTTTGTTGGGTAGATGAATGTTTTTTCATATGGCTGGTTAGCTACTTAAAGTACAAATGAGTTACAGTAAATTATTATGATTACTCTGTGAGGAAAAATGTTCTTGGTTAAATGTAGGGTGAGGTTTGTTTCATGGAGGATAAAAGGCAAGTGTGTTAGTTTGCTTTCTGTGCCTATAACAGAATATCTGAGACAAGGTGACTTGGAAAGAATCAAGGTTTATTTTTTCTCACAGGCCTAGAGGCTGGGAAGTCCAAGGGCAGAGCACCAGCTTTTGCGTGGCTTCTGGTGAGGACCCAGTTCAATGGTTCAACTCATGGTGGAAAGCGGAGGGAAAGTGCAAAAGAAGCAAAATACAAGGGGTGGGCTTGCTTCATCACAACCCACTCTGG
Source organism: Fukomys damarensis (assembly GCF_012274545.1). NCBI lineage: Eukaryota > Metazoa > Chordata > Mammalia > Rodentia > Bathyergidae > Fukomys > Fukomys damarensis. The sequence goes on along the minus strand of NW_022900916.1, from coordinate 20,574,308 downwards.
AGGTGTCTAATCCAGTCTCAGGAGAGTAAGAACTCACTCACATGTGAAATGCATTAATCCACTCAGGAAGGCTCTGTCCTCATGACCCAGACACTTCCCTGTACACCCCGCTGTCCAACATTGTCAAAGTGGAGACCAAGACTCCACGTGAATTTGGGTGGGAACACATTCAAAAGCATAGCAGGAACTAAGGCTAAGACAAGAGATGAGATGTTTAAGTAGTAAGGAGAGTTCAGAGAGGTAGTAGAACGGGCAGGAAGACATGAATGACAAAGTGGCAACTGGTAACCCAAGAGGGGCTTTGAGAGGGAGGAAGAAAGAAGAAAACTTTTATTAAATTTATCTGTGTTTGTGTTATGTCAGCTTTCATCTGTCCAATCTTGAAATTAGCAGTAAGTCCTTCATTATTCACCAATACATTGTGGAGGTGGATGCTCTGTGCTCTTGCTTTGCTTTCTTTTGAACTACAACAAAATGTGAGTCTTACACTCTCACGGGCTTGACTGCCTGCTGGTAGCCAGCCCTGTTTGGCAACAAAAGTATTTGTAAGGAACAGGATGTAACACTGGACCCTAAAAGTGGAGAAAATGCCTGTACTTAATATTATCATCAGATAAACTTCAAGTATGTTGGAAACTCTTAAAGTGCACCCAGCTGTATCACCCCCATGGGAAAAGAGAACAGGGCACTGGGAATTTGATCCAACGAACACACCCAACCTTATCACTTACAATACTACCTATGTGGGAATAACTTCCAAATTCACATCCGAGCCCAGTTATCTCCTATCATTTTAGGTTTTGCATATGCTACCCAGTGAATCCACTGAGACATCCAAAACCAGACATCTGCTCTTCCCACTGCAATAGAGCACCACTTAGGCATTTTTCACAATTCAGTTAAGAACAACTCCAGATCTCCAAATACTCAAGAAAAACATGTGGATTCAGGTTTACTATCTTTCTCTCACAAAGTGTATCTAAGCCATTAGCAAATGCTGGTGGCTTTGCCCTCACAATATATTTAGAATCTGACTGATCTTCACCACCTCCACTGTTCACTCTCCAGCCATTGTCTCTCACCTGGATTGTTGCAGCAGCCTCTTAACTGACCTTTCTGCTTCCAGCCTTATCACATCACAGTTTATTTACGTAGAAGCCAACATAAATAGAAGGCAAAGTATTGCAATGGCCTACAAGATCCTGAGGGGGTCTACTCCCTATTGCTGTCTTCAATCTATCCTTGCTGCTCTCTGCCCCCCATTTTCTACTGGTGTCCCCATGGTCCCTTGCACATGCCAGGCACAGCACTGTCCAGACCCTTTGCACTTGCTGCTTCCTCTGCAGAATGCTCCTCCAACACATATGTGCGCAACATGTCTATCTAATACTTTAGTCACAAGTCACTGATTTACAACGATAAATTAGTCCTCTGCTCCAAGGATTCTGTCATTCCTTATCTGTCTCCCTGCTCATTTCTATGATACCTGTGATCTGGTACACTGCCCTTTTTACTTATGTGTTGTAAAGCTATATGTCTTCCCTCTGCTTTACTAGATACAAACTCCTTGAGGTCAGATTTTTATCCCATTCAGTATCATACTCTAAGTGCTTAGAACAGTATTTGGTATACAGTAGGCACATAGTAAATTGATTGAATGAGTGTGTTTAATTAACTCTTACATGATGAATATTTAAGAAAGTCAATGTCTTCACTGGTCATTCATGAAATTCAAATGAAAACAACATTGAAATTCCATCTCACCAGGCGTGGTGGCACAAGCCTGTAATCCCAGCACTTGGGAGGCTTAAGCAGGAGAATTGCTGTGAATTGGAAACCAGCCTGGGCTACATAATGAGTGCCAGGTCAGTCTTGACTACATAGTGAGACCCTGTCTCAAAAAAAAAAAGAGAAATTCCATCTCACTTAAGAAAGAATAGCTACCATCAAGCAATCACCCAATAACAAATGCTGGAAAGACTGTGGAGAAAAAGGAGCTCTTCGCCATTGTTGGTGAGGTGTAAATTGGTACATCCACTAAGTAAATAGTGTTGAGATTCCTCCAAAAACTCAAATTAGAGTTTCCATTTGACCCACCTATTCCCTTTCTAGGTATCTTCCACACAGAGTTAAAAGAATCATAGCACAGTGATGTATGTTTTCCCATGTTTATAGGAGCATAGTTTATAATAGCTAAATCTTGGAAACAGCCCAGATGCCCATCAACAGACAAATGGCTAAAGAAAATGTGTTTTTTATATACAATGGAGTACTACTCTGCCATAAAGAAGGATAAACTTGAGACATTTTTAGGTAAATGGATGGACCTAGAGACCATAATTTTAAGTGAAATAAATTAGACATACAAGTTTAAATATCACATTGTTTCTTTTGTGTGGAAAAAACCCAAAGGGTAAATAAGGTGCAAAATGGAGGATAGATATTGAGAAGTAGGAAGAACGTGTTCAAATGGGGAGAGGAATAAGAGAGGGAGGAGAAATGGAAGAAAAGGAAAAGGTTGAAAAAAAGAGAATGGAATGAAGAACGGAAACAAAGCTTTTTTAAGTGGGGAGGGTATGACGGGTTAAAAGGAAGGGAGGTGAATGAGAAAAAAAGAATTAAAATATATTATGCACAAGTACAAATTCCTTATGATGAATGTGACCACTCCGTATTGCAAACATATACTAATAAAATAAAATAAAACTTCAAAAAAGAATGTTGACTTTTCTCATCAAATATACCCATCTTCCGATCTGAACATAGAAGGGTTGCACTTGACCGTTTCACCTTTCTATTTCTGTCACATGAACGTCACTTGGCTTTGCTGTACTGAAGGATGGAGTACCTGCTGAGCACAGCTCCACCGTGAGTGTACGCCAGAGGCGATCTTAGGAGATGCTTATGACACAAAAACCCCAAATCCCAACTCTTCTTGTTTGGTTCATTCCTTGTATAAACACAGGATAGCACATAATATTTCTAGCAAAATGTCGTCATTTGGGGGAAATATAGAGTGAAAGATTGGGTGGGTAACTGGAGGGAAAAAAACACTAGAAGTCATAATTTGCCTTTCATAAGTTCACACAAGTGAGAAATGCATCTAAAGATGGAAATTCTAAAACAATCAGAAATATGATGCTACAAACCAAATGTTTTTCTTTGCTTTTTTGTGAAATGGCTTCCATTTCCTGTGATTTCATCACCATAAAGGAATCATCTGTGCTGGTAAACACACTACTGGGCACATCCATCCATCCCTCTCCGTCAGTCAGCCACAGACAGCGAGTGCCCGCCGCTGACAGCAGATACTGCAATCCATTTAGAAAGAGTTCCGCAGTGCTTTCCTTACCCTCCCCAATGTTCCATCTAATGGAACTTTAGAAGGTAACAATACCTCTTTAATTCATACTCCACTAAAGCTGTATTTGTAAGTAATCAGAAGATCACACTAATGTCTATACCATCTCTACCGAAAGTATTAAATATATGGACATTTTTCAGAAAATATCATGAAAACTGTTTATACTATTTTAGGTCAATACTTTAAATTTATAACTATGAGGTATATTTTATCCTTTACACATAGCTGTTTAAAAATTATTGTTATGCTGTTTAGAAATTATTTTGATCTGTTTACTAAGAATAAGTCAACACAGAACAACTAAGTCAAGGTTTCTTTCATGTCTTTGATGTGGTATCTTCATTAAAAGAGAAAAAACCTACAATTAATTATTTTTAAATATCTAGATTTCAAAAATTTAGTTAAGCATTTTTAATACTAAATATAAAAGTAGAGTGCTTCTTCTACACTTACGAGAAGTCTTACAACATTCTCATAACTAACTGAAGTTAAATATATACAAGTGTCACGCAATTAGGGAAAGAATGACAAAAAAGAAGAAAGGAAGAAAAGGAGGGAAGGAAGAAGGAAGGAAAGAGGAAGAAAAGAAAGATGAAAGAAAGAAACTAATTTAAAGTTGATGACCATATGCTTTTTTAGCATTATATTTGGGGCAACTTAAACCAACTGGTATGATGACTTCTTACACAGCTAAACAATCAAAGCCTTTTGTAAACACATCCTATGTTTAATTCATCTTCAAAGTAAAGACATTTTGTATATGTTTTTACTGCTGGTCTAGTAAACTTTCCAAGAAAAGGACCACACAATTTGCATAATATATATATACATATATACACACACACATACACACACACACACACACACACATATATGTGTGTGTGTGTGTGTGTGTGTGTGTGTGTTTTCCTAATTCTTCCATAGAAGAAGTCAGAAGTTTTCCTAATTCTTCCATATGTCTTTTTTTTTAATTTATTTTTTTTATCCCTGGGATTGAACTCAGGACCTTGCGCTTTCGAGGCAGGCGGTGGCACCACTGAGCTAAATCCCCGGACCTTCTATGTATCATTTTTGAGAAGTAAAAGCAGTGCAGATGTTTAAGTGCTCCAAAGCCAGATACCCTAGGTTCAGTAAGGACATCACAACCTCTCTGCCTCCACTTCTTCATCTATGAAGTGAAGGCATAAGTACCTAATAAGTTGTGGTGAAGATCAAATAATTATTGCCTCTGATGTACTTGGGAAATGACCTGGCATAAAGTGTTCAATAAATAATTAATTAGCACTAATTATTACTCCCACTGTGAAGAATCTATGTAACTCATTCAATAGCTGTATGTTGAGTGTCTTTGTGTGCTTGGTGAAGGTAACTGCACTGTCACACACTTGCCCTCCAAGCAGGACAGCAATGCAGCCAAGGTTCATGGAGGCAGGTTGGTGTAGGGATCAATCAAGTGGTAACAGCAGGTAAGGAACAACTAGAATTCAGTTTCCTCAGACTCTTGACAATTCTATTGGCTGAATCCAGCTAGAAGCAAGAGTTCAAGGCAACCCATACATGTTGCACAGAAGAGGGTGGAGGGTGGAATGTGCCTATGGAGAGATCAACAGAAAATAACTACACTTTCAAGAAGGCAGTGAATGTAGGAAGCAGAGAATAAACGTCCTGACTTTTCTATTTTCCGGAATTTCCCCCGGTCAAATCCAGTCAGAAGTCAAAAGGGAAGGGAGCCTAGATGTCTGCAATGCTCAGCTTCCCCAGTATGTAACCAAGGAGATAAACTGAACAGTAAACTGCAGGAAATGAGGTCTGGGCGCAAGACAGCAAACAGCATACATGCTACATATCAAATTTCATGACTGCTGTCTTTAAAAAGGTATAGCAGGCTTGCCTCAGAGCATAGAACCCAAACAACTGAGCTCAGTGAGCACAGCTATCAGTGGAGCACATGGGAGATTACCTAAACCGGTTTAGGAAGATTCGTGAGTGAAGGGTCGCTGAAAATAAAATAAAGGCCGGAAAACAAAAAGCCTTTTACCTAATGCTGACTTTAGGTATTGGCCTCAGGGCAGTGGGTAACCCTGCAATCAGGTTTGTATTGTATACCACACTAGCTGCTGTTTGAAATCATATTAGAGACTAAGAAAAGTGGAGATATATCAGCCATATCATCTGAGAGAAGTGGTGTATGAAGACTTTTTTTTTTGGTTTTTTGAGACAGGGTCTTACTATGTAGTTGAGACTGACCTGGAACTCACTGTGTAGCCCAGGCTGGTCTCGAACTCACAGCAATCCTCCTGCCTCAGCCTTCCAAGTGCTGGGATTACAGGTGTGCACCACCACGCCCAGCTAAGACATTTTTAGATAACAGAAGTGACAGGTGTTGATTGGGTATTTTAGGAAGCAGAAGAAAAAAGGAAGGATGATGCACATATGCACATTAGTCGTGGCAGCTGAGGAACGTGGTACCATCGCTCTGAAGTCCAGGAAGAGCATTTGCAGAGGATGCTCTGTTAAATGTTACATAGGGGCCAGGAGAATGCAAACTACAGGCATGCAGTGAATTTAACAAAAACATCATTGATGACCCTGATGAAAGCAATTTCAGTAGTGGGCGGAGACAGAGGCAGATTCAACCCAGCATAATAGCACGTATCTGTGATCCTAGCACTTGGGAGATTGAGGCAGGAGAAGTCGAAGTTTGAGGGCAGGCCGAACTGTACAGTAAGACACCGTGTCCAAAAATAAAATAAAATTTAAAAGATAGGAGATTACGCACATCTCACTCTTCGCCAAAGTGACAGGAAAGGCTTCTTAAAGACATAGGCATGCAAGGGTATGCACAGCAGAAAGCGCCTCATAATATAAAAGAGAGACAGAGAGAAATGAGCCTGTGTGTGTAGAGGAAATGCTCAGAGTCCTAGTTTCCTTTTGTCTTTCTTTCCATCCCCCAGTGTCAGCAACCAGCTCTTCACTCATGAAGAGGGGCTGAGAAATTTTCCCAAAAGTATCTCACTAACTTAAGAAGAAATGAAGATACAAAGGGCCCATCCAGTTCAGTTCTGCAGCAACAAAGCTTGCAGTTAACAAATCTCCTTGGAACTTCCAATGTCTTTGTCATATTCCAACTGTTAAATATGAGCGGATAATCTAGGGTTACCAGATATCTGAGACAAGCTCTGTCTACCTTAAAAAAATAACAACAACCAAAAAAGAAAGAGCAAATGGGAAAAAGCAGTAAAATAAATAGAAATTCCACAGAGAAAAGAGACTTTACATCTTCAGAGAGATATAAGAACATCGTAATCGAACACAAGCACAAGGAAATTTATCATTGGCGGTGGAGTGGCATGGAGGAAAGGATCAGTTTTCATTTCGTTTCCTAGAGCTGCTCAAGAAATTTCACAAATGTAGTGGCTTAAAACAACAGAAATGCATTCTCTTATAGTCCTGGGAGGCAAAGTCTGAGACGAAACCAAGGCATTAGCAGGGCCCATTCCCTCCACTGGCCAGGGAAGAATTTATTACTCACCTCTTCCAGTTTCTGGTAGCCCTTGGCATTCCTTGACTTGCGGCCTGTGTTTCCAAGGTCACATTATCTCTGCTTCTCTCCCAGAAGGACAAATGACGACACAGTGGACCCACCTAGATAATTGAAGATATTCTGGAATAATCAAAGATAAGATAATCAGAGACTCAGCCAACAAGCCATAATTTAATCACTTGTGCAAAAACCCTTTTTCTAACTAAATTAACCTTTCTAAATTCCAAGGGTAAGTCCTGCATATCTTTGGAGAGTCATAATTCTACCTACCACAGTCTTCTTCCTCTGTGAGAAAAGAATACATAATACAAAAAAAAAAGGCATATTTTCACTGACATTCAGGTCACTAACAAAAGAATCATCTACAAGGGTGAAACCAGTTGCCTCTGAAGAGGGAGAAATAAATAGTGAGGCAGCCTTCTCAACTCATGGTCCACTGTAGAATAGATACTTAAGTCTTAATGCCATAGCATTTATTATATGTTATGAATGAACCTCTGTCTTTTGCATCATGGAGGATACTAGTGCTCTATCATCCATGAAAACTTAGAAAAAAAATTATCACTCAAGCTCTTTTCTGTAGGCTGAGTTCTATCATGGAACCCTCGCTGAAAAATGCATGTGCAGTTGGACAGCAAAATAAAAGTTAACTTTTAAAAAATAAAATAAAAATGTATACAAACAGCATCTTAAAATAGTTGTTCTCAAGAGCAGAAAATAAAGAAGTTCTGATGGATACAGAGTATCCTGTTTCTAGAAGAAAAGCAAAAGTCTAACTGGATATGAGGAGAGGCAGCGTCATGACTGAGGAAGACATGAAAATGGGCACTGGTAAGGTTTAGGTGCAAGAAGCTGAAGAAATTCTCACACAGGGACTCTTATTTTCTCTGTGCAAGACAAGAAATTTTCCAAAATTGTACTCCGTTCCCTTCTCTATTATGATTGTCACTTATAAAACGAAACCTGTAGGATACATGCAACAATGTCAGATGATCATTTTGTCTTTTTTCAAAGAAGTAATTCAACTTTAACTTGGTGTTTGAGTTAGCATCAGCTAATAATCATCTTCTGAAGTGTTCCGTTCAATTTACATCTCTCGCCTCCTAGAAAGAAGAATGTTAGTGGTGAGGAAAGCTGTCAAGTCTTTGATTACTGCCTACAAATGTTATCACTTGCTACTGTTCAACAATGTTCTGATGAAAATATTACTACTAATGGAACAACATGCATATGTTCTTAGGATAGAAATAGTATTGCTGCATTCTGTTTGCCTACAAGTAAAGTAAATCAACATTGAACTGAGGTGAAAAGTAATTCCCTGAGCAAAGATCTCATGAAATTTTAACTCTGAATGCACACATTTCACAGAATATTTCAAGAGACCTTAGATTTGAACATGTTTGTTAGTAAAACTACATCTACTAAGCAATGTCGCTACAGAATGAAAGTAGTACATTTCCTGAAGACTAATTTCAGACTTTTGAGTACACAACCTTATTTTCATGGTATAAATTTTCTTGAAAGATCTGACAAATAACAAAAGATAAATCTAGAAATCATCTTAATTTCATGTACAAGCACATTTCGCCCATGTGCCAGCTATCTACCTAGTTGTCTTTTTTAAATCCAAACTAAGTTTTATAGAAGCATATACAGTATCTTCAAAGATAATAACAGAACTAAAATTTTTAATTTAAAAGACTCAGACATAGCATATTTAAAAGTAACAGGGCCGGGAGTGGTGGCACACACCTGTAATCCCAGCACTTGGGAGGCTGAGGCAGGAGGATCCCTGTGAGTTCAAGACCAGCCTGGGCTTCATAGTGAGTTCCAGGTCAGTCTCAACTACATAGTGAGAACCTGTCTCAAAAAAAAAGTAACAGGAAGGTATAAATGCAACTATTTTATATCAAAAAATAGAAAAGACATTTTAAAAATAAAATCACAGAAAACTTAAAATACTTATTAAGAAGCTTAAGCCTCTTCATGTTATGAATAAATAATTCCTGCAGTAAGGCTCTATCCCAAGGCAATAAATTCATACATAGGCAACTATTTCTGAGTAAAGATACTCATCTCAGTGTTGTTTTTAGTTTTGCTTTATTGTTAGCTTTTAAAGGTAAGAAGCAGAAGTCTCCATCCATGGGGGAGTAGGAGTGCACAGTGAGGAAAAATTAAATCACTAGAGAATTTCCTCTCAGTGCAATGTTATGTAACCATTAGTACTGTTTTATCATATAGTACTATGCAGCTATTTAAAAGGACAATGTGTAAATAAAAATGCACATGATAGATTGCAAGATATCCAAAATGTATTAAGTGAAAAACACAGGATGCTAAATTATATAAAAAGTATGATCCCAACATTGTATATTTGCATTTATATATTTATCTGTGTACATGCATACGTTTGTGTTTAAATGCATAAGCATAAATTTGGAAGGATATGCACTAAATCTTCCTGTAGTTATTTCTATGTGATAGATTGCTGTTGCTATATACACTTAGGTATTATTTGGAATTTCTGTAACTAACATGAATTATTCATATAATGAGAATAGGAAATGAAGAAATACTCATTTCTGGCTTTAAAATTATGCTTGTTAGGTGCTTTAAATGAATAGGAAAATCCTTATAAAATTAAATGCAAGAAGAAGATATGAAATTGCAAGTCCTAAGTATGTAAAAAAATTCAGGAAATATTTCAAAATGAGTAGTGGGATTTTGAATGTCTATTTTTGTTTTCCTCTTTTTTATATTTCTCAAAATTTTAACAGTAAATTTTTAATAATTTAAAAATAAGAACTGGGAAAATATAAAGCCTCACACAACGAGTGGAAAACCATTAGGAACTAATGTTTATCACTGAAAATTTTTCCCTAGAATTTGCTCAGGTATATATAAGTCAGTGCATCATATAATGTTTGTGACAGGCACTTTCTTTCAGGTGCTCATTTATTAACTTTTGAAAAGGATCTAGAAAACTCTGGCATTATCTAGCTTCTGGGTCTGCCATGGTTGACATAATTAAGTCTGAACAAATCTTTGGTTAAAGTGATTAAGGCTTAGATGAAAATAATCTAATAGTGTATCACTGTCACATTGGTAAATATAAAACATAGGTAACAATGCTTTTTTTTAAAAGCTGTGGTGCCTCTGTGATGTAAGAAAGTTTTAAAAAATACTGGAGCTGGGAGTATAGAGAGGGTAAATATGTATAGGACTCAAATTGGGAAATATTTGATTAAGATGGGGAAATTATTTCTTGTAGTCATCATTTACATACATATAACAGGGTTACAAGTTAATACCTTATCATCCAGCTTTGTACACAAAAGTCTTTTGTATTTTAAAACGAATGTATTACTTATCATGAGCTTCACTATGCAGGGAGTTGGTAGGTAGGGTGATGTAGGTGAAAGAACACAAATTTACCAAATATTGGTTGTACAGTCTCTATACTCTCATGGGTGACTCAGTGTTTTTAGGATTAATGTTCAACCTTTAATATCACCATCTGGAGGCAAGGGAAGAATAGGCTATTTTATGTAAAAGAATAGTTGTTGTAATTATCATATTGTAAAGTTTGCTGATTGTATTTCCTTTTCCATAAATCCATAGACATAAATGGAGATAGTGCCACATCCTTTAAAGAACGGGGTGTTTAATTCAACCATATTGTCTTACCCAAGCGCAGATACTAATTTAGGGAGAGTAGAGTCTAAAACTACCCTATAAATAAAAATGTTTTTTCCGATATTGAGGTACCTCTTCCCTTCCGTATTATAAAATGTCACATCTGGTTTCCTCTGCTGGAGAGGCCCTATGGGGAAACAATTTCTTCTTAGGAGTTATAAAGCACTTTAAATACTGTTTCCTTATTTCTCTAATAAAAAAATCCAGATCCTTGGAAATTTTTTTACACTTAGCAATGTGAAAGTGTGGCAAGTCAGGAAGTCAGGGAGGCGGATGATTGCTTTCCCAGTTCGCCATTCCTCCCATTCAGCTCTCCAACTGCTGTCTCAGTTATAGCCTCCAGGATTCATTCTTTTCAGCATTGCTGAGGAACGAAAGTAAATTGCCCACCACTCACTTGAGGGCCCTCAGCTGTGTGTCCCTTCAGATTCTCAGTTAAGAGATCTCTCCCAAGGGTCCTGCTGCAAGTCTTGAGGAAGAAAAGAGTTGGGGAAAGAAGAGGTGGCTGGAGCGTCAGCTAAATGTTATGCCCCCGATTCACTGAGAATCTCACTTCCCTTCCGATCTTCAGCCAGTGTCTCTGGGACATCTCCGAGTAGCTTGCCTCTCTTCTACTGAGAATGCGCTCCATCTCCCTGGGGCACACGGCCAGGGTAGTTTGGGAGTAGCTTTTACTACCAACTTGGAGACACAAGCCAGCGACTCCAGCATCTCTACTCATTGCCCCTCTTATGAGCTCTTGGGCTGTATCAAAAAGGCCTAGGTGTGTCTGGTTTCTCCACATCTGCTCCATGTAGGCCCGAATCACCTTGCCACTAATCAAGTGTGCCCTGAGTGTCCACCTGCTGCTGAGTTCTGAAGTTCCGGCTTCCGTTGGAATAAAAGGATGTAAAAGGGCTCATCTCAACTCTGAATATGCCAGAGGCTGAGGAGAAATTAAGGGCAAAGGTAGAAAAATCCCTGGAATGTAGAGATCCTAGGAGGTGGTTGGGCACTGGAGGAATCTGGAAGGTAAACCGGGGCTAGGTTATGGAGAACATTTAATTTTAAATGAAAATAATGAAATGCTACAAATCTTAACTTCTTAAGTAATGGTATTTCTGTGATTTATGTCAACGCTTTATTTTTGCATCTTCAAAAAAGTTATTTTGGTCATTTCAAATATATCACAGGCACATTTTTAAACTCTTAGATGTTGTTAACACCTGCAGCTTTGTCATTGTACAAAATAAGTCACATTAAATGCTAAGTGGGAAAGCTTAAATTAAGTCTTTCAAGAATAGCCTCGCCTGGAAAACACTGCTTATGGTGTGGTTTTAGAACACTATTGCTCTAATACCATGCTAATCGTTCTTAAATTTGGCTCTGTGAAAGATACTTAAGGAGACATGAAGAAAGGAAATGAGTGGCTTGTTGATCATTCATTAAAATCATTACTTTATGCTGTTTAGGAAGAAATTCACATGTTGCTCCCCTTTTCCTATTTGTAGCCCTAAACTAAATGTATCTAAAAACTCTAATAACTTAAACTGAAACTCATGTTGATTTTTAATTTATCATTTTATATCTGTTACATGACCTTCATTTTTGTAAGAACTCTCCAATAATGATAAAACATTTTATTGAGTGCCTATTCTTTTATTTATTTACTGAGTACCAATTATGTGCTTAACATTTGCATATGTTACCCACTTTAATCTTCATAATAATCCCATGTGTATTTATTGTCCTCATATCAAAACAAGGAACCCAAATGTCAGCAAAGTTTACTGTTAGGACTTAGTGACACAGCTAAAAGGTGGCCAAGCAAAGATCTAGCCCAGTTTTGTTTGATTGCAATACCTGAACTCATTCTTCATCACTTATTGCCTGGGCACCAAGTTCAAGGAAATGCAACGTCTGGGGGAGCCCAATGAGGATATATACTGGGAGTGGCAGAGTCATAAATGTTGGTTTGTCCAGCTCTGCTTAATGGAGTCAGCAGCAAAGAGATCTCTCCATAGACAGGTCAGAGATACAGGTCAAAGTTAAATGATTACTAGAGAGATCAGCAGGTTCAAAGACAAAAATGAGCGAAAAAGTAGGTTGCTTTCAGAGACCCTTGGTGATTTGATAATGTGAGAGCACAGAGTAAGAATGGAGGAATTACACAAAGTGAACCCGGTAGGGAATAAATTTTTTTAAAATCTTCCTAAGGCCAGGGATTTAACTCAGTGGTACCACATCTGCCTTGCAAAGCACAAGGTCCTGAGTTGGATCCCCCCACACTGAAAAAAAATTTTTCCTAATGTTTGGCTTGATAAGGTCTTGTTTCCAGAAGGTAAAAATTTGATCGGAGGGAAGTCTATAGTACAGTTGAGTTTCCTTTGCTTGATCAAATTGTCAAATGGAAATGTAGAACCCAAGAAAAAAATATTTGTCCATTCATAGTCCATTTATTGAGTATTGTTGTATACCCGAACCTCAGCTGGGCACTAATGGTACAAAGATGAGTAAGACATTTTCCTATCCAAGACGCTCTACTGTAATTGATACTAAAATTAACTCTTCATCCGTTCCAACAATGTAGCGTTGAGGATTGACCCCAGTCACAAGAAATAAATCTCTTGATCTTTCCAAGTGGGTTAAATTTTTTTTTTTTTTTTTTTTTTTTGTTACGGGGGATCTAACTTGGGTCCCTGCGCTTGCAAGGCAGATGGCAGAACCACTGAGCTAAATCCCCAGCCCCCAATTGGGTTTAATTTAAGTCAATCTGAGTTTCAAAATGTCCTCCAGACAATTTGAACATAGGTGCACACAGTCCAAATTTTTTAAAACTGATAGATGATTAATATACCACTTTATTGTGTGAGGGGAGTTGAGGTAGCTAGCAAGTATATGTGCAAAATAGCAGAATAGATAATAAATAGATAAAGAATTGAGGATATGAGAGGGGAAGAATAATAGTGAATAGCTACCAGAAAACACAAATGGAATTCTAGTGCTCCGAGGAGGAGGAGGAAGCAGTGATAAGGATCACCAATTCTAAGACAAGCAAAAACGATAATAATCATAACAAAAGCTTAAATCTGTTGAATACTTTCTGTGGTCCAAGCACTGTTGTAAGCACTTACACTATGTTAATTCACTTAACCTATAGAATAACTCTGTGAAGTAGGCAAAATCTTTATCTCCATCCTTAAAATGATAAAGTAAGGCCCATAATGGTGAAATAAATTATTCAAACCTTCCATCTAATAAGTAACAGTTCTGAGAAAAAAGCTGGAAAAAAAAAAAAAGAAGCTCAGGGAAAGCACTGTATTGCTAATACACTGTCAGGATAGAAACATTGTCCTTATAAAGAAGGTTTGTATCTTGATCTTATAAAACTAGATTCTGCATTATAATAGCTTGATGGTTAAATAATGCAGAAAATTCCATGGTGTATAGATAAGGCTTTTTTTAAGTGTAGGGAAAAGTCCATGAGGGATAAGATTTTAAAGTAAAATGCGATGCTCTGAAAAATCTTCATATTTTTGTTAGTAGTTTTGATCCTTTTTCTCTGCCAGGTGAGTAAGGCTTCCAGTATCAAAATATGAGCTTATACTTATTACAAAATCAGTCTTACAATGAAGACTAGAAAAAATCTACTTGCCTAGCAACTATCTTGCAAAAACTATATACATATTTATATTTAAAGATACATATGTGTCCTTTAAAGATATATATACACAAAGAATATGTATACTGTACATAGGAATTCTGTATACTAGATATAGTATATACATACCATATATCTGCTATACATCTATATATACCTATACACATACACACACACACACACACACACACACACACACACATATACCTATACATATAAAACTATATACCTGACATGTATGTATATCTGGTTTGATGTTTGAAATTTCTCATAAAATTTCTGCTTTGAGAAGCAGTAATTTCTATGTCCTTTATTAGAATGAATAATTTTTTTTCACTTGAATTAATTTTATTGGTATATTTAAGGTACACAATGTACTGAAATTCATCATTGGAAATTTGCACCTTGACATAATCCATCTTGGTTCTTATTTTTTCCCCATTCCCCTGCCCTCCCTTTAACCTCTCCACCCCTCCTTATCTATAAAGACTTTGTTTCCATTTTTCTTTTTCTCATGTTAATTCCATTCCCATCTGTCTTTTCCCCTACCCCTCCCATTTCCCCTTCTGCTTTGCACCTTTTCTTCCTATTTCAAATTTCTATTATACCTTTTAGTCCTTATTTACACTTTCAGTTTCTCACATTAGATAAACTATTTGGTATTCATATGTGTCCTATTTATTTCACTTAAGAGTGTTGTCTCAATGTGCATCCATTTACGTATAAATGTCTCTAGTTTCTCGTTCTTTATGGCTGAGTATTACTCCATTTTATAGAAAGGAAAAACTGCATTTTATTTATCCAGTCTCCACTTGATGGGCAATTGGGCTGTTTCCAAGTTTTAGCTATTATAAATTGTGCTGCTATGAACATGAAAGCACATATGTCACTGTGGTATGATTCTTTTAATTCCTTGGGAAGATACCCAGAAGGGGGATAGCTGGGTCAAATGGGACCTCCAATCCTAGTTCTTTGAGGTATCTCCATACTGATTTCCACAGTGGTTGCACCAGTCTACACTCCCACCACAGTGGAGCAGGTTTCCTCTTTCACCACAGCCCTGTCAGCATTTGTCATTGGTTGACTTCATGATAGCAGCCATTCTTTCTGGGGTGAGGTGGAATCTCAGTGTGGCTTTCATTTGCATCTCTCGCATGACCAGTTTTTCATATGTTTATTTTATATTTCTACTTCTTTGTCTGAGAAATATCTGTTCATTCAGACACCCATTTTTTGGATTGGGTCTTTCAATTTGGGAGGTCTGATTTTTTAAAGTTCTTTAGAAATTCTAGATAGTAGACCTTTGCTTGAGGAAGAGCTGGTGAAAAAAATGTTCCATATTGTGGGTTGTCTCTTCACACTATTGGTCATTTCTCTTGCTATGCAGAAGCTTTTTAATAAGAAGAGATCCCGCCAGGCATTGTTGAGCATGTCTGTAATACCAGCACTCAGGAGGTTGAGGCAGGAAGATCACTGTGAGTTCGAGACGAGTCTGGGCTACATAGCTAGTTTCAGGTCAGTCTCAACTGCATAGTGAGACCCTGTCTCCAAAAAGAAGGAGAAGGAGGAGGAGGAGGAGGAGG
>NW_022900916.1:20542282-20558340 GCF_012274545.1 Fukomys damarensis | reverse complement strand
AGGAGGAGGAGAAGAAGAAGAAGAAGGAGAAGGAGAAGGAGAAGAAGAAGAAGAAGAAGAAGAAGAAGAAGAAGAAGAAGAAGAAGAAGAAGAAGAAGAAGAAGAAGAAGAAGAAGAACAGATCCCACTTGTTGACTGTACTAGTTCACAGGCAACTGAGGTTTTGATCATAAAATCTTTTCTTATACCTCAAGAGTTCTACCTAACCTCTTTTCCAGCTGGTTTAGTATTTCTGCTTTAATATTTAGATCTTTAATCCATTTCAATTTAGTTTAGTGAATGATGAGAGATGTACATCTAGTTTTAATCTTTGGCAAGTTGAAACCCAGTTTTTCAAGCACCATTCATTAAAGATGCTATCTTTTCTCCACTGAGGGTGTTTGGCTCCTTTGTTGAAGATGGGGTGGCTGAGTGTGTCTGGAGTTGTTTCTGCCTCTTCTAATCTGTTCCACTGGTCCTCAGGTCTGTTTCTTTGCCAGTACCATGTTGTTTTTATCACAGTAGCTTTGTAGTATAGTTCCAATTTGGGGATTGTGATACCCCCTACCTTGCCTTTATTGCCTAGAATTGCTTTGCTATTCTAGGTCTCTTCTTGTTCTAAATGAATTTTTGGATTGTTTTCTCAACATCTGTGAAGTATGCTACTGGGATTTCAACTGGGATTGCATTGAATCTATATAGCAGTTTTGGAAGTCTGGCCGTTTTCACTATGTTGATTCTTCCTACCCAGGAGCAAGGGATATCTTTCCATTTTCTAATATCCTCTTCAATCTCTTTTTTACAGTGTTATAGTTTTCAGAATAGAGTTCTTTGATTTCTTTCATTAGGTGGGTTCCTAGGTATTTAAATTTTTTGGATGCTATTGTGAAAAGGATTTTTTGTTCCACCTCTCTCTGAGAGAGTCTGTTTTTCATATACAGGAAAGCTATTCATTTGTGTGTGTTGACCTTGGATCTAGCTACTTTGCTGAATTTCATTATTAAGTCTAGCAGGCTTTTGGTGGAGTTCGTGAGGGTCTTCTAAATAGAGTATCATGTCATCTGCAAATAATGACAATTTGTCGTCTTCATTTCCCATCTTTATTCCTTTTACTTCTTTCTCTTGTCTAATTGCTGTGGCTAATGTTTCCAAACCTATATTGAACAGGAGTGGTGATAGTGGACATCCTTGTCCTGATTTTAGAGTGAAATGTTTCAGTTTTTGACCATTTAGTGTGATATTGGCTGTTGGTTTTTCATAGATGGCCTTTAGCAGATTGAGGTAGATACCGTCTATTCCAATTTTTGGAGGGTTTTATCATAAAGGTGTGTTGGATCTTATCAAATGCTTTTTCTGCATCTATTGAGAGGATCATATGGTTTTTGTCCCTGGCTCTATTAATATAGTGTATTACATTTATTGATTTGCATATGTTGATTTGCATACTTGGTCAGGGTATATGATCTTCTTAATGATCTCCTGCATTCTATTTGCAAATATCTTATTAAAAATATTTGCATCTATGTTCATTAGTGAGCTTTGCCTATAGTTCTCTTTTTTGATTGGGTCTTTCTCTGCTTTGGGAATCAAGGTGGTGCTTGCTTCCAGGAATGAATTCAGAAGTATTGCTTCCCTCTCAATTTCATTAAAGAGTTTAAACAGGAGTGGCAGTAGTTCCTCTCTAAATGTCTTGTAGAATGCAGTAGTGAAGCCATCAGGACCTGGACCTTTCTTAGTTGGTAAGTTTTTATTATGTTTCCAATTTCATTGATTGATATTGGGTTGTTTAGAATTTTTGGGTCATCTTTTTTCAACTTTGGTAATTCATACAAATCTAGGAATCTGTCCATTTCTTCTGTATTTTCCATTTTATTGGTGTACAGGTTCTCAAAGTAGGTATTGATGATCCTATTGATTTCTACTGGGTCAGTTGTAATTTCACCTTTGTCATTCATAATTGCAAGGATTTGGGCTTTTTATTTCCTTTTTCTGATAAAGTTCACTAAGCATTTGTCCATTTCATTTATCTTTTCGAAGAACCAATTCTTGACTTCATTGATTTTTTTTGTATTGTTCTCTTAGTTTCTGTTGCATGAATTGCTGCCCTGGTCTTTATAATTCCCTCCCTTTTATCAGCTTTGGGTTTGACCTGCTCTTCTTTTTCTAGAAGCTTGAGGTTCAGCATAAGGTTGTATAATCGAACTTGTTCTGTTTTCCTGAGTATTCACTGCTATGAATTTCCCTCGTAACACTGCTTTCATTGCATCTCATAGACTCCAATTTGTTGTATTGTCATTGTCACTTAATTGTAGGAACTGTCTGATTTCTTAATTTCCTCTGTGACCCATTGGTTATTCAGAAGTCTGTTGTTTAACTTCCATGTGTTTATGAAATTCTTGTGGTTTCTTTTTGCTATTGATCTCCAATTTCATCACACTATAGTCTGATAATATACAGGGGATAACTTCAATTCCTTTGCACTTACTTAGACACATTCTATGAGCAAGTATGTGGTCTAATTTGGAGAACAATCTTTGTGCAGCCACAAAGAATGTGTATTAAGATTTTGTGAGGT
Organism: Fukomys damarensis; assembly: GCF_012274545.1. Classification (NCBI taxonomy): domain Eukaryota; kingdom Metazoa; phylum Chordata; class Mammalia; order Rodentia; family Bathyergidae; genus Fukomys; species Fukomys damarensis. The sequence goes on along the minus strand of NW_022900916.1, from coordinate 20,555,786 downwards.
GGAACACTCTGTAAACATCTGTTAAGTTCATTTGTTCAAGAGTTTGATTGAGTTCTGCTATTTCTTTTTTTTTTTTTGGCCTGGTTGATCTATTTATTTGTTACAATGGAGTATTGTATTACTACTATTGTATTAGTGCTTATATGATTTTTCATGTCTGTTAGTATTGATTTTATATAGTTGGGTGCATTGGTGTTTGGTGTATATATATTTATAATTGTCATCTCTTCCTCTTGTATTGTTCCCTTTAAAAGGATATAATGTCCTTCTTTGTCTCTCTCAATCAGTATTGGTTTGAAAATCACTTGTTCTGCAAAGAGGATAGCTACTCTTGCTTTTTGTTTGCTTGTTTGCTTGTTCCTGTTGCATGCAGAATTGTTTTCCACCCTTTAACTTTCAGTCTATGAGTTTCTTTTTGAATTAAGAGTGTTTCTTATATTCAGCATATTGTTGGATCTTGCTTCTTGACCTATTCTGCCAATCTATTTCTTTTGATTGTCAAATTGAGACCATTAACATTGATAGTTATAATTGATATGTATTGTCTTATCCTTGTCGTGAGTTTTTCTTTTTGTTGGTTTCCCCCCCTTTGCATTTAATCTCTTGTCTTGCCTGATGGATTCATTCTGTTGTGCTTCCTGGGGTTGTGATCCTCATTGTGTTTAAATTTTTTTGGAGTGCTGGTTTATTATTCATGAAGTTCTCAAGATGCTCTTTGTCATGAAAGTATATTTCTCCATCAATTTTGAAAGATAATTTTTCAGGGTGCATCACTCTGGGTTGGAGGTTGTTTTGCTTTAGGGTTTGAAAAACATCACTCCATGCAGAATACATATATAAAGACAAAGAATTTTAGAACAGTTTGATATTAATAATTGTATATGTTGTACATCAAATAATAAAGAGTTATAAGTTTACATCTGTTTGAAAATATTCTTTTTCAAGAAACTCATTTTTATAGTGTTTTACAAAAGTACTGGTCTACAATGGATTGAAAATTCTAAAAAGAACCATCCCTTCATCAGTTAGTTTAGAAGTACTCCATCCAACAGAAGCACTGTTTCTCAAAACTTAAGTGTGTACAAATTACCTGGGACTCTTAAAAACAAAGATCTTGAAAAATTATAATGGTACATAAGATCCTAATGGTATAATTGACAATGTAAAATAGGAAGAAAAGGGCTGAAGGTGTAATTGAAGTGGGAAGGGTAGGGGAAAGGAAATAAGGGGAAAAATCATGAGAAAATGAAAAAATGGAAAAAAGAAGTATTTGTAAATAGGGAAGGTAGGAGGGGGAGAAGGGAGGGCAGGTGTATAGGGAAAAAATGAGAACCAAGACCTGTCATGTAAAGGTACAAGATCCCAATGATGAATGTAACTGTACTGTATACCTAAATTGTACCAATAAACTCAATGAGAAAAAAATAAATAAAAATAAAGATCTTTTTTCAGTAGTCCAGGGGAGGAACCTGAACTTCTGTATCTGTAATAAGCTTTCAAATGATGCTAATGTAGATGGTCACAGACCACACTTTGAATGCCTTTGTAAAATCGATCAAATTTATATTTTAATAAGAATCCCCCGGATGATTCCCTGGCATGATCAAGTTTGAGAAGCACTGTTTTTCAATTTATTATGGGTGAAGCAATAGCACCTATTGGTAGACATGCCATACAACAGCTGCTATTTGATGGACTATAGGGTCTAGAATTTGGGGAAAGGCGCAGAGTCAAGAATCCTGGGGTATTCATTACACTCCATGAGATCCTGACTCTATATCACATATAATATGGGATACTGGTATGCACGGTCCCTGTTCTCTTGGCCCTATCTGTTTCCTGCACCCTGGGATTCTTATTTTTCCTTAACCATTGGTGATAGATTGCCTGTGAGCCTGCTTGGTTCCTCTTTCTGAGAGAGGTCCATTTTCTGAAAGTGACTTGCTTTGACTCTGTGGAGTTCATTTCGATCAGCTGGAAAGTGATAATAAATAGTTTTCTTCTCTCCTTCTAGAAAACTGTTCCAAGGTTGTAGATTTGTTTTGTTTTTCTTTTGGTGTCATGTTGCTTTGTTTTGTCATGTAGCCCATCTGAAAATTTCCTGCAAGATTGAGCAGATACACTACCAAAAAGCATCAATGTGTCTTCCGGGTTTGTTGGAAAAGATACTTGTTTACCAGCTTTGCTGCCTCAGTTCCCCTTTCCCTCCACAAACTACCATTTGATTATTGTACATTTTCAACAAACCATTAGCATGCAAGACTTGACCTCTAACTCTGCTTTCAGGGAAAAGGGACCCATCAAGGCAGATTTTGTGTAACATGCTGTAACACTGATAATACAAACAAATATTATCAGGTGTCAGAAGTTTGTAAAATATCTTATGTGATAAATCTATTAATTGAAAATTTTTGGTTTTAATTAGGAAAATGTTTCCATGTCTTGTGTGATCAAATGTATATCCAGAAATCACTATTTGAGAAGCACTATATTCTAGTACTAAAAAACTTGCTTATAGAAGATAAAACATTTCCATGTGTTGCTAGAGAGTAATAAGGTGCTAAGATTTGGGGGTAGTCTGTCCCCAAAAGGTTCATGTGTTAGAAGCTTGGTCCTCAGATATGTTGAAAGATGTGTGTGGGTCCTTTAAGAAGTGCAGCCCAGAGAGTGATCAGGAGGTTGTAGGATACATTATTGTTGTAAAGAATTAAGGTAGTTCCCTTGGACCCTGCATTAGTTCTTGCAACAGGATTATTATAGAAAGAGCAAGCTCCACCTGCTTTCCATGCTCTGGCTTACCTGTCTCACTATGATCTCTCTTTTACACACTTCTGCCATGATGCTGTCCACCACGATACAATGTAGCTCGGATGCCCTTGCTATAGCCAGCATTGTGCTATTTGTACTTTGAGCCTCCAAAGTTGTGACCTAAATAAACCTCTTTCCTTTATAAAGTACCCAGCCTTAAGTATTTTATTATAGTAATAGAAAATGGACTAGTCCGTGAAGAATTGCTAGGCACAGAGGCTATTGCGCTGTTGGCAAATGGCTGTTGATAGAGGAAAGATTAATAGAATCATAAAAAGTTAGAAATCACAGAATCCTACTTCTTCATTTTGACAGATGAGCCCAGAATAAGAAAGAAATTGTTGGAACTAAAAAGATGAACTGGTGGGTGAGAATTGCAGTTCCCAGTATATGTATAGTTTACATATATAAATATATCCTTGTTGCTATTTGTAATATACAGAATCACACAATATTAGAGTGAGAAGAAACTGTCGCTATCACATAATATAGCTTCTAAATTTTACATATAACTGAAGACTTAAGAGGGTAAGTGACATGCCTTGACTAGTACTTAAGGAAGGCATGTAGATTAAAATCTAAGTATTTTGATCCTGTGTCAGCAATGTTAGATGGCACCGTGGTATTGGGGACTTTTAATTGCTCATAAAATTTTAATTCCTCATAAAAATATTCAGTATCTAAAGTAGTGTATTTCATCAGAATGAAGCTTTCCTTTTCTTACATATATCACTGAACAGATATACTGAGCAAATTAAATGATTAAATATAAGGACAAGAATAGAGGAAAAATGCAAGTAAAGATAATGTGTCTAAGTTAATGATACGCCCTATGAAAATTTTTAAATTTCAGGATTAGAATAAACCATCACTCCTCTATATATCCACACTGGCAGTACCAACTATTCAAGGCACCAGTAGAATGGCAAAGACCTCAGAACCCAAAACTTTTGTTTTTAGATTCAGAAACTCTTTTGATATATAAAAATAAACATTAATTCCCGAGGATTTCTATAATGCAGGCACCAAAGCAGCCCTATATATAAAAGCCTCATAATAATCTTGGGAAGCAAGTCCTACTGTGAACCCGGTTTTACAGATGGGATCCTTGAAGCTGAGAGAAATCAAGTGAGTCACACATGTTAACATTGTCTATAGGGGGCAAGATTTCAATTCCAGGAAGGAAGGAGGGAAGGAAAGAAGGAAGGAAGGAAGGAAGAAAGGAAGGAAGGGAGGGAGGGAGGAGAAAAAAGTTAAAGAAACTAGGAATAACATATTGCTGGGCTAGGAAAGTACTGTTTAGAGCAGTTGTTCTCAAACATCACTTGATATTAGCATAGAAGGGGTTAGAGTGAGGAGGGTCAGTGACATCCAAAACTCTGGGGTCAGAGTTGAATTTTTAAAGCTCCCTAATGTACAGCAAGATGGAGAGTCATTGGTTTAATGCTACTGAATAAAAAAGTGCAATAGTTGGGTCAGGGAGGATGTATTTTTTGAAGTATCAGTGATTGGCCACTTTGGGAATCACTACTTCAGAACAGGTACCATCCAATAAAATGGCTGAGAGCCCAGGTTTGCAGTTACAAGGTCTAAGAAAACATTACTAGTGGATAACTCAGATGGAAAATATGTGATAACCCCTTTATTTTAGATTCTAGATTATGAAATTTGAAGCAGTTTCATAAGATTCCACTATTTACTAGCTTATAAACAGCATACAGTGATTGGGGTTAAAAGAGAGCTTTAAAGTTGTGTTTTCCTCTTCTGTTTTGCCTTCATGATGACCCGTATTATTGACCAACTTACTTTATCTTTTACCAAATAAGAATTATTTTCGTAAGAAATTTGTATGAAACACAGCCCTTATAAGTCAGACAAGATAGCACAAAAATCATAGTTATGTAGCACCAAGGAAAAATAGTGCTGATTTATGAAACTTCACAGACTTAGAAATAGAAACAAAGCACTAAATATTCATGAAATCCTGTACAGTGCTTACACAAAAGTTACATCTCAGTGATTTGTAACTTAGTTATAGAAAGAATAATAATGCGAGCATATCCAAACATATGGAATCTTTCAAGTATTATATTTCACTAATTTTGGGTCTTTTTTGTTTTGATTCATAAATAAGTTATAAATATGTATAAATGGTTGGCTATAATCTAAATCTCCCAAAGAAAAGTAAGTGAAGATTTCATCAGAAATGTAAGAGAGTAAATATAGAAAGAAGGATTTAATAACAATCTTCTCTGCATGTTTTTTAAAAGTGATAGAATTTCTTTAAAGGGAAAAAATCACAAGTGAAAGAAGCAGGTAAAATTTTTTCATTCAGTAAAACAACATCATAAATCTATTATACAAAGGCAGAGTTAAAATAGAATCTGTGCCATGTACCCTTTGATTAAACCATACATTCAAGAAATAATCTGATAGGCTAATACAATAATCAAAGGAATCTTAAATTTCACTGAGTTATTTTGTCAATTTGGGTTCCAGTTTCATAACATAATTATCTTAATTATATTTGGCTGTACTTATGACAGATGCAAAATTTAAAAACAAACTACACATAAACCCACTTTTAAAATGGAAAGATTAAAGCATATTGCTTGTGAAACCTGACAGTTCAACTTAAGAGCTATTTATTTATTTCAGACCTATTGGCTTTTAAAAAGAAAAATGATTCAATTAATCATTTTAAAATCTATTCTTTTCATCTTTTTGCATTGTATATTTGTGTGTGTGTGTGTGTGTGTTTCTTCCATATGTAATAAATGGTAATTAACCCCAAACAGCTCTGGTACATAGAGCTGTTCTTGAAAAACTGTTAAGAACTTGTTAAATTACGAACAATTCCCAATAAAGATATTTTTTCTCTTTCTCTGTGTCTGTCTCCTCTCTCCCCCACCCCTCTCTGAGACAGAAAAGTTATTCGTTTTCAAAGGGCCTTGGCTTACCTGGGATACAAATACATGCTGGGAGACACTGTATCGCCTCCACTGAAATGCTTTCATAGCTCTTAAAAGAGGAAGTGTGACACAGGGAGGTATAAATGGAAGTTAAGCACTGCAAGTATGAGGTGACCCATCCAGGAAAGTCCTGTCCTGGTCAGATCTACAAGAGTGCATCTTTTTAGATTCCAACACTTAAGAAGTATGGTCAGAGACATAACCAAATGACCAAAAGATTTAAAAAAAATAAACAATGAAAACCTTGACAAAATGAGATTATTTAGCAAAGGGGTTTTACACAATGGTTCTCAGTTTATAAACAAAGAGGATAATATCCTCTGCCCTCCATCTTCCCTGAGGTGTGAATAAGCAGAAGTGAGGTCACATTTCAGCAGAGGAATTTAGGTAAGATGTAAGTTTCCTAAATTATTCATATTTTTTAAAAAGAACGTATCATGAGAAGGGTCTGTGGAATGTCCTTCCCCAGAGGTATTTATAAATGAGGCATATATTTTCTTACTCAAACTGTTTCAGTAATGCATTGCTGTGAGGGAGTTTACTATCATAGAATCTTGGGATAGAAAGATTACGTTGCCCAATCACCATTTATTACTCTAAAATGTACTAAAAATGAAGACAACATATAACTAAAAGAGCTAAACATGTAAATATTCAAAAGATTTTATGATTAGTAGCATAATATATACTTAAACACTGTAAGGTAAACTGAGGAAAGGAAGAAAAACTGTTTGTTTTGGTTAATCTATATTTTTCGCATGGCCTCATGATTAAACTTTTTCTTAAGATGGCCTTATGTGGAGAGAGCCTGCTCTCACAAGGGTGCATTAAAATGTCAAAGTAAAAAGAAACACACCAGAAGCCATGGAGGTAGGATGTCAGCCTTGCTCACCTTTAGACCTAGGGTCCACACTCACCCGGAAACCCTCTCCAAGTGCCATACAAAAAGACATCTTTTAAACTCACCTCACACCATGCAGGGGCATTGCATTGCTAGGCTTGTTTTGCAAAGCAGCTACCCCATTGATTACTCCAAACTTCCCACCCTCACCTTGCCCTTCATTCCGTGTATGAACAATGCCTTTCCAACTCTCACCCGGAGGAGGAGATTCTTGAGTAAGGAATTAATTAGAAGCCAGATTCCTGGCTCAGTATGGCAGACAGGACCACGCACTCCGAGGAACAACAACGTTTTCAGCGTGTGCCGCTGTGATCACAGCTCATTGTAATCCTCTGGGAAGATGGACACACAGCTGACTTCTCTGTTCTACTTCACTGTTACTGATTGCACTGGGACGAAGATACATGTGAAGCAAAGAAGAACCTGGAGTGGGTGTTCATGTAGACCGGGACTTTGTCATCACTTTTTCAAATGCTTAATATCCATCTATACCTTGTTTGTAGAAGTAAGGATGAATCTCCTAAATCTAGTGAGAATGAAATTGTTCTTTAAAATATGTAAATTTCAAGAAATAAAACATTAGCTTATAGTCATGGATCTACTTAATCACTGGCAAAACTTCTCTTTCCTCTTTTTTTAATAAGTTGATGTAAATTAATTAATTAATTAATTAATTTTTGGTACCAGGGATTGAACTCAAGGCCTTGTGCTTGTGAAGCAGGCAGCAGAACTACTCAGCTAAATCCACAGCCCAAAAATCTTTCTTCTGTCTACAGGAGGAACAAAACAGATTGACACTAATAAGCTCTTTCTTGTTTTTTCCTTGTAGCATATTTGAAACAAGAGCTCATGAATTGAATTGATAAGAAGTAAATTAACATATAAGGAGATGAAGCAGAATGTATTTACACAAAAAGTGACTGTTGGTAAAGTAAACTGCTAAAGTCAACAATCAGAAGTAACATTTTTAAAGACGAGTTACTTGAAGTTCATGTGAATTCACATTCACTCTATTCATAGTTATCACTGACCTGGAGTATGTTGTAAATCCAAGTGTAAGCCTTATTTCCAAGGTCCTACTAGACAGGGAAAATCACGTTGGAACTGTCATCACTTTATAATTATCTGGACATGTTTACATTAGCTAATTTCAAAAATTATCTCCACCTCCAAGTGTTACACAGTGAGCTATTTGTGATAGTTTCTCAGTCTACTGTTTTCTTTTACTTAATACAAGATTCCACAAATTCATCCACTTGAAGGCCTTTTTTAGCCACTACCCAACAGCCTCTGCTATTACTATTGTTCCAAGATGGCTTCTCCTCAGGGCTCATGCATTCTCAGCCAATGGCAGTTGCTGCTTGCTGCTACTACCATTCAGGGAGAGGGTATGAGCAAGGTGTATCCTACTTAAACTTGCTATATTCTCTGGCCTGATCTTTAAAGACTTTGTTGGCCAAGAAACATGAAAGTTAAAGCCCAAGGCCCGCTTGAGGCGAGAGGTATAATTGGAACAGACATTCTAGTCATTTTTTTTATTCATAAAGCTTATTTGTACATTTTAGGCATACAGTACAATGATATTCATCATTGGGAATTTGTACCTTTACCTGATATATCTTGGTTCTTATTTTTCCCCATTATCCTGCCCTCCCTTAAACTTGGACTTGAGAGCTCTCTGTCTTCAGAGTAATGGTGCCTCCACAGTCCACACTAGAGAGGAATGACTTGTGGGAAGAGCAGACACTAGATAAATGTAACGTAGAAGAGTGGGAAAAGGAACCTCTGAGAAATTGTGATCTTGGGTTACTCTTGTGTAGTTATGCCATGTGGAAATATATGATCTGAAGAGTGAGAAGAAAGTAGAGCACTTTACTGGTTTAACACTAGTAGCAACTCCAGGTAAGAGTGTTAAGCAATTCTTTCTAGAAGAAAACATTTTCATTCGAGATTTCAAAGAATTTTCTCAAATAAATTCTATGAACCATCGTAGTACAGAGTTAAAGAAATACTAAGCATATAAAGAAAAACGGTCATTATGAGCAAGAAAAATTATCAGCAGAGACAGAGTCCAAAAATTTTAGCTATTGAAATTATCATACACACAAAAGAGCTATCATTCTATAATCTTAAAAGATTTTAAAAGATAGTTTCAAGCTAGAACTTTGGCAATATCTGCAGAGAACGACGAACAGAAAAAGGACTCAATAAAATATCTTCAAATAAAAACTGTAGTAATTATAATTTAGCACTCAATAGGCTGGATTTATATCATAATGGACCCCAGTATAAAGTAAGTAAACTGGAAGACAGATGAAACAAAGGATGCAGAATGCAGCCCAGAAAGACTGAAAAAGAGGAAATGTACAAGACACTATGGAAGAGAGATTCATGGAAAATAAAATGGGTGTATTAGATATCATCAGAGTTTCAGTAGAAGAAAGACCGGGACAGAAGCAATATTTGAAGAAATAAATCATGAGAATTTGCCATAACTGATGACAAACACCAATCTATAAATTCAAGAAATCAAACAAATTTCAAGCATATAATTACTTTTAAAAATCCACATTTAGACACAAGACATTAACTTTGCATTAAAAGAAAACAAAATCTTGAAAAACAGATGGGGTGAGAAGGGCAAAGATGTATTATCTTCAAAGGAGCAATTTCAAAAGAGGCTACATTCTAAAGAGCAGTAATGAAATTGAGAAAGAGGAAAAGAGGAAAGATTGTAGTTTCAGCGCCCTCAAAGAAGAAGACCGACCAGAAGCTTAGGATTGTACATCTAGTAAAAGTATCTTTCAAGAATAAGAGTAAAATAAAGATGTTATCAGGCCAAAAGAAATAAAAGCCAGAATTTTTCACCAGTTTTACCTAAAAAATTTGTAAGGATAGACTTTATACAGAAGGCAAATGATAAGGTTTAAGAGGTATAAATAAAAGAGCAGAAAATGCAGCGATATTCAAGTATACATACCTAAATGACCACTGATTATGTAAAACAAAATGATAATATGGTTGTGGGAGTAAAACAAGAAAAGAAGAAAGAGAGAAAGTAAGGAAACAAAATGATAATCCCTGGATGCTACCATTTATATCAAGAAAGGATAAATCAAGATAAATGATAAGAAAGTCTTTACACTTCTTTTTTTTTTTTGGAATTCACAGCAATCCTCCTGCCTCAGCCTCCCAAGTGCTGGGATTACAGGTGTGCGCCACCATGCTGGGCCAAGTCTTTACATTTCTGAGAAGAAAGTAAAGGTGCTGATTAACTGAGAGTTTTGATTAGGTTACACTAAATAAAAACTGACTAATCCCAATTTACAAGCAGCATCGAATACATAAATGTATAGTAAGATTGAAACTAAAGGGAAATAAATGCTATTTAAAAGATAGCTAACAGTTTTGTTATTTCCAAATAAAACTGAATTTTAAGCAAAAGGCATTACTAGAAAAAAAGGGGTCATTTCAAAATGATAACATCTCAATTAATCAAAAAGTTATAATTTAAATTTTTGTGTAACCATTAAGTCTTAAAATAGAAATAAACCAAACAAAGAGGCTTATGTAAGGGGAAATAGATATACACCAACAATCAATCACTGTGGAGATTTTAACATATCTATCTCAGTATTTTAAAAAAATTAGTAAAGCTTTAGAAGATGGAAATAACACCAGAAACAAACCAAACCCTGATCCTATGTATGTGTACAGAAATACTATATAACATATATTGTCGGATTTTCAGTAGACTAAAGACCATGGATACAGGCAAGATTTGAAGAGATAAATTAAGAGAGCTTTTCCATAAAAGATGAAAAAATCATGAATCAACAAATGTGAAACAGGAAGAAAAGGTCTTAAGGGGTAAAGGAAGTGGGAGGGGTAGAGGAGAGGAAAGAAGGGAAAGGAAAAAATTTGAGAAAAGGAAAAAATGGAAACAAAAGTCTCTGTAATTAGGGAGGGGTGGAGGAGTTGAAGGGAGGGCAGGGAATGGGGAAAAATAAGACTGAAGATACATCATGTAGGGGTACAAATTCCCAATGATGAGTGTAACTGTATTGTATGCCTAAAATGTACCAATAAACTTAATTTAAAAAAATACAAATCAACAGATTCAAAAAGCCAAATAAATATCAAGCATGTGATTTACTTAAAAAAAAAATCCACACCTGGACATAAGACATTGAATCTACATTAAAAGAAAACAGAATATTACAGCTAACCACTCAAAAGTAGGTATTTTTCAAAATATATGGAATATTTATGAAAAGTGGCCACTAAGGACCATAAAAAACAATTACAGAAAATTTCAAAGAGCTGAAATCATACAGAACTTTTTTCCAAATACAGTGTGATTAAATTAAAAATTAAAACAAAATCAACAACGTAAGTAGAAATTCACTCTATATTTGTAAATTAAAAAATAAATTTCTAAATAACTCCTAAAACAAATAAGAAATAACCATCAAAATTGGAAAATACTTTTACCTGACCAGTAACACAAATATTGCAAAAATACTATACATAACACCTAATTAAGTTGGGGAGTAGTTCAGTGTTAGAGTGTTTGCAAAGTACCCATCAAGTTTTATGCTTGATTCTCTCTCCAGCACTGCAAACAAAACAAAACAAAATTCAGTTAAAACAGTTCTTAGAGGGCTGAGGATTTAGCTCAGTCGCACCATAACTGCCTCATAAGCAGAAAGTCCTGAGTTTGATCCCTGGTACCAAAGCAACAAGAACAATAAACCAGTTAATAGAAGAGGTTGGGCATGGGGATGCATGCCTGTAATCCCAGCACTTGGGAAGCTGAGGCAGAAGAATCACCGTAAATTTGAGGCCAGCCTAGACTACCTAGTGAGATTCTTTCTCAAACAAACAAACAACAAACAAACCCAAAAGAAATAAAGAAAAAATAGTTCATAGAAGAGGAGTAAGTAGCTTTCTATAATAAATAATAAACTAAGCACATATCTTAAGAAGTTAGAAGAGGAACAGCAAAATAACAAAATGGATGAAGGAGATTAATAAAAATTATTTTGAGGTAAACAAAGTTAAAAACAAGCAGCCAATGAATTACATCAACAATTTCAGCCCTGAGGCTGGCTTTCTTTCTTTCTTTTTGGAAAAGAGATAAAATTCATAGATTTCTGGTGAAATTGATAAAAAAAGAAAGAAACAGAACAATTACAAAAATTTAATGCTACAATGACAAAGGAAATCATACTAAAGATATTGCAGATAATAAAGACACAGTAAAAGGATGTCGTGGAAAGAATCTAGCCAATCAGTTTCAATTTTTAAATGAAATAGATTCTCAAAAGCATAGTCAATAGAACAGCATCACATCACTAGATATCTTGTGAGAAAAAAACAAAGTCCAGGCTCACTCAGGCCTACTGATCAGAAGCTCCAGGGAAAGAGCTTTGGAAAGGGTGTTTTAAGAAACCCTTAGGATAACCTGGTGACCTTGCAGTTTGAGAACTGCAAAAGCTTCCCAAAATAAACTGCACTCAACTGAAACATATGTAGATGGATAACTAGTCTCAGTGTTTATTACCAGAATTAAATGGTCTTTATTGTAAAGAAAAAGTAATTCCTTAAAAGATGTGTGCACAGCACACATATAATTAACATACTTCTTTAATAATTTAAAGAAATTTATATTATACATGAGAAATGAAATAGCCATGATCAAAAACTGCTTTAAAGTACTTTAAAACGTTTTGTATAAATGTTAGGAGATGTTTTTATTTGTAATTTACTACTTATGGGCTGGGGATTTAGCTAAGTGGTTCTGTCACCCACCTGGCAAGTGCAAGGACACAAGCTCAATCCTCGGTACAAAAAAAAACAAAACAAAACAAAAAGAATGTAATTTATTACTTATGAAATTTCTTTGTATTGTTTTGCCCATAATTATAATAATATGTTATTCAGTTCAAACAACCTCACTGTTATTCTCAGATTATTATTTTATACTAGGATTCTTAAATTCATCAGAGTTGTTTTAAATTTCAAAGTATATTTCAAAAACACCCTCACAACTCTAACATAATACTCAGAATTAAAGTCATGTTGCAGAATCACAAAATTTTCTCCAAATTCTATTTAGTTCACTCAGCTTTATTTACCTCGCCACTATCTACACATCTATTATATAAAATGACAGACTTCCAGAGAAAAGTTCAGTAAATATGTGCAGTAGTCAACTTCAATTATAAAGAATCACAAAACAAACTTTAAAGCATTTATGCCAATGTAAGACTTCATAGAAAATTGTTTTCTCAAAGTGTTGTGGATGATTATTATGAACAAAATAAACGAGGTATGGTAATGTTACAATAATGATCTGGAACTGTGAGTCAAATGAGTAAGATCAGAGGCACAAAGAAACTCTTCCTAATAAACAAGCAGATAACTGCTGGAAATAAAAATATGTTCCTTGTTTGAAATTAACTGCCAAACACTCGCAACCTACACAAAGCTGTCATAAAGGACATCTAAATCTGTCCTTGTGTGTAACATGTGTTGTGACAAGATTTGACAGTTTATCAAAGAACTATAATTGCCACCTAAACATCTAGCATTTTGTCAACTGCAAGTATGTTTAGTGAAAGCATTTATTTTGCTTAAAATACAACCATTTTTCTCTACTCTCTGAAAGAACTGTCTGAATTTCTTTTCTCTTTAGCTGATCAAGCTGCATTAGGGCTTTCTTTGAATTATTTATGTTGGAGTTGTGATGGGTAAAAGAATAATCAGTAAAGCAAGAAACTATTACTAAAGATATATATATATATATATATATATACAC
>NW_022900916.1:20463396-20542172 GCF_012274545.1 Fukomys damarensis | reverse complement strand
TGTGTGTGTGTGTGTGTGTGTGTGTGTGTGCCAGCGTGCATATGTATTCTGAGTACTGACTCAAAAGACCTTCAAATTGCAACAATTCTCACAGCTCTGAAGAGATGACATTTAAATATGCTTGCCTTGGGAAGGAGAAAGATAAGACACTTTCTCTCTACCACAATTTTCCTGTTCAGAGTAATTTATTGAGAAACAATGACCTAAAAGGAGAGAATGTGTTGTTCAATAGGCATTATTCCTACCTTAACCTTTGTCAGAAACAGTCACTAAGACAATCTCTCAATCTACCGAGAACAAAGTAAACAAGAGCTAAACCCTCTTGCAATAGAACCAGGACAGAAAGGTCAGAATAACAATGATATTCTGTGACACTACTAATGGTTTTTTTATTTCTGGAAACTGTAGTTTTTGTTTGCTTGTATTTCTTTTTTTAAGCAAGAGAATTTTCAGTTTCATGTTTGTTCTTTGTTGTAGTTACTTGATCTGAGAGAAAATTTTTATGCAAATATTTTGCACAACTTTTAAATTTTTTCCTTCAAAAACTGTGATGTAGCATAAAAAGCCATACATGGAAATTCAGGAATCCCACATTCTAATCCATACCTTGCCTCTCATTAGGCAATAGGTTGTTTCTCTGGACTTAGTTCCCTGTCTATGAATGATTTGGTAGCCTCCCAGGTCATTTCGGTCTTTTGTGATTCTGGACAGTCCCTGGAACTATGAGGTACAACAACAGCCAGAACAGGGAGCAAAAATAGCAGCAGGCCAAAAATGTCTTCTACGTAACACCTCAAGAAAAATGCAATCAACTACATTAAATCTACTTAAATCTGTTTTGTTTTTCATTAAAAACTGAAAAGTATGTGACACAGAGAACACTAAAAGAAAAATCAATTAAATTGAAGCTACAGATACTTTTTAATTTTTCTAAAAATCCACAAGATTTTCTTTATTTTTCTAAAAATTCACATGATTTTCTTTAGAAATCACTGTATACAGTCTAGTTTAGGATGAATTGTATGGTATAAATGGTTCTGCTGGGTTTTGATAGGAAAGAACACACATGAAGGGCTGTGGATAGACAACAGCTCTCATACACTATCAACCAGGAAGAAACTGAGTATACTGATGTCAAGCAACATGTGACTGAATCAAGAAGTCATATTGATATAGTCTTTTTAGCTGTTTTTATGGCTTTATAGCAATAGCTCAATCCATATATAAAAGTATTTTTATAGCCAAATACTGTTTCACAGATATTGTTGAATCTTACCTATTTCTGTTGCCTACCGGATTCCTTACCCAACTTCTATAATCCCCAGACCCAAACCACTAAGGAAGCTCAGAAATTGTGTGGAAAAATATATTCAACAATTACTAGTTAATTCAAAATTATGATGATGATTTAGTTTGAAGCTAAACAAAAAAATTCCAATATCCAAATGTCAGGCATACAATTAGAAAAATATGAATATATACTCTGCAATTGACATCTCCATTATTTTAATGAAATATTCCATTTACTGCTGAAATTCTTGGCATCTATGGTTCTTTCACTTCCTTCCCCACCACTCCAACCTGAAATAGACTGTGAAAACTATATACTTATAATTGGTAATTAAATGATTACCAAAAACATTTTATTCATCTTTTTTATTATGAAAGTAATACCACATTAATACCAGTAAAAATATAACAGGCCTTCATTTTGAACTTCCAACAACCTACACCCTTTTTCAAAGGTGGTCATTATAAAAGGGACATCTAGGGGCTGGGGATTTAGCTCAGTGGAGCCTCTGCTTGTCTCACAAGTGTAACATCCCGAGTTCGATCCCTGATACCCCCCTTCCAAAAAGGGACATTTATATTTAATACTTTGACTATTGCATAATTTAAATATGTAAATAAAATACTATACATATTTTTGTGACAATCTTTTTTACCTTTAAAAATAACTTGGAGACATTTCCATATGATTTCATATAGATCAATCTCTTCAATGGCTGCATTGTATGGACAATTAAATAATGATTTAGTTACTGATAAACAATTGTTAGTTTCCAGATTTCACTTTTTATAAACAATTCAGACTTTTGTACCACGTTATACCCTAGAAGTAGTACATAAGCTTACTGACAAGAGATACAGAATGTTTGTTAAGTGACGTGTTACAGCAACAAACATTATTATCCATATTTTTGTTTGGCACTTGTGAATATTTCTTTGAAAAGAATTCCTAGAATTAGAAATGAGTCAAATTCACGTGGAAAATTACCCTTGCAAAACCTGTATGTTCTCATGTTCTATCAGAATGCATCATCTCTTATAATTTCGACTTACTGTGTGAAAAAAATTACCATTTTTCTATATTACTAGTATTTTTTAAACTCCTTTATTGGACACTTTAAAAAAAAAAAACCTGTAAATTGTCCACACTTACACGTTTTCTCAACTTGTTCATCCCCTCCCCCCTCCCCCTAAGTTGAAGGAACTTTAAAACAGCACTCTGACATACTTTCTCCAGTCTGTAACTTTCCTTTTAAACTTGTGTATTTTGGGCTTTATGGAAGTTTTATGTGTTTATGTTTTCAAATTGGTTTAAGAAGCCCTAGGAAATGAATAACAGCATTACTAATAACACCAATAGTAACAATTTCGTGGAGATAAACGAAATGTTTTTTAAATTTATAAGTATGAAGTGCGCGTGCCAAAAACAAGCTCTCAAGAAAAAAAAAAATCCAGACCCAAGGGCACTTTAACACTGCGCGTGCGCAGAAAGATCTGTAACGGCCCAGTATCAACCAACCGCCGGAAGCCGGAAGCCGGAAGCCTTTTGAGTCTGTGGCCGGACTTCTGCTGCGGTTTCTGCAGTAGCCGGTATCCGCGGTCACTAGGTTATTAAAAGTACGTGAGGCAGTTGACCAAAATGCCGAATATCAAAATCTTCAGCGGCAGCTCCCACCAAGATTTATCCCAGAAAATCGCCGACCGCCTGGGCCTGGAGCTAGGTAAGGTGGTCACTAAGAAATTCAGCAACCAGGAAACGTGTGTGGAAATTGGTGAGAGTGTGCGTGGAGAAGATGTCTACATCGTTCAGAGTGGGTGTGGCGAAATCAACGACGGTCTAATGGAGCTTTTGATCATGATTAATGCCTGCAAGATTGCTTCCGCCAGCCGCGTTACCGCAGTCATCCCGTGCTTCCCCTACGCCCGGCAGGATAAGAAGGATAAGAGCCGGGCCCCGATCTCCGCTAAGCTCGTAGCAAATATGCTGTCTATAGCAGGCGCAGATCATATCATCACCATGGACCTACATGCTTCCCAAATCCAGGGCTTTTTTGATATCCCGGTAGACAATTTGTATGCAGAACCAGCGGTCCTGAAATGGATAAAGGAGAATATTTCCGAGTGGAAAAACTGCATTGTTGTCTCACCCGACGCTGGCGGAGCCAAAAGAGTCACTTCCATTGCAGACCGCTTGAATGTGGACTTTGCTTTGATTCATAAAGAACGAAAGAAGGCCAATGAAGTGGATCGCATGGTGCTGGTGGGAGACGTGAAGGATCGTGTGGCCATCCTCGTGGATGACATGGCTGACACTTGTGGTACAATCTGCCACGCCGCTGACAAACTTGCCTCAGCTGGAGCCACCAGAGTTTATGCGATCTTGACACATGGAATCTTTTCTGGCCCGGCCATTGCCCGCATCAACAGTGCCTGCTTTGAAGCAGTAGTAGTCACCAATACCATACCTCAGGAAGATAAGATGAAGAACTGCTCCAAAATACAGGTGATCGACGTCTCCATGATTCTTGCAGAAGCCATTCGGCGAACTCACAATGGGGAATCTGTTTCCTACCTGTTCAGCCATGTTCCTTTGTAACAGAATAACTTCTGGTTATTCTATTTTAAAATAAAATAAGGTAAAAGAAAGTAAACCTTACCAGTACAGCATTTTTTAATCTTGGTATTACATGAAAAGTTCATCAGAGACCAGATGTGCTCCAGGGTGGCTTTCTACATCGTGTTATCAGGTACAATGATGTTTATCTTAAACTGGGGGAAAAGCGATTGTGAACTGGCCAGATTACTTGACTAGGTTGTCTCATTCTGGCCTTGGATGATTTTGTGAGCCTTTCAGTTTTAACTAGAGCCCAGAGGCTGCAAGATTTGACTTTTCCATATGTTGGGTGGAGATATTTGAGAGCAATTAGCAACCCACCAGTATGTCACAAGTTCTCCAAGGTCTATGTTAAAGTTCAGCAAGATCCCTGGGAAACTCCAAAAACGAGTTCTCCTGGTTGCTGAAAGGCAGGAGCAAACAGCTTTTATCTTAGGCATTGGGATCATAAGAAGAGGCAGCAAATGCTTCTTGAGAAGATGACTAATATAGCACCATGTATTTGGGGGACTATCTTGGCTTCTTAACTTTACTCCCAGCCATCTTTACTTTTTCCTAGCCAAATATAGAATTCAATCCAAATAGTATACTGTAGTTTTCTAGAAAGCAAACATCCTGCTATGAATGTCTAATATTCATACTAGATGTTTTCCCCTATAGCATAATCTCTCTTTGTCTAATCACCATGGAATTGTAGTAGATTTTAGGTAACATTGTAGTGCCTTTTGACTAATTAAATATTTAATTTTCATCTTCCTGCCTTGTCTTGGTGTCTCAAATGACCTGAGATATTTTTAAATGATTTTATTACCCTTGTAAAGGAAACCAATAAAATATCTGTATATGTGTGTAGAAGGAAAATGCACCAGTCATAGTATGTGAAATTTTCTGCACTTGAAATAGATAAGAGTTTCTAAAGAGTAAAACAAAAATGATAAATATTTGTATTGCTGTCAAACTTCTCATTTGAACTGCTAGATGATAAGCAAATGGAACATTTTATTTGCAGTTTTAAAGGAATATTTTGTCAGGTGTAGTGGCAAAAGTGTGTAACCCCAAAACTCAGGAGGTTGGGACAGAAGGATTGCTGCCAACCTGAACTACATAGCAATACCCTATCTAAAAAAAATTTTTTTTGTATTCAATCAAACTATCATTCGAATTTGAAGATAACACTACGGCATTAAAAAAAATTTAAAGACTACAAAATTTACCTTCATGAAAGGTATGAAAAGCATTAGGAAAGCATTACCTAAAGTTAAAGTGGAAATTAAAAATATATACAACCAAGATTACATGAAATAAAAGTGATGACTGTAAGAAAAACTGGTAGAAAAAATAATTTTCATGAATGTATAGATTATGATAATTTTAAATATGTGCTATCACAACTACATAGGTTGTTAATCAGTTAATCTCTTAAATTATAGTGAGTATTAAAAAATATCTCAAAATATGCTGTTGATAAGACATACATGTGAAACAAAACTTTGAATATAAAAGAATGGAGAAAAAATATACCAAGTTCTACGTGTGGTAACAAGAGCAGAGTAGGAGTAGTTTTTTAGTCAAAACAAAAGTGAAACATGTTTTGCTGATTAAACTAACCAATATATTACAAGCACTGTGAACTTTGTGTTGTGTGTGCCAGGGATTAAACTCGGAACCTTGTACTTTCGTGGCAGGAGCCGGCACCGCTTAGCTAAATCCTTAGCCTCTTTTTCTTTGTTTTTTTGAGATAGGGTTCTCACTATGTTGCCCCGAATGGCCTCAAACTCTCAATCCCCCTGCCTCAGCCTCCTAAGGAGCTGCAATTATAGGAATGTGCCCACCATGACTAGTTTACCATCATGAATCTGTATGCACATAAAAACAGCAAAATTAATAAAAATCAGAATTTAAGGAGAAATGGATTATGTACAATAATTATAATTATTAGAAATTTTGACAAAATGTAGTAAGATAAAAAATTTTACATTACAATATATAGAAATTTAAAATTTACATTTGCAAGCATGCATGAAGTATATATAAATATCGAAGATAGAATAACTTGTAAAAAGTCTTGGTAAATTTTTAAGGAAGAAGTTGCATAGTCCATATATAGTAAAGTAGCTTTACTATAATTATTTTTATTAAATTGGAGGCAAAAATGAAGCTCAATAAAATAGGAATAAAACAAAGCTTACTTGAATGGATAAAATCTACTTGAGACCTTTGAAGACATATCCAATGATAAACTACTGAAAACATTTCCATTAAAATCGAATTTTTAAGTCAATGAAAAGCAGAGAGAGAGAGAGAGAGAGAGAGAGAGAGGAGAAAGAGCCTGTAGCACAGAAGAAAAACTTATTTGCAGAAGTCATAATTGTCAAGAAAAAGTCCAACCAAGATTATAAGAATTCTAAGAAAAGTGATAGTCAAGTGACCAAGATAAAATTAGTCTTTCCTAAATAGCAGCAAAATACAATTTAAAAACATAATTGAAATGTTTACATATCCTAAAGCAAAAAATGACTAGTACTAAACCCCCAAACTGTAGAACTTACATAATAAAAAATTTATTAAATGATATAGAAAATAACTTGAATAAATATATTATGAACATGGGTAGAAAAATATACTACAAACCTGATGGTTTTCTCAAGTCATCTAGTCAATATAAACCCGATTTCCTAACAGGATTTGTTTTTAAAAAGAGAACTTGACAAGCTTTTACTTCAAATTCATCTGGAAAAATAAGTGAGCAAAAAAAAATAGTCAAAATCTTTTTGAAAAAAATTGTTACACTATATTAAAATGTAAAGCTAGAGTAGTTGAAATGTGGTATTGAGGCAAATTTGTACACATAATACTGCAGAGTTTAGATTCCTGAAAAAGACCTAGGCATACTTACTGGAATTTAGTATATATGTACCCTACTTAATGGAGGGACTGACTGTTACTGGAAAGAAGCACATAACTGAATCAAGTCTATAGGAGAATCACTATCACAGCGTCCCTGTGGAGATGCTTTCCTGATATCCTGCCTTGGCAACCATTCCTGCAGTCTGCTCAGATTCTCCGAAGTGGGGAATGAGCCTCTTGTCATTTTTTTTCTTGCAAGCTTCATAATTGGAGCTGTATCCAGATCATACTGATACTTTCAAGGGGCTTCTTAATGTCTAATCATCACTTATCAATGTCTAGCATCTTGACCATTTTTAACCTTCCACTTCCTTGATACATATGTGTGTATACATGCACATATATACTATGTGTACATCTAAATGTTCCAGGATATCACACACACACTCAGAGAAAGAATTTTTAAAATGGCATTAATCAATTATTCATACATAGGACTAAAAACTGTTATATCACAGATAAATAGTGCACTGATCAATTAATGATACTGAATAATTGGATGTTGGTTGGGAAATCAAAGTTATTTTATCTCACCTGTAAATGATACATGAAATAATTCCAGAAAGAATGCTTACAAAAATCAGATTTGTAAAGCACTGGAAGAAAAGGTGAAGTAACTTATAAACTCTTACAGTTGAGGAGTCCTTCTTAAGTGTATAAAACCCAGAACTCATAAACAATAAGATTGAGACATGACTTCTGGGATTCCACAGGAAGTTATGGGTTGATAGAGATGTTCAGATGCAAATATGTGCTACTTTTAAGAGAAAAAAAATATTGACACCAAGGGTAGAGCTGTCCAGAGTGGTCCAGAGGCCACTGAAGGTAGCCCAGAAGCTGGCTGAGACTGATGAAGTCTTGCTGCAAGGCTGGAGGCTGGATCTGTGGTCCTTGAAGGAGAAGGATTTTCCTACAGAAAAGTCCATTCAGACAAACTACCTTTGGACGGTCAACAGAAATTTATTTGTGATAATTCTAGCAGACAAGTCCAAGATAAAGGTGCTAGCACATTCTATATGTAGTGAGGCTCTCTTCCTGATTAATGGACGCTGTCTTCTCACTGTGTCTCCAGATGCCAGAGAGGAGAGGGTAGTCTCGGGAGTCTCTTATAAAAGCCATAAAAAGAAGACAGCACTTGTTGGCCTGAGAGGTTCTCAGCCTATCTAGATTGCAAAGGGTGGTAAAATTAGGAAATTTCATTGCTGAGAAAGCATGCTCTGGCTAGAAAGCCAAGGATGTGCCCGGATATCCTGTTGCTGAAGAAATTAGGAGTGCAACTTGTGAATACAGCTATCAAAACACAAGGTAGAAATAGAGACTAAATAGACAATAGAGTTCTAAATAACCAGTTATGGTATTATACCTTGGTTGATTTTTAAAAATTCATATAAATCATGTGATGATGGCACAGACCTGTAATCCCAGCACTCAGGAAGCTGAGGGAGGAAGATCACTGTGAGTTTGAGGCCAGCCTCAGCTCCCTAGTGAGCTCAAGGCCAGTCTGAACTACACAGCAAGACCCTGTTTCAAAAACAAAAATAAACAAACAAAAAAAATTAATAAAATTCATAGCCTTTTCAGTAGTTGACTGATGAGATGGAACTAGTACTTAATTCAGCAGCAGTGTACAAATTGAACTGGAAAGAGTCTACAACTAGGAGACCAAATGTATCTAAGTAGGTTTCATTTTAAGACATATGTGTGTATAAGTATATTTATATGTAAATACATATGTTTACATATAAATATATATATTTATAGTAACAAGCCTACATTTTCCTACTCCCCAATAAACACAAGGATTGTTTACAGGAATTTAGTATGGGTATAAATGCCTAAATGTAACACTGACAGTATCTCTTATCAGATGACATGATTAATGATGTTTTCCTCAAAGTGCCTTCAGTTAGTGTTTATTAAGATGCTTCCCAAATCCTAATGCTATTTTAGAGATGCAGTCAGATGATTATACTTATGAGCACCGTGCAAGAATTAGAAAAGATAAGGCAGTGATTGAATGGTTTAAATAATACATTTTGTTCAGATTAATTATTATGCAACTAGTGACTTTCTTCCTGTGTTTTTATACTCATCATTCTGTTTCTCTCTTTTCTAGAAAACCCATTAATTTTTAACCCTGATTTAACTGCAAATGCTATGTAATGACAGGTATAACTCATTGCTTAGTGCAAGGGAAAGGAGCCTCCCTTTTACAACATTAAATAGTTTCTGCTTGCAGTATAGGCAATGAGCACTGTCTGTTTCACAGACTGTAAATTGTGCATTCCTTCCTTGCTTCCTTGACTTTTCCACTGCATAGGCCTACCATTTAAGGAAGGGTTAGGAAACTAGCCCTGTGGCTTGGGAATATTAAAAGATGCAGGGGGAGGCAGCAATGGCAGAGCCTTTGGGGTGAGAACAGACATGCATTCGAGCAACAGAAAGAAGACCAGTTAGCTGGAGCTGAGAAAGCAAGAATGAAGTTCAGACAGTGAGGTGGGAAGAATCAGATAAGGTAGCTAAGCTTTCACATGCTTGAAATTTCCTTGATCACCAGTCAATCTCAAATTGATCTGTCTGTCCCTGCCTGGTAAATGCTCAAATTTCTACTAGGAAGATATGTCTTAAATTATTACTGAATAATAAATGAATGGTTTTTCTTCATAGAGGCTATCTGAATACAATAGCAACTCTTATATCATCAAACTTACATTCCTGGCCTCCCTTCCTTGACCTCCTGAACCTCCAGGTGAGACCTGGGAAACAATATTTTTCAACAATTACCTTCAGTAAGTCTTAATATCAGGCAAGCTTAGGAAACATTAAGCCTGTAAAGTGCGAGAGACAATTTTGAGTACAGAAGACAGTTGTGAACGCTGCCATCCTAAATCACGTGCTATTTCTCTAATAGTCTGTGGCAGCTCTGGCTAATATATAGCACATGAGCTTCCATTCTCCCCTTCTATGACCATGCCCTTCATCTCTAGTGAATCCCAGGACTCCTTCCTGCTGATAGAATCCGACGGACTCCTTCCTTAGAATCGAGACTTTAATTTTAACCCTGCTGCTAACATCTATGTTACTAACCAATTACTATATCTTTGAATTTCTGATCCTTTATCTCCATATTGAAGACAAAATGTTTCACATAATTGCTTTAATGTGAACTTTTAATATAGACGTGTGAAACAGCTAGAACAGTTTTGCTCACATGAAATGTACATGAAATAAGGCCTAGATTTCTTCCTTTCTTTTACTGGAAACAGAAGTCTCCTTCTATCAAAAGCCTGGCTTATGAAACTCTCCCGAGTTTCTCTATTTGATAACAGTTTAGAAAATATAGTATGGAAAATTTAAGAAATATACCTACTTGTTATTTATTCAAAGTTTAATATATATTTAAATAAGTAAATCTTTAATTAATCTTTTTTGTGTCTATAGGTGTATGCTCTGTGTTTAAAGAAAATCAGCAAATTACAGTTCAAATATATGGGACCCTCAACATTAGTACAATGTACAGCAAATGATTAGAAAATTAAGTGAAATTGGGGCCTCAGTTACAAAAATGTACTCCTGGAATTAATAAAGAATGCCCAGGGCTGGGGATGTAGTTCACTGGCACCGTGCTACACCTACCTGGAAAGTGCAAGGTCCTGAATTTGATCCCAGTAAGAACAACAAAAAAAGCCCCAAACTAAACAGTAATGACTGTGAATTGTGTTCCATATCCAAAAATTGAAAAATACTTACTTATATACACTATATTACCAACAAATAGGGAAGTTAAGCTAACAAAAGGAAAACAAATATATAAAGAGTTTGTGCTCCCAAAAAGTTTTTAAATAATTAGAATAACCAGAAATCTAAATGGATATGAACAATTCCTATACTTGAGTTATTCAAACTGTTACTGAAATTTTATGTAAATGCTTCTTATTTTACTAGTCCTCTGATGCTCATGCATGAAGAATTCCTCAAAACCTATCAGGCAAAAATATCCAAATTTAATTGTAGAGAAGAATGGTAGTGCACACCTGTAATCCCAGCATGTGGGGAGGTGGAGGCAGAAAGATTCAAGTATGAGCCCAGTCTGGCCATTCAGCGACTTAGGGAGACCCTGTTTCAAAACAAAACAAAATAATAAGCAAAATGTATAGTTGATAATTGTGTAATAGGAAGAAAAGGTCTAAAAGAGTAGAGAAAGTGAGAGGGGTAGGGGAAAGGGAAAAAGGGAAAAGAAAAAAATATGTGAAAAGCAAAAACATGGAAACAATGTCTTTGTAAACAAGGAAGGGAGGAGGGGGTGAATGAAGGGCTGGGGAATGGGGAAAAATAAGAACCAAGATAAGTCATGTAAAGGTACAAGATCCCAATGATGAATGTAACTGTATTGTATACCTAAAAGTACCAATACACTTAATAAATATTAAAAAATTATTTTTGAAAAGAGGATTGAACTCAGAACGTTGTGCTTGCAAGGCAGGCAAGATGCCACCAAGCTACATCCCCAGCCAACAAAAAAGCTTTTTAAAAAGGGCTTGGGATGTAGCTCAGTGTGAAGGTACTGGAGTCAGTTCGGTAGTACTACAATGTTACTTTGTAGTACTGTAGACTGTAGAGACTATATAGACTGTTCCTACCTGTATTACTACTGCACATGGGCCAACAGAATTTTGCTGTCTCCTACCTCTACTTCAGCCACTTTCACAGACATCTTCTAGTTTTTCAACCAACCCTAAAAGAAGTTTGAATCTGCAATCTGACATAGGTTTAGAATTAATCACAGCAGTGCGATAGTTATCCACAGTGGCTGGGTTCCCAGCTACCCTCTGCTTTTCCTTTACCACTAATATACCTCTGTCGAGCTTTAGCATTGTGATACTCAACCTTTGGATCTATGGGCAACTTTTGGCCTGGCACACTTACATGCCTCTTATGCTAGTCATTTCACCAGTTTTTCCCTTTGATTCTGTATTTTCTCAGCATTCTATGAGCTCTGTGCCCTGGATCCTGTTTGGACTTGGGACTTACCCTGAGCCCCAGGTCACCTTAAGACTCTAGAAGCTTGCTAATCCTAGTATTGGTGTCCTAGTGGTTTCTCATTTTGACTACACTGTCACATTTGCTCAGCCTTCTTCTACCATCACCTAGATTTCTAGTTGGTTTGTTCTGCTTGTCAAATCCACTCTTCTTATGCTGGCACTTACCAGTACCATGACCAGGTTTACTATGCCATTTGAATGCTATATTTTTGTATGCTACAAGTTCCCATCTGTCCTCCCTAGGTAACCCTTCCACTTTCTATTCCCTGACTTCTGCCACAGTGAGTGGGTCTCCCCCTAGTTTTGGTCTTGACCTGCTCCCTGATGCCACTCCCATGTGCTTTCTAACTAGTCCTACCTGTTCTCCTGCCGTTAATCTTTGCTTACACATTTTTTCTTATGTAAAGGTGGCCGATTAAATCTTCAGCATTCTAATCCTCAAGATCTAGTACATATTAAGCATTCCCTACCTAAAATGATTGAGACCAGAAGTATTTTGGATCTGGGATTTTTTTTTTTCTTTCAGATTTTGAAGTACTGTCAATGTACATAATAGTATACATTATAGGGATGGGACCTAAATTTAGGCACAAATCTGTTTCATGTGTATTGTATATACTTAGCTGAAGGCAATTTTTATGCTATAATTTTCCTATAAAAGTATTTTGATTGTGACACTACCTGGGATCAAGTGTGAAATTTTCCACTTGTAGAATCATATTGGCACTGAAAAAATTCTGGATTCTGGATTTCAGATTTTTGGATTAGGGATGCTCAACCTGCAATATCTTCTAATTACTGGTTGTGTTTATTACATTTTTCTGTTTAACTTTAAGAACCTCTTGGAATCTATCCAATCAAATTTTCTAATCATTCTCAGCAGTCGGATGTACAGTTAAGTCTTGCTCTTAGGCTCAAGCCATTAGTTCTCTCTTCACTCTTTCCTGTTAAAGGCCTGGTCGTTGCTCAAAGACAGGCTCAAGCAGAAGTCCCAACATAAGGTCTTTCCTGATTGCTCCTACTCCTTGGTACATTGAGCAAGATTTTGTTATTGTTGTTGTTGGTGGTTTTGTTTGTTTTGAGACAGAGTCTCGCTGTGTAGCCCAGGCTGGCCTCAGCCTCTTGAGTGCTGGGATCATAGACATGTGCCACCACACCTGGCTTGAGCAAGTTTGTTTTTTTGGTTTTTTTTTTTGTTTTAAACAGTTTAGTATTTATTTCCTTTCTTTACTTGCTTCATATTTATTGGCCCTGCCATTCACAAGAAGACTGGCAAAATTCTCAAAGAAATGATCATTTTTCCTACATTTGTATTCCTTTCACTGCTTAGTAGAGCGTAACACACAAGTATATTCTGCTTTAAAAATGCCCTATAGACATACTTTTTATTGTCATTGAAAGTACGCTGGTCACAAAGCTGAAGAGGGATTCAGTTTTGCATCATACAAAGGTTCAGTCAGGGTGCATTTTTCTGGCCACACTATGTGTTAGGAAGACATAAAGGGATTCCACCTTCATAAAGCAGATGCAGGTGTTAAGGTGTGGAACCTGTCTGAAGTGGTATCTGGAACACACCCTGCCCCACCTGAGAATAACTGTCTCCTGACTATTTCACTCAGAGAGATTTTCTGGGATACTTATTTCAAGTATAAATTTCTAGGATGTTTATTTCAAACATGGCAGAGGGCTAGGGGAAGATTAGGTGTAGCGGATGAGGGAGGGGAGTAATTATGAAGATTCTTCCACTACAAAGCAGCTAAGAAGCTAAGATTGAGATCAAGAAGGTACTATAGGAGAGCTATGCCCAGCATCCTGTTCCTTTCACATAAACGGAATGTTGGTAAATGCTTAACAAGCATCTCTCTGGAAATCAAAAGTCTTGATTTGTAGTGCTTGCAGATTTCTGTGGAATAAATACTCCCATTGCTAAATCAAGCACCAAAGTGCTCCCATTGAATGGAAAAATGGGAAGAGCTGTGCACAATTAAGACCAAGGAGCCAGTCGGAGCTGGAGAACAGCCAACTGGAGAACTTTCCAGAATGAACTTGAGGCCTTATGCATTCTCTCCTGTTATTCAGTCTCCTGAGGAAGAAGGCAGTGGACTCCTTATGGAAAAGGATCTGTTATCTTTTATTAAAGTGAGACTAATGAAACAGTGTTGCAGAAAGACTGACTCAGATTCTTCAAATAATCTCTGGAAGCTAGCAACTGAGAATTGCAGAGTATGTAGAAATCTTTCCCATCTTTTTTTATGATTTTCAAATAGTGTCAGTTTTATAATTAACATTATATATCATTCTTGAATGGACTTTTTAAACACTACTGAGAACTTGCTTGTTTCTAACTAATCTTGTAAGTGAAAGCATAAAAAGTTGAGTGATTTGATCTCTGCCTTTGGTATTAAAAAAAAAAAAACAACTCTCCTTTTGGTAGAGGTCCCAGAAACTTCTTGCCAGGATTTAGTCTTTTGTAGTAATAACCACTTCTAATATAAGCGAGACAATCCAAGAATGAAGAGAAACCATAGCTGGACTGGAGACAAAAGGGAGCTGAGGAAGGGAAGCTAAAGCATAGATCCTAGCAGAAAACATAGGTTAACTTAAAAACAAAACAAAACAAAACAAAACTTTCTTCCTCTGGGATAAACAGAGATAATAACCTAAACGTAAGAGTTTCAGAAAAGAAACAATTTTAAGAATTAGTTAACCAAAAAGAAACTAACAGCTAAAAATTATAAACATAAATTGATATTAAAGCTATCTTTACAAAATAATCTTGGACAACTTGATTTATTTAAATGAATAAAAACAAAATGTTAATTTATGGACATAATTCGGCAGGCTAATTAGTCATGCAGCACAGCATTGCCCTTCGACAGTTTATTTCCATCAGCAGAATTAATCACAGCAGAGCAGATGTAGTAGGGACAATTCAAGGTTAAAACAAATGATACAAAATAATGAACTAGAGCACAAGATGATAACCTGGAGAAAGTCATGATTTATTATTCTGCCAGAGTCTGCTGTGGACTGTGCAGCAACTTCATGCAAGCCTGTCTCCCTTTTAACCAGATATCTCTGATTGTAGTGATCTTTTACTTTGCATTAATTTTATCTGCCTTTGAAGGTAATGTAACTGTGATAAGAACCAATTAGCTTTGCACCATCAAGAAACACAATGAAATGTGACTTAAGAAAACAAAGATAAAATTAACTGTCTAAATGAGACTACAAGGCAATCTCATCTTTGCTATTTCCTTATAGGGCTAGAGTACCATACGTTCAGCATCATAAACTGAAGGACAACTATAAGGATATCGAAGCTGGTTCAAATACATGCTGTAATGAACACAATTCTTCCAGAGTAACATTAGCCTGTAATTTAATGCTAACTTTCCACAGAACTTGAGAGCTCTATCTACAGTTTAAATTACCAATACAAATGTAAGGGTACCAGGATGAGGAACCAACTCCTTTTTAAACTTTTCATACTAGGGAATTCGATTATGATATAAAATGAGAAAGGGGTCTTCAGATGGTCACCATCTGGCTTTATTTTGCCATCATCATTTCCCCAGGCTCCAGTACATCCAGGGCAATTCCAGTGTTTTAATTGCAGGAAAAGTGTTGTAAAAACATTTGGTAAGGTTACATTTTTACAGATCTTTTATGTTCTCTAGCTTATCCTCATTTAGCCTTGGACTCATCTATAATTGTTCAATAATACAATCCACAGTTACATTGTTCTAGGTTCAGTTATTTGTGATAAAGATTGTACTGCAACTGTCAATTTTCTTTCTTTTTTTCCATTAGAAATAAGAGACAATTTTAGTCCTGATAAGCAGTATTTCTTGAGGGTTATAAAATGGGTAATGAACTTCTTTTTTTAAAAAAAAATGTAGAGAATCTAACACCCAAAAATGGAAACAAAAAAAAAGTGAATGATTTAACTTTATTAAAAAATCTGCATGGGGAAGTAATAATAAAATGCATGTGTGCTTGTAATCGGGAAGCTGAGGCAAGAGGATTGCCATGCATTTGAGGCTAGCCTGGGCTACATAGTGAGTTCAAGGACAGCCTGGACTACATAGCAAGACCCTGTCTTGAAAAAAACAAAAACAAAATAAAAGAGTAATAGTTAAAAATGCACAATGATGAAAGACAATTTACTGTTAAAGAACCAATCCACCAATGATATCCAAACTAAAATTCAATCTCAATTGAAGGTCTAGAACACAAAAATTGAGACTTGAAAAATTGAAAATCAATTTCCAGATCTTTACTTTTAAATGACTTTTTTTTTTTTTCCTAAACATAGATGTGCATAAGAGTGTTTCTATGGTCAAAATATCAGGTCTGTTTTTCTTTGTCACTTTCCCTTTCCCTAACAACCATGTCACTTTACCAAACAAATGCACAACTCTTAAACATCCTGAACCTTACAGATGTGGCTTCCCCCGAGGCTGCATAAAAACTACTGGACCCCAAATGGGTGATTCCAAATTTTGGTGTCTGTGAAGCTTTGTTTAATCAAGACTCTGTTTCAGTTTCTGTTACGTTTTTTTCTTCTCAGAGCTGGAAGGAGGAATGAGATAGGTCTCAAGTTTGAATGGGAAGAACAATCAATGGTGAAGGTAAGTCAGCATATGTTAACACACCCTAAGACTCGTAAGAACACGATTTTCATTAATGTTTGCTAAAATACACTTTTCTCTGTGGACAGGTCTTTTGCTCACCATCACATGTCATTAACTTCTGTTTATTTTTTTATTCCTACATTCTTGTCCACTGTGGAATAACTTTAAGGGGATATTTTATGGATTCTTCTGTAAATAACATACTTGGAAATGATCATGAAAAAAACTTCATGTAAACTGTATATTTTTTAGTGACCTCTTGGTTAATTTCCAGTGAAATTTGTCTCCTTTTAGAAATAAGGCATATTCATGGACCCTCTACTTTTAAAAACTATATTCACCATAGTAAGAAATGCATTTCCAATAAACCATAACAGTTAATGTTTTACAATACTTCATAAAAAGCAGAACATTTTTAGAACTCTGACCAATTGTTTACTATTAAATGCAATCATTAAAAAGATAATTTTAACCTCTAAAGTTTTATGATTACCAGCAATGGCAAAATATTTAAATGTTATATTATATGCATAATTTATACATTTGCAGTACAAAATAGTGATGTTCCTCTTGGGGAACTGGTATGTGCGTGCCACATAACTCGATCATTTTCAATCCCTTTCCCCCTACTCTTTGCTCCACCACCCCCATTCTGGTCTCCATCTCTGAATCTACCTTCTAGCTTCCTATGATCTCTCCTTTATTTTATTTATTTCATTTGTTTATATTTTATTCATTTATTTATGCTTTGGGTTTCTCATTTAAAGAAAACTGTGCATATTTTTGTTTCAGAGAGCACATATGAAAGTGTATTCAACAAATCCTTTAATCTCAGCTACTCAGGTGGTGGAGGCTGAAGGATTATAAATTTGAGGCCAGCCTGGAAATTTAGCAAGACCCTGTCTCAAAAAACTGAAATGAAATAAAATTAAAATGAACCAAAACGAATCCTTTAAAAACTAAATACTTCCAAACGCAAAAATATCATACTGGGATTTTTAAAAAACAGGAGGGTACTGATAATGGAAATATAAGAAGGAAAAGAAGCATATACTTTCTGACAGCCAGGTAGGTGGTGCATTCCTGTAATTCCAGCACTTGGGAGGCTTATTAGTATATGTGCTGCCAAAGTGAGCACTATTAATAGCTTTTTAATGTATTTTTCAAATATTATTTTGGGTAGCAAATCACTATTATATTAGATTCTACTAATTAAAACTGTTAACAGTTTTAAATTTTAAAATATTTTAATACTGTGAAAATGGCATGCTTTTTAACTACTAAACCCATGATAAAAAATTTAAATGACTTAAAATTAACAATAGGGTGTCTAAATTTTTCAAAACATTTTTAGAGAGTAATGAAACAAAAATATGAAGAACCGTAAAGCAGAACACTTTAGTTTCTAATGTTTTCATGTCCATTACTTATTGAAGGCATGGAAAAGAATTTAAAAATATATTGCTTAATAAGTGACATTTACAGCATCATAGACTGCAATTTAAAAAATCTAGAGGAATATGCTAAAATTTTAATAGTTATTAATATTATGCTATATCAATTATTTAAAATATAGTAATATGGTTATCATATAAATAGTAAGGTCTAAAATATTAATAATGGTTATCTATGAGTGGTTTTTATTTTTCTTTTATCTTTGATCTAATTTTTATACTGAGCACATATTATTTCTACTCTAGAAAAAAATTTAAAATAAAGAAATAATGTTTTTTTAATCTAGACATCAATAACTCTAGTAAGCAAAAACAACAAATATCCTACATAATTTGATTTATTGGTTGTAATTCTGAAGGTTTAACCTTGACAAATGTGAAAACAAAATTTTGCTCTTGATCCTAAATTCAGCTGTCTTTTTCCAGGATTCTCAGAGCATTAAGTCTGAACAAGGATTGCAGAATGAGGCCCCCTAATAGCAATGGCACTATAACACTAAAAATATGCTGCATAAGTCTTCATAAAAAGGCCAATCAGCAGAAAACATATTTTACGCAGGCATCTCCTGTGAGGCCCTGAGTTATAACTTACCTTAACTGAAAAATATAGAAACTAAAGAACACAGAAATTGTAGTCAACTTACAGGCTACATTAAGTTTGAATTATTATTCTTCAAGGAGTTCTGAGGCTGTTTGGTGTATATTAAATCTCGAGCAAGTTACAGGTTTTTGGAACTGAGCGGTAATTGGTTTGTAAAACTGGCTTCAGCATTTCCATCTGCACACATAAAATTGTGATTAATTTTCTTTCTAGCTATGTGGTGAGGCATAGCAATGTATTTTGACATCGAGCTCTTATCCACATTTAGAGGACTGAAAGGTCATTATACTTTCATTCTCTGTGAAGACATTTCTTGACAATAATAGACTGTACAAAAATAGTACCAGGTGATACTTGGCTAGCAGGCAAATGGAGCTCTGCTTTACTATGTTACAATTTTCAAAAGATTCAATTCCATAAACACTTGACTGAACACTTTGGTTGTGCTAGTTTCATCTTGCTATTTTGAAATATCTTGGCTAGAAGATTTCGTGATAACCCAATGTAATGTTCTTCTCTTCTTCATCATATCTACTGAGACACAGTTTCCCTTTAATTTAAAATGTAGAGGCCAGGGATTTAGCTCAGTGGTGCCATGACTGCCTCGCAAGTGCAAGGTCCTGAGTTCGATCCCTGGTATCAGAAAAAAACAAAACAAAAAAAACACCTAATTTAAAATTTAAAAAACAAAGTTTTATGTGGAATAAAAATAAGACATTCTAATAACCAAAGAGAATTTAACTTTTTCTCAATGGATAGAAATGCAATAGAAATGTGAATGTCAAGTGACATATTAAGGCAAGACTATCATTTCTTTTTATATATAAATAGGACGCACACATGCAAATATCAAATAGTTTCCCTAGTGTGAGAAACTGAAATTGTAAATAAGGACTAAAAGGTATAATAGTTAATGTGAAACAGGAAGAAAAGGGACAAAGAGGAGGAAGAGGAAACAGGAGGGATAGGGGAAAGTAAAGAAGGGAATGGAATAAATATGAGAAAATGAAAAATAATGGAAACAATCTTTGTAGATTGGGAAGAAGGGAGAGGTTGAAGGGAGGGCAGGGGAATAGGGGGGAAAAAAGAACCAAGGTTGATTATGTACAAATTTCCAACAATAACTGTCATTGCATACTTTATATTGCATACATTAAATGTACCATTAAAATTAATTTAAAAAACTATCATTTCTTGAATCCATACTTATTTCAATTATACAGGTTCTGACATTGTATGGGCTATATCTGAATATCAGGAGAACAGCTGGTATACATTTCATGTGTAGGTAAATGTTACTTCCCTGGAAGTGGAACATTTTTTGAAACAGAAGCATTTTAGAATAAAGAGTAGAGAACAATCATAATGCACTTTGATTCAAGATGAGGGCTCATGAGCAAAGAAAGTGTACTAGAGCTTGGGCTTCCCACAAAACCAATCTTCATGTACTAAAAATCAGTTTTCCACTTAATATGTGGTTCATTCATCCAAAATATTGCTGGATATTCTTTGTTAATATATCAGTATCTTAATAAAAGCAAGCTTTTGTGCTAGACTTTGCTTCTCCAGCATACTCTCATGGTATATTTGTTTAGAAAGTGCCCTCAGCCTTCCCCAGTTTATGTGAAGATGAACAGTAACTACCATAATTCCATAACTCCTTCCCACGGCACGTTAGAATCAGTAGACTTCAACACCCAGTTCTAATACTAGTACTGACTGGGTGTTTGACATTTGACAAATTACTTAGACATCTGCAATGTTTGTTTCATCATTGTTTAAGTGGAAAATAGTAATAACTACATTATCCTGCTGCAAGGCATAAATGAGGAGATACAGGAAAAAATCCTACCAGCATGTGTAATGCATAATAGTCCCTCAAAAAGTATTCTTACTCCTCATGCACTACCTGTTGGTGGAAATTTGTTGAAAATTTGCCATGGTAGGAAGATCTCTATAGCAATAATGAGACATCAATAGCTATGTAAAAATAATATTCTTATTAAAATCTGTTGGTTTGAATCATAGATCAATTTAGAAGAAATTGAATTTTGTGCAGTAATTAGTATAGCAATGCTCTATCATATTTACCTTACAGGTGCATTTGTTTAATGGTGTCCATAATGATTCTGTCAGTGTCAATGTGATTTATTTTAAACTTTTTGTTTTTGCATTTCAATTAGCACAGTGTTGTTATATCTAATAAAAATGTAAGTACTTAAGAACTTAAGCTTTAGACAGATGTGGTTTGATTTGGCTAAAAAATCCAAAAGCAAACCATGAAAAAAATTGCTGCCATGGATAGATTTACTTTCAGTGAAGGTCAAATTATCGAAGACATACTACAGGGAAAAATGTATTAATAAAATCCTCCTGCAAATGTAGGATTAAGCACAAAGCAATTAATTAAAATTGAGTAACATTCATATGTGAAGAAATTATTATATAATCATTTCAATGCTGTTGTGACCTTTGTTTCTTCAGACAATGACAACTTTGGAAGCAAAGTTTAAACAATAATTATGTTAGTAATCGGATCAGCTCTCATCCAAAATTTTTCCTGGAATTTCAAAGTCTCTTTTCCTGCTCGGACAGTTGGAAAAAAATTAATAGCTCTAGTCAATTGTCCTATGTAACACTATTTTGGAAACTTCCATAGATATGTTAAAAGGGCAAGTTAATTAAAATAAAAAGAAACAACCGTTTCCTTTGTCAACTCCCATCTGTTAAGACCTCATAATTACAACATACCTTCCCTGAAAAATGCACAGACAGATACAGGAAATAGAAAAGTAATTTAAAAACTCTTTTCTCTTGAAAAGATTGTAGCTCAGTTCTCCTTAACTGGTAGACTGAGTAGATAAAAGCTCAGTGTAGTAAAGTCTCTACTTGTGCAGTTCATCATCACCATGGAAACATCTCCCCCTCCATAAAATAATGAGATGGTAATGAAAACAGTTGCCACATAATGAACCTAGGCACAAACAGACTGAGTTACTCATGCCAGAAAGTGCAAAGAGGGTTGAATATACGGGGGGAGTGGAATATTCAAGGAGTAGCAAGAAAGTCCACCAGGCTGGGCAGGTGGGGTGGGGCACACCTGTAATCTCAGCACTCTTAGGAGGCTGGAGCAGGAGGATCACAAGTCCAAGCCTACCCTGGGCAATTTAGTGACTTAGTGAGGTCCTGTCTCAAAATAAAAATACAAAAGGGTTGGGGTTGTAGCTGAGTACCAGTGGCCTTCGCTCAGTCCTTAGTGCTGGAAAAACAATCAGCAGGTGTTTTGAGAAGGGCAGGAAGAACTGCCTAAAATTGTAATGCTGACACTGAGTCTGATTATTACAAATTTTGACATTGAGTTTGTGGCTTTCCTATGCAGAAACAATGGGGTACATAATTTGAGTTCTGATTATGTGAGTTCAACCTGATAGTTTACAATCTGACATTTCAGATTCACAATATGTGGCTTAACAATTTAGCATTCTATTTTCCCTTGATCTTAAAGAACATATGTAATATGGGAGCAGCATTAAGGTGCTAGGAGATTAGTTCTATTTGGGGGATGAGAACATGCGATACCTTGCCTTAAAGCACTAATAGAAATTGCACGCTTCCCCTCTGGAGACCCCTGCATTTAGGTTCCGTATCCTGCACAGTATAGGACACAGGCCTGAGGAAAAAATATGCTAAGAGACAGAACTAAGCGAGAGAAAGCGGGGTGCCTGGAGGACCAATGCTGATGCAACTGACAAAGGGGCGGCCAGTCCCAGG
Organism: Fukomys damarensis; assembly: GCF_012274545.1. NCBI lineage: Eukaryota > Metazoa > Chordata > Mammalia > Rodentia > Bathyergidae > Fukomys > Fukomys damarensis. The sequence continues at coordinate 20,519,856 of NW_022900916.1, read as the reverse complement.
CACTGACTTTTATTGGCAATCAATTGGGATAAAGGCAAGCTATGTGAAGTTTCTGTGGGAATTAATGTAAACAAGGCTCCTAAAGGACAAGGCAAAGCATTCTCAAACTAGGAAAGAAATAGACAAAATATATGGTTGTAATTAGAACACTGTCCTAGTAAGAAGGTTTTGGTGGTGAGAATGGAATTTGGGTGCGAGTTACTCTAGCCTCTGCAGGTAGGCTTCAGCTGGAATCACTTTTCAAAATAAGCCAATTGGGGAGTTAACTCTTCCCAGGCTGTCTTGGGCATAATCAATAAGTCCCCTGTATTTCCACTTCCTTTGGTCCACAGGCTGGAAATAAACTTTGATGCAGATAGTAAGGGGAGACAATGAAAAGCGGTCCCATGGAGGTATTCAAAAGGAACCCTTATCACATCAGTTATCCAAAAGGGCCACTCTTTCGACCCCTTTGCTGAGGCAAGTAAGGGTGACGACCTGTTTACTGCTGGCATGAAGGGTTATATCCATATAAGAATCCAACAGGGAAGTGGCATGAAGACTCCAAAGGGATCACTGATGATTACTATAAAAAGAAACTGGTGACGGCGTTTAAGAAGCAATGTGCCTGCAGTAGTATTGTAATCTAGCATCCAGGATATGGAGAAGTAGTCCAGCTCCAGGGGGGCCAGCTCAAGAACACAAGTCAGTATTTGATAGCGATTGCACAGGCTAAGGACCACCAGCCAAAGGTGCATGGGCTTTAGATGCTTTTGGCTCACTGAAGCTTACGTGAAGACTTCCTTGCAATGAGTAGAATGTCCCTTCTGTCTTTTATCAAAGATTAAAAACTTCACACCGGCAGCTATGTCTGGCAGGGAGCTGCTTGCTTCTCCCGCGACACAGTCCCTTACCCTAAGAGAAAGGAGGTCTCCACTTTAACAGCCCCTGGTTAAGCAGGAGAGGGTAGGGAAAGGCTGCAGCAGCTCGCTGCCACTAGAGGGAACCTTTGGTAGTAAAGTAGCACGGAGAGCAGGCAGTTGGATAAAAGTGAAGGCATTAGGAGAGAGCCAGGACAACATCCTTGAAATCAAAGGAGAGCACAGAAAAGCTAGTTGGGACCTCTCTCTCGGTGGAGGAAGGAAGTGGTTTGTAACCATGGCAGTAGTGACTCGTGGAGCATTCCATGTCGTTTTTGTCTGTGTGCTTTTGAAAGCAAGTAGAGCTAGTTCAACTTCAAAATAATGTCAGCAAGGGCTGGGAATTTAGCTTGGTGGCACCGTGCCTGCCTCTCAAGGGCAAGGTCCTGAGTTCGATGCTGATACAAAATAAATAATAAATTAAAAATAATAATGTCTGCAAAATCTAACCTTCAAAGTCACTTTCCCAGCTACTTTTGATCAGACCAGCTCCTGTACGCTGCCTGCTTCCTATTCACCTGACATTTTACCTGGCTTAGAATGTTTCTCCTTGGCCACTCAGGATTGGGCCCTCACCTTTCCCACTGTACATTCCCTGTACACAGGGCTTCTGCAGGGGTCCTCTTAGGAAATTTTTCTCTATTTTCTCTGACCCATGCTGCTGTTCCAACCCTTCCTTTCACATCATCTTCTGTAGCCCAGCCTTGTGCTTTTTTTTTTTATGGTTCCTAATGCTAATAGGATCTCCTAAATATTCTCTATAACTTGAAAACACTGTATTCAGTTACAGATGTGTTACAAGTTAAGGCTGAATGCTCTCTACATGTCCGGTCACAGGACAGACGTGATTGTCCTCAGCTGCTGTCACATTAGGAAACCCACGTGCCAGTTATCAACTCTTCACATGAAACCTAGGGTTTTAAGACAGGATGTGGGTGGGTCAGAATAGCCAGAAAGTAGCAAACTGAAAAGCTGTACTTGCAGCCTAGTCCCTCCCCCAGAGAAAGCACATGATCTTCCCATCATGACAGCAAGCACCTGCCTTCAGCAGCTGGCAGCAGGAAGCAGTGTGATTTCTTCTCCACAAGCCTCACTCCAATTAGGAGACGGCATATCTTCCTGGTAGTCTCCACCATGGTTTCAGCAATGGTAAGGATGAGTGATGAATGCAAGCTCAACATATTCAGAAGTATGAATGATTTAATAACTGTGAAGATAAACCATGAAAGCCATTGACTGAAGAGTTGATGTGTGCCAAACTCCTTCTTGATTAGTGTCATCCCTGCTCAGTGGGTCCTGCACACTCCTGCCTCACTCTGGCTGCTGTAGTTTCCCCAGTGACACTAAGAAATCACCCTCAATAGCTAGGGCAGTACCTTCTTCTCACTGGCCTTGGTTAAGGCAGACAGGATGAATACTAAAATTTTCATCTTCTGTACACATCTACCAGAAAAGTACTGATGACAGGTTTGGAAGATGCAAGACACTGGTTATTACATAATCTTTCACTTTGGTAGATGCATTTAGTGAATTTAAAATTTAAAATTTGCAGTCATTGCTCAAATGTGCGGAAATGATAGTGGAGATTGTATTTCCTTACCATTCCAGTATCTTAAACTCATCTTTAAAATTTAATGTTATTCAGGTAGATAGTAAAAAATAAATAAGGTTTTCCTTCTCCTCTTTCTTCTTCTTCTCATCATCTTTGACCTTCTCTTCTCTCATCTAAGTGAACAAATTTCTTGTCAATTTATCACCCTACTATCTTTGCATTGAGTGTAAGGATAGGGAATGTCTGATCCACACCTGATTTGATGTCTCTTGTCCCCTTTGGTTTTCCAGCATTTGTCTGCTCTATCACCTTGCTTGGCGTTGAGGTTTCCTGAGCTGGCACCTCCTGCTGATATTTGTGATGCCTGCCACGATACCTGAGCCCATGCATTTAGAGGTGTTCTCATTATAGTTTCTGGCCTTTTTTAGTCACTCAGTGTCTTAATCACTCACTTGTCCCTGGGATACAATACCCAACATCAACAATTCAAAAGAAGAGAGGTTTATTTTGGCTTACAGTTTTTAGAAGATTCAGTCCATAGTCTGCTTTCCAAGGATGGAAAGGCAAGCTGGGAGGGTCTTTTGGAGGAAAGCTACTCATACTGTGGTAGCTAGGAAGCAGAATAGAAGGGAGACACTAAGGAGGGATGTATACACCCCCCAGTACCCACCTCTTCTCAGCAGCCTTATTATAGATTCTGTATTTGCCCCCCCAACTTTGCTCCATAAAACCCCCCCTGGGAGGGCTGGGATTTAGCTCAGTGGTTCTGCCACCTGCCTCACAAGCACAAGGTCCAGAATTCACTCCCTGGTCCCAAAAAGAAAAACCCTGGGAAACAGGGTCCCAGGCAACCCATATTCCAGTCCCTCTTCTGTCTCTTTCTTGGACAGAAACTATCTTTTGCTCAGTAAATTTTTTCTACTCTTAACCTCCACTGTTCCTAGAGTTCACTCAGGTAAGGGGCCCAGGGACTTCCTTGACAAATGAGCACTTTAGTTTTGCACCTCTGAACCTGGGAAGGGTAAGACCTCACTGATTCCTGAGAAGCTCTTAAGGCACCTTTCCTATTGTCCTGATGCAAAGTACTTGGCTGCTTCTTCTCCTTCTCCTTTTCTTTTTTCTTTTTTTGGTGCCAGGGATTGAACTCAGGACCTTGAGGTTGCGAGGTAAGCAGCGGCACCACTGAACTAAATCCCCAGCCCTACTTGGCTACTTATTAATATTAATCCTTTCCACAACTATGCTTTCCTTTATTGGACTCTGCAGGAACTTCCTTTTTGTTGAAACTCCAAACTTTTCACATCTTTTGGCTCTAACATTTGCTCCTGATTTTCATTACAAATATGGATAAGAGCAATGAGCAGTACTCATGCCACAGCCTGATTATTGGGTTGCTTTGAAATTTCTTCTACCAGATTCATTAGTCCACTGCCCTGAATCTATCTGTCTTCTAAAAAGTCTCAGGACATGGGCAAAATGAAGAGAATTTTTTTGCCATTTTTTTGACAGTTGCTAGTTCAACTGCCAATGGAGTTCTTCCTTGTTCCCAACTGAAACCTTGTGAACACATCTATCAGCATCCATCCAGAATCAAGCATTCAGCTCCCACCAGAATCTCCCATCAAGCTTGGCTTACATCATTCTAGAACTTCTTTAGCTGGTATCCCTAAACATTTCTGAACTCCCACACAAGTAATTTCTAAATGCTTAAACCACATAGCCAGGTATTGTCACAGCAATGACCCTACTCCTCCTAACAAAATTTGTCATATGTTTAACTTTCTTTATTGCTGAGACACAATACATGACATCCACAACTTAAAAGAAGAGAGGTTCATCCTGCCTCACAGTTTAATCCATAGCCTGCTCCTAAGCAGAAATAATGCAGCGGAAGGACCTAACAGATGACAGTTGTTTGCATCATGGTGATCAGAAAGCAGAGAGTGAAGGGAGGAGCCAAGGGTAGAGATATATTCCAGATCTTGCCCCAGTGATTCACCTCTTCTGACTCACTGCCCCAATGCCCACATCCAAACAGCACACACAGTATCATGCACCTACAGTCCAGTTACCTTCTAAAATCCCCCTTGAGGTATGAGAGTTTGGGAGGACATTCCTAATCCAAGCCATAACACTCAGGCTTCTTACTCCTTCTATGCTCCTTTTGAGAGCCGAGTGTCACTCAACTGGTTTCCCTCCCCTTGCTGTAACTTGCGAGCCTATATGAGTGTGCCTTCAAGTCTTGAAGTATACCTGGTAGATATACTTTTCAGCCATGGGAATACAAGTTCTATCAGCACCAAGTTTCCTGCAAAGCTTCCATAATAGCACTATGTTCTTTTTGATGTTTTTCAAGGAAATTCTCCTCAACCTATTCAGGTTTCCCAGCTAAGATGGAATCTAAACCTTAGTCACTTTTTTCTCATGTTCTTGACAGCCAACTGAAATCTCATCTCTTTTCATAGCATTCCATAACATTTAATGGAAAGTTTTTGACATTTTATCATTTGTAGTGTTAACCAATTTTCAAACTGTAAATTATATATCATTTGTAGTTTACAAAATTGATTTTTTTCTAAAATTGTATAGAATCAGATAGAATACAAACTGCCACCTATCACATAGTAAGGGTAGTTTTGTAAAGTTTCTGTTTTACATGTGCGTGTCTTACACTGGACCAAGATATAAAATATATTTATTTCTGTTACTATTTCTAAAACATTGAGACTTTGCTCAGCTCTGACTTCTGCCTTTTTTTTGCTCCTTCAAATCATTCAGTTCTTGCAAATCAAAGTGCTTTGACATATTTATCGATCTTTACTATACATTTTCAGAAATAAATATCAATTCTTCATACAGCTTCTATCTTATTTTCTCTGACAATAAATATTACTGCATGACTGAGACAAGATGTTTTGTATAAGAAAAGAATTAAAAAGGGAAAGACTTGAGCCCAGAAATTTCTATAAATTTCCCACTCAATCTCTTCATAATGCATACCAACAATTCCCCAAGTGAAGATAACAAGGTTCACACCATCTCATATAAATAAAGCTATAATCATTTTACTTTATATGACAACTATACCTAATGTTTATTGAGCCCATAGCATGTGCCAGAGATGAGAACACAGAGATGAGTAAGAAATCTCTGCTTGCATTCTATCTAGCTAAACAAATGTAATACAATACTTCAGTAAGTGCTGGTAATATAATTCAGTACAGAGTCCAAAGATCCATAAAGGAAGAATGTCAGATTGCAGAAGTGTACAGTGGCTAATTCACTTGAACTCTGAGAATAAACAGATGTTTCATAGGCAGCGAGGAGACGAAGAGTATTCCAAGCAGAAGGAACAGCAACCTGGGGAAAGTATGTGATGCACGGGGCATGCTCAGGATGACTAAACACCAAGTGAGAGAAGACAGAGTATATCAAGATGAGCTGCAAATAAAGGTGAAGGCAGACTGAAATACTAACACCCAGTGGGGTGTTAGTATTACATTATATTATATTACATTTATTATATTTGTGTTTTTATATATAAATAAAACTTTATTCTTACTGTGGACAGCTAGGAACCCAGCAAAAGTCTTAAGCAAGCATATGATATTTCAGTATATTTTGGAAAGACAAGTGCAGGAAGATTAGTGCAAGGGGTGTGTCACAAGATGGAAAAACTTGGTAGAGTAAAAAAAAAAAAAAAAAGATGTGATGGCCAAATGCAGGTAGAAAACAAATAAATCCAGAGCATCCCAGATGTTCCTTGCTTGGGTAAATATGTAGATAGTGATTATGATACCTTAGATGTAACTATAAGAGAAAGCACAGGATCCTAAATATGGTTTGGTAGGGGAAGAGTCTGTAAAGGCTATCAACAGTGTAAAGGCATTTACTCCAGTGTAGATATCCGTAGAGGGAGTGATTTCACCTGGTTGCACCTGAAGAAGTTAAGCAATACATGACAATAAAATGCATGCCCATCATAAAGACATTCCTTTTTGCAATATTTGATGAGATCCATCTGGCTACATCACAGTAGGACATAGAAGAGAGAACCATAGCCTCTATATAATACTGGGGTGGGGCATGACCTGATCTGAGGTTACAAACCTTGAACAGTGAAGAAGTCTGTGGACTTGGAGTAAATAGACTGGCAGGAAGTGGTAGCAGAAACAAACCCTTGAGTATTGGGTTTACCTGTCTTACCAGTTACAGTCTGAGGAAAATACCCAATGAAAATCCAAGCATAATGATAAAGGACCCAGGAAAGGGTAATAATACATGGGAATCCCTGCACTGATGTGCTGTTGGGAAGTACGTCAACAGGTGACTCATTTACTAGGTGACATCTAGGAAGATATTTTTTTGAGGGGGTAGTATGGGGATCAGGATATTGTGCTTGCAAGGCAGGTAGCTGCACCACTGAGCTAAATCCCTAGGCCTTGGGAGAGAATTTTCTTTTTTCTTTTTTTGTACCGGAGATCGAACTCAGGCCCTTGTTCTTGCGAAGCAGGTAGTGGAAGTACTGAGCTAAATCCCTGGCCCCGGCCCATTTTAATGCATGAAAAAGAAAGTAGCAAGGGAAAGGCTTATAGAATCCTTACTTAAAGATCTCTGGAAATAGACTACCACCTTGTGATTAAGTAGGATCTTAGGTAGAGAAGCCAAAAATAAGGATCTAGGCATAAATCTGAAGGTACAATTCGAAGATGGGTTTTAGAAACAAAATACAAGTATGTTACCAGCTAATCAGGAAGTTTTAGGAGAAAAGAATTTATAGAGTACTGACAACAAGTATCTGCCAAGGTTTCTTCATCCAGTATATTAAAATCACTTGGGGAAGTTAAAACAAGTATCTTTGCATAGTACCCAATCAATACCACTTAAAATCAGAATTTTTCAGGGTGGCGCCTAGGCATTTCTCTTAGAAATAAAAACTGTACAGATGGCCAGTAAATATACGAAAAAAATGTTCAGTATCTCTGGCCATCAGAGAAATGCAAATGAAAATAGCACTGAGATTCCATCTTACTCCGCAAAGAATGACTATCATCAAGAAATCAAATAATAACAAAATGCTAGCAAGGCTGTTGGGAATGTCAACTAGTAAAACCACTGTGGAGATCAGTATGGGGATTCTTCAAAAAAACTAAAAATAGAAATTCTATTTGACCCAGCTATTCCCCTTCTAGGAATCTTCTTGAAAGAGTTAAAGTTACTACAGTGATGCATGAATACCCATGTTTATAGCAGCACAATCCATGATAGCTAAATCTTAGAAATAGTCTGTATCCCCATCAAGACATGAATGGATATAGAAAATGTGGTATTTATGCACAGTGGAGTCTATTCTGCCATAAAGAATAAACTGGAAGAATTTGTGAGTAAATGGATGCACTTCAAGACCATAAGGAAAGTGAAATAAATCAGATACAAACCTTTAAAATTCTCTTATATGAGAAACCTAAAATATAAAAAGTAAAACAAATACAAAGATTAAAATGGATAATATGAAGTAGGGAGACCTTTCTCATTTGGGAAGGGAAACCAGAGATGGAAGAAGGACGAAGGAAGAAAAGTAAAAGGAATTTTTAAAAAAGAGGGATTTGAGGAAAAGATGGACATAGGACTCTTCCCAAAAGTGAAGGGGGACAAGAATTAGCGAATTAGCATCAGGGAGCAATAGGATGAGAAAGGGACAAAACAAAGTTAAGACGTATTATGTATATGTACAAATTCCCCACCTATAATAATTATGTACTGCAAACATATACCAATAAAATTTAAAAGACAAAAAGTGGGCAACTGAAATGAACAGACACTTCTCAGAAGAATTAACAAAGTCCAGTAAATATGTGAAAAAATGTTCAACATTACTGGCCATTAGAAAAATGCAAATTAAATCAGCATGGAGATTCCATCTTCCTTTAGAAAGAATGGCTATTATCAGAAAATCAAATAATAACAAAGCTTTAGGGGGAGAAAAGGGGAGAGGGAGGGGGCATTGAGGGAAGGAGAATGAGATAAAAGAAGGAACTGGGATGTATTGTGTGCAGTACCAACCCCTACGAGGAATGTGATGATTATGTACTACAGACAAGTGCAAAAAAAAAAGCACAAGAGCCAGGGGAATAGGCCAGAGTCGCACAGTTCCCCTCAAGGCCATGACTAAGGACTTTCCACTGGGCCTCCTCTTAAAGCTTTCACCATCTTCCACCACCCTGGCGACCGCACCTTCAACACATGTATTTTGGCGGACACTTATCCAAATTATAGCAGGCGTCCTGCAGTCAGATAGTGTATGCACTTGAATAGCACCTTAAGAATTCTGGGATTTCCTCAGTAGGCTATGGGAATCACCAAAAGCTTGTATATATAATCAGTGCTCTTTGAGGAGATTACTGAGAGGTCCAACAATTACGGAACATATTCAGCCCTTGATAACGAGATGACTTGTTGAGTGTAGAATGGTTCTTTTCACCTTTTTCCCAGGAGAGTACACATATAACAATATTTGTATAGCACTCTGTGTTAAACGGATAAGGCTGTTAACTGCCGAGGACAAATGGTCCCTCAAAAGATTAACATGTTAATGTACCTATTACCCTTGCTCCCATAGCCATGCCATTTAGAATGCTTTGTCACAGTAGCTCATTTCCATTTTAATGTAGAGAATGTTTTTATTTACACATATTTTATGTGAATAATTTAGAAATGGAATTTTAATAAAATAAGAGCATGCATTCTAATATGAGGGTCAGTACATTTAACTTCTATATAAACCCTGAATACCAAACAGTAAAATGATAGTGTAGACAATGACATTAAAATAAATACCCCTACCACTCTCCCTACCACTACACATACTGTAAATATATATATATGTATGTGTGTGTATACATATATATATATAATAGCCATGCATATATACATATATATACACACACACACACACACACACACACACACATCTATACCTAACACACACATTTATCAAGGAGAATAGAAAAATCATTCCAAGTTTTGCCACATATAATTTTGTATTCATTTTTTATAAACAATTAGATATATTTTTGGAAACAGTAAATTTTCCCACTCCTGTGACTAATATTCTCACCCCTACACGCATGCCATATGGATTTTCCTGATTTCCTTTTACATTTAGGAGAGTATGGAGATAGGATACTTCCAAAGGAGCCAAAGGCATGCAGCACTATGAATAAATGTTCCTCATGCATTTGTCACATTGGCCAGCCCCTTTGAGATTCTAGCTGCATCTCTGTTACTAAAACTAAGAATAGTTAAGAATAAGAATAGCTAATATGCAGAATGGCAGGTGCCAGTCACTGTGTACAAACATAATCTTATTTCATATTCATAAGCGCACAGGGAAGTAGATACTATTATTATCTTCATTTGAAAGAAAGTCTAATTTTAGGATAGAATTTAAGTCCTTTATACATTATTCTCCTGCTAGAACTAAAAAAAATGAAAGAACTGTGAAGTGTAGCAAGTTTTTTATGCTATAAGTGGTGGGGAGTAATTCAGCATATCCTATAGTTGGTTCCATTACAAAAATAAAACAGCACACCTTATAAGATATGTCTAGAGGTAAGTGGTGTGTGGGAGCATGTTTTTAATCAGGCAGCCTGAATATTTTTGGACCTTGACTATCTAATTAGCACCAAGTTTTAGCTATTTTCTTCAATGAGATGGAAAGAAACACAGGTATGAATCATTTTCCTTTTTATAATTTTCTTTCAATTAATGCACTTAAATCTCAGAAAATCTGGAGTTTTAGGTGCCTTTGATATTTCTGAAAAATTTGTATATTCATGGAGAAATTATTCATACTAAATTCTATTTGTACGATAGCAACGCAGCCTTAACACAGAACTATTGCCATGATTTAAGAGGATTATATTCCTCAAAAAATTGGTTAAAATGTTCATCTTTATCTGTTTTTTGCTTTATCCTATCAACTTAATGAAACCAAGAATGACAAGATATATGGAAAACCTGCATTTCAAGCCATAATTTTATTCCAAAAATCAAATCTATTTTTAACAGATTCTGAGAGCCAGAGCCTAATTTTTACACAAAATTATGCATTCACGAAAAAACTGTGAATGAAGCTATTGCTTGCTAAAAGAACATAAGTAAGTGATGGAGTAAACTGCCACCTAGAGTTGAGAGTTGAATTTAGTTCAATATATAATATAAAAATGATCTTATTAGTCTGAGATTTTTAGATGTTTCATATTTAACAGGAATACAGAAGTCCTTTACTCTAAAGTTCATTTAGTTCTCTGTCTATATAAGTCTAAGTCTCTATAAATGCAGAACTTCTGCAAAACAAATAAAAAGATAATTTTTAAAATAAGAGAAACAGAAGACTCCTAGAATTAAAATGTTGTTTACTGGCTATTATTTATTAAAAATCTTTGGGAAAATGTTTACTATATTTACATATGAATATGCAAATGCTCCAAAAACAAAGATCAATTTATTTAGAATGCTTCAGTTATGCTTTCCTCTTCTAATTACTGTATAACCTATTGGTTTCCCTGCTTTGTTTACATTCACACTGGGGGATCAGAGGTATTTACAGCATGTTAAATTCACTGTCAAAATCTGGGTGAACTATTCAGATTTAGATATTCCAGTTATGTTCTAAAATCTGGAAAGCTGATGTTTCACTTCCTTAACTAGAATGTTCTAAAATGATACTTATCTGATCCCCTGAAATTAATGAAGTAATAGAACCCAGATGGCTTAATCAATGGTGAACACACATTCCCACCCCAAATTTGCACCCAGCCACAAGTGTGCAAAGGAGTAATAATACATCTAACCACTCCGGTGCTCAGGTCCAGTCTTAACATTCTCTCTCCCTCTCCCCAACCCCTGTGTGTGATGTAAAACTTGGCTTTTCTGGAAAAAAATTGAAACTATCAGTGAGCTAAGAATTTAAAAGGAAGCTATTTCTAACACTTCACCTCAAAATTTCTGTTGTATGTTTTACATCTGACTATCCCTTTTCAACCATGGGCATGTACTGGTTGATCTTTATGTCTATTGATCCATGAAAAATAGGTGTTGACTCTTTTCCATGTCATACAGTGACCTACTATTTTCTCCTTCTGCAATACTTCCTCATTACCATTTTCCCCATGCACTTTCCCAAAACAAACTCATCCTTATTTTGTTCCATAAAATTCTCTTTCAGCATTCCTTTGCTTTCATCATTCTATTCTCTTCATAAACCCTTGGTGTGGTCCCCTGAAGGCAACTTGTGTCAGGGCAGTTTCCATGGCTTCCTTTTGCCTCTTCTACATTCTCTTGTCTTTGCATCTCTTTAAGTTTCTTTGGTGAGGCCCTAGCTTTCCAACTGCTTCTGCGATTTTCTGGAACAAAGGCAAGGTAGGTTTCCTTCTTACTCTCTGATAGTTTCTGTATAGTTAAAATGCACTTCTTTCCATTCTTGCTATTTGATATCACACCTTATTTGAACAGTCAGTTTGCCTACATGTGCCTATAGGTCTTCTCTCTTTCCTCTTTGAATTCTCTCTAAGCCATTTTTGTCTATTTGAGAAGTCTCAACCCTCATTGCCTTCTTGGTCTCTATCCCAATGTCAAGCCATGATATCAGTGTCTTGCTATTTATATTGAAATATCTTACAACATGATTTCACCAGTTCCTTTGAAAAAGGCATTATTCTAAATGGTTTCAATACCCATTACTCTTTTTTTAAAAGCTCCACTAGAAGAGGATTATTGTTGTTTCCTTTCTTCAGATAAGAAAACCTATGCAAAAAGGGTTTAAGTACCTTGACCAAAGGGACATAGTCAATGAGTAATAATGCTGGAATTGTCTGAAAAGCTAGGCTCCAGAGTCAGTACAGTAAGTCCCTAGTCTATGCTGCTTTGAGACCTCAGTATCTTTCTTAACTTTTCTGATCACTTCCACCCTACACCAGCCATAAATCTCGAAACACATGACTAAACCCACACTCAAGTTATTCTACAAAGGTTTTGGGAAAGTCAGCTCACCTTAGATTATTGCAAGAACAAAGTACCATGGATCCAGGCCGCAATGCTGCATAGCTGAAAAGCGGTAGGAAGAATTTGGGCAAGAAGACTAGGATTTGATTCCAGGCTTTACCATCTGTGTGGTTATGTGTAGTTATCAACTCTCAAGTTCCTTTGTCTGCTTTTAGCCAATGTTATGATTTAAATACAGTTAATTTTTTTTCTTTTTTAAAATCTATTTTCCTCTCCACTCTGAATTCCTGTGTTTCTTAACCTAGTATTGTCTTTTGGCTGGCTGCTATTTAAATGGAATAAAGATGCTGAGCCGCAGGCCCTATCTTTTCTCTTTGTAATCTCTCCTATTTGTTCAGCCTGATAGTTTTTAACTCGTCTCAAAGTCTGCTAAATATTAGCCTAATTTTCTGATAGAATTTATAGGAAGAACTAAGTAAACCACAGAGAACAAAGGATACTTTCTGTAGGAGATAAGTAATCAGTGGGAAAACTGCACGTGAATGCAGGGCAACTAGAGGAATTGTTCACTGCCTTCACGTAATCATACAAATGAGGCAGTTTTTTAAGAAAAATATACACATGTACTGCACCAATCATGGTATGAATTAGATTGAAGTAATAGAAAAATACTATGAATGTTTACATCTTAAAAGTTATTGTAGTAAAGGATACATTGCCATTAATCCAACGTAGTCATCTTAACATTGTTATGTTCAATATTCTTTCCTTCTTTCTTTCTTTTTTCCTTCCTTCCTTTTGAGGAGGGCAGTGTCTCAGTATGCAGCCCAGGCTGACCTCAAACTCACAGCAATCCTACTGCTTTAGCTTCCCAGGTGCTGGGGTTATAGATGTGCTCTGCATACCTGGCTCAGCCTGTCTGTCTTTCTTTCTTTCTTTTTTCCTTCCTTCCTTCCTTCCTTTTCTCTCTTTCTTTCTTTCTTGTATCGGGAATTGAACTCCTGACCTTATGCTTGTGAAGCAGGCTCAGTGCCACTGAGCAACAGCATCCACCATATTTATCACACTTTGTAAAGGCACTCATGAGAAAGGAGTTCCAGAACTGCTTCAGAAAATGAAAGGATGACAGGATAAATGAGTCTGAAGTGAGGGCGGGTATTTTGAGAGGGATTAATGACAATATGTCTTTTTCTAGAATTAATTTTTCAAAATTATTCATCATTTATTTCAATCACCATATACAGTACTTCAATAAATTGTATATATAATTTTAGAGAAGTGTTAGATGACAATATGTCTTTTTCTAGAATTAATTTTTCAAAATTAAATATTCACCATTTATTTCAATCACCATATACAGTACTTCAATAAATTGTATATATAATTTTAGAGAAGTGTTAGGTGGAATCATGCAAATCAAATGCTTAGCACAGTGCTGAGCACATGGTTTGTGCTCAGTAAATAATAGCTATTGTTTTCATTACTGTCCTCTGAGTCTAGTACATTAGTATTAAAAGTCTGACTAATATTTCATGCAAATAAAAATAATGGGATACGCCTACTTGAGAAGTGGACACACTCTGCTTTCCTTATTGTATCTTTTCAGATTTATCTAACAGATTATACTGCTCACACAATAAATGTTGCATTACTTAATTTCTGATCTATTTTAGTTTCTGTAGTCTGAATGGAGCTCTTAAGATAAATTCTAGAAAGGGAATCATTAAGTAATAACTATTATTTAATCAATATGTAGATCAGAACATTTCCATACATTAATACATTTAACAATACTGATCATATACTCCTGAAAGGTACAAATTATAAGTGTTTATAAAAAGTGAACAAAGGGTTGTTCTAGTGTTATTGCTTAATGTCATACTGCTGCTATGGACAAAGAAGAAAACAGGACTGGTTTGGACAGTAAAATGTACCTGTGGCAGATTTTCTAGTTTAGTCTCAATTCTGGAAATTGGCATCAGGTGTGGGCAGAGTTTCAGGAGCAGATGCGCATAAAAAAAAGAAATAATTGTTCCTGGGACCTGAAATCTTCAATGATCTTGTGGAAATTGAAAAATAAATGAATCAGTTGAATACTCTTGATAAAAATGACCAGAAAAAAAGCTGAATTCAGTCATTTTCCCATGTAATTGGCCTTTGAAAATAACTGCTTTATTAATCTAGTTGCATAAGCAGAAGTTGTACTCTGAATATGGTGATACCTTAAAAGTTCTATTCTGCCTAAAAGATCTTCAGGGAAACTATGCATGGCATGAAAAAGATGTAGAGAAACAGAGTTCAGGGCCACATGAGCACTCAAGAATAAACATATGGCATGAAGTTGTCTGGAAAATTTTGCAGATAATACATGGAAAAGCATTTAGAATAGTTCTAGAACATATTATTTGCTCATTAGATGCTATTATCATCATCATCATTATCATTTACATTTAAATTAAAAAGGTAGAATGGGCCATCTGAGTACTTTTTCCTGGAAGTCTGTTTCAAGGCTGGTAACTTTGAAAAAGTTCCTGTCTGCTGTGAAATGTTGCCACCTTGTTATGGAATGATCAAACTTTTTCCATTTTCTTTAATTTGAGATCATGAAAGACTTATCAGTAGAAAGTCCTTTAATACTAGTGGAAGAAAGCCAATGATTATGTTCTCTTTTAGATTTATTCCAATCTAAATATTTAAATACATGTTGTCTTTTAGCAGCATAGCTCCCAAAGAAGTTGTACTAGTTCTTCATGTTTGACAAGGGCTTTACATTTTCAGAACTTTGAGTATTAATTAAACAACATCTCTGTGAAGCAGGTCAGCACTTTCATCTTTTGAAGAAGGTAAACAGGGACACTGAGAAAGAAAATAATAATTTGTTTTATGTCATGAACTAGCTCATGGAATTGACTTCCTGTCCGATAGGCCTAGCTACAACAAACAAAATGTCAAAGCACTAATTTGTAAATTGTTATATATTAGTGAGTCATCGGTGCATCCTGTACTTCATGAACCTGAACTTTGCATTATGTTCCAGCTGCTTTTCCTGACCTTCCTTCCCCTGCCTCCTTACTTTTCTAGCTAATTTCTACTCATGCTTTATTATTTATTTAACTCATATCTAATCCCCTCTAAGAAACTTTGTCTGGCCTTCCTGTCTCATGTAGAGTCTCCAGTTCATTGTTCATGTAGCATTCTGAATTCCACAACATACCTCTATCTGGCCATCCATTATGGCCAGGGATTTGGTTTGTAAGTGCAGGCACTAGAGTTTGATCCCTGGTACCAAAAAATAAATGAATAAATAAAAATAAAATCCATTGTGACAATGGACTGTATGAAGAAAAGGAACATTTATTCTCTTTAGTATAATGCCTAGTATATGATATTTACTCGAGTATCTTTGAATGAAGAATGCATTTATATATATGATCAGGCAGACTGGAGAGAATGTGTGCACAATGAGAACCAAAGGTTGATTTTTCACTTAATGTAAGTGTCTAGCACAGGTTAAAAGGAAATGTTGCAAGGATGCAGACTGACAAGATTCTACCATCTTGTGGTGCTGCGTTGTCCAAAGCAGGGAGATTTCTAGGTTTTCCAAGGGTGGAGGAAAAAATGTGGGAAGAGTACACACTAGATATAAAATTTCCCCTTGACTGTCACTTCCATTCAAAAATCATCAACCAGAACTACTCACGACACCTGAAACAGACTTGCTTGCCTTAGTCCCTTGTCCGCTTACATTCAATGACCAGCACCTGTGTCTCTTCAGTGCCTGCTTTGAACTGCTAGAGCCCTTTTGCACATCCAGAAGTGCACAGCACACCCTAAATGGCTCTTGATTCATGATGTCTTGTGCAGGAATATTATTTGCTCCACTCCTTTGTCTGAGGTTGGAACTTGTCTTAGGAATTGTTTACTCTCCACAGTTCTCCTGTGGAATTACCCTAAAGCTTACCCTCTGTAGAACTTCTGCCAGAAATTATACTATTGCTTGGTATTATTTCCTTCTCTGCCTTGCTTCTATCACTTCCTGTATAATTTGGATTTGGAATATCCCCAATATCTGTGTGTTGAAGGCTTGGTCCTCAGCTTGACACTATTAAGAGGTGGAAGAACCTGTAAGAGGTGAGGTCCAATGAGAAATTTTAGATGACTTTAGTTCAAGATAGTCTTGAAAAGGATTTGGGGAACTTGATCTTTTCTTTTTCTCTCATGCCCAGCAATAAAGTCAACAGACCTCTTTAGCCAAGTTCTGCTACAATGTATTGCCTTGCCACAGGCCCAAAAATAACACTAACAACTAAGCAAAGAATGTAACCTCTAAAAGTGTGAGCCACAGTAAATCCTTTCTCTTTATAAATTGAGTATCTCAGGTATTTGTTACAGTAACAGAAAGCTAACTTCCTTACCAGTTTTCATTGAGAATATTTTCTTAAATACATCATTTGCATACACATTCTTGTCTTGGAGATTACATATGAGAAACTGGACCTAAAACAACATCACTTAAATACGAGATGAACAGAGAGACATAATTCATCAAGTTTCTGGAGAGAACTGATACAGGTAAGCAGTATAATGTCTACCACAGCCTAATGAAAAGTGATTTGGTAGTTAAGCAAAGAGTCAGATGACATGGGCTGAGCTATCCAGTTCTACCAGCAAAAATGAGACAAGTGTAAGAAGAAAGGAGTATTGCATAGAAGAGGTCACTGAGCAGAGTGACTTCACTGTAGGTATAATGCTCAGGAAGCAAGGGCAGTAGAGCAATGTCCAAAGTTGAAAGAAGCCCTGAGCTTGCTGCTAATAGGAGTCATCCTTTGAGAAGAGTCAATCATGCAGTAATTACAGATGACATAATACAAGGGTCCATGTCACGTCAGGATGTAAAGACTATACAGAGGGCCGGGGATACAGCTCAGTGGTGCCACCGCCTGCCTTGTAAGCACAAGGCCCTGAGTTTGATCCCCGATGCCAAAATAAATAAATAAATACATAAATAAAAATAAAGACTATACAGTGAAGTGTAAATAATAGAAGAAGTTGGTTTGGTGGCAGTCTTGTTCTGGGTTATCATCAACAGGTCCTCAGTCAAGAACCGTGCTGTGAGGAATTGGTAGTTAAGATATGGTCTTGTGGTGGGAATATAGCAGTCTGTGGGGGACTCTGGGTAGAAAAGCAAACTAGAGGCTCCAATTTTGGTGGAGTACCTGATAGGGAAGAAAGGTCAGCATCCTAGTTGAAAGAAGTGAGCCACACTGTGAGGAGTACTGTAGGCCGCCCTTGCTGGGGACAACCTTGTCCAGAGCTCATGGATGCTCAGCATGCTGGTCCTGTAGTTGCAGAATTCATCCCAGACCCCTCTGGCTGATTCTCCCTGAGGATAGGTTTAGCCTTCTGTTGCGTAGAAATCCCTTCAGGAATAAGGGCTGCAAAGCAAAATATTTTCTGCTAATGCTTCTAGATTTCGAGTAATAATTAGACTTTTCTTAAGCTCAAGTTTTAAATTAATTCCCCATGTTTTCTCTGAGTATTTATATAATTTAAAAGTCTACATTTAGATACCAGATATATTTGGAGATTGGAGATTAATCTATAAAATACAAATCTAATTTTTTTTCAAAATTCTAATATTTGAATATAATTTTTAAAAATTTATCTTTTCCCCAAGAGATTTACATTGCTCTTTATTGTTTATTAAATTCTTTTTTTTTTTTTTGAGACAGTGTCTTGCTATGCAGTTCAGGCTAGCCTTTAACTATGAAGCCCAGGCAGACCTTGAACTTGTGGTGATCCTACTGCCTCGGCCTCCTGGTGTGCACCACCACATCCAGCCATTTATTAAATTCTATATGTACTTGGATCTATTTCTGGACTTGGCATTCTGTTCCATTGGTCTCTATTCATGCATCCACAGTGAACTTTTTTTATTATAGACGTTTAATAGTATGATGAATGTTATGTAAAGCTAGTCTCTGCTCATTAGATTTTCTTTAAAAAATTTTTATTACTACGTTTGCAGTACCTAATGTTTACATACAATACATTACACATCTTGATTTCTTTTTTCATCTTTTTTCCCTCCTCTCTTCCTTCCCTCCATCTCTTGGGCTCTTTCCCATTTGAGAAAGATCTATCTTCCCACTTCCTATCCCCTATCTTTTATTTTGCTTTTTATTAATAATTTGGGTTCATATAAAAAAACCATGTGATGTTTAAGCTTGTGTGTCTGACTTATTTCACTTAACACTACAGTTTCAAGGTGCATCCATCTTCCTAGAAATTATTCACGTTTATCTTTTTATGGCAATATTACATTGTGTTTAAATTTTTTTTTTCTGGTACCAGGAATTGAACTCAGGACCTTGCGTTTGCCAGGCAGGCACAGTGCCACTGAGCAAAATCCCCAGCCCCAATGTCACATTTTCTTCACCCATTCATCTATTGAGGGACATATAGGCCACTTCCAAGATATTACTATTGGGAATTGTGCTGCTATAGACATAGGCATGCATATACCACAGTGCTATGATGCCTTTAACTCTTTTGGGAAGACACCAAGGGAAATATCTGAGTCAAATGGGATTTCTATGTTTAGTTTTTTTTTTTTTAGGAATCTCCACAATGACTTCCATAGTGCTTGAACTAGTTCATATTCCAACCATGTTCTTTTTCCCTAAAGGTTTGCCGGCCTTTGTTATTATTTGAATTCTTGATGATGGCTATTCTTTTAGGGGTAAGATGGAATCTCAGTGTTGCTTTTTTCTGGTACTGGGGATTGAACGCAGGACCTCCCACTTATGAGGCAGGTGTGGCAACCTGAGCTAAATCCCTGCGCTTCAGTGTTGTTTTAATTTGCATTTCTTAATGACCAGTGATATTGAGCATTTATTTCTTCAGTTATTTACTGGCCATTTGTACTTCTTCCATTAAATGTCTATTCATTTTTCTAGTTCATTTCTCATTGTGTTTTATTTAGGGTAGTCTAATTTTTTAAGTTCTTTATATATTAAAGATTCTTGCATATTTATCTTTCTTTATGAATTTGAGAATTGTGCTTCTTCTGTGAAATGTCCAGCTGTATGGATTTTGCCAAGCAATTTAAATCATTTGGTAGTTTCATAATTATTTTTATAATCAAAGGACAATCAGTTGTTTATTAATAGTTACACAAAAAATATTTTTCAAAGGAAAGGAATTATCTGCTTTAGTTTATATGATTTACGCTGATACTTTAAATGTTTTGTACCTACCCCAAACTGACTCTAAGACCAATACTTTTCCTCTCAGTGCCTATTTGCTTGTATTCCTTTAAAATTTTCATTTTCAGATTTGGAGGCAGATAGAAAAGATGGTTCTAATGTTTGGGGTGGGAGATGACAGCAGAAAGTTTGGAAAATAAAAGATATTTAACCTTAAACAAGCTGTAGAATTTTTACAATTGGACTCTTTGGGTGAATACTTGGCCTCCTTTGTAGTTCAGCTGGACTTGGCACAGCTTTTGGGTCTCATTCTCCTGTGCTGCAGGCTCTTTGTGTCCTGGGTCTTAAGTACCTTCAGTTTAGGAGCTGCCTAAGAATGAGAAAAGGTAGAGAGGTCAAAACAAGGAAGAGAAAGAGGAAGGGTGAAAGTGGCTTCTTAGTGCTAGCCCTAAATGCAGTACTTCAGGAGGGAAGGGTAAAGAGGAGTTCATTCTCACTCCTCAGCATCTTTCATCAACTGAGTCCAGGGTTATTAGTTTGGCAAGGCTCCTTATTTCTGATTTTTCAAAAACATAAGCAGGCAAATGAAAAAATTATGTTAATTTGCATTTCTATTATAAGAACTATCACAAAAATCTGAGTTTTGCCATCAGAAACAGCTAGGGACCAATTTCTTAATCCTATTGCACCCAAACTGGAGCCTCCACCAAGGATGGCAAAATATTGCTTCCATTTGATAAGCTGGGCATTCATAGCTAGCTAGCTTGCTTGCTTGCTTTTCTTTCTTTGTATCAAGTTGAATGTTTACTTCAGTAAAATCATCTTTTTATTGGTACGTTTGCAATACATAACAATTACATTTATTGTGGGGACTTTGTACATGTACATAATCTGTCTTAATTTTTGTCTTCTCCTCCCATCCCTCCCTGCTACTTTCAAATCTTGTTCCCCTTCCCATCTGAAAAACCTGATTTCCATATTTCTCTTCAATTCTCTTTTTTAAAAAAATTGCTTTGCATTTACTTCTTTCTCCCCTCCCTTTATTTCTTGTTCTCTTCTCATTTGGAAAGAAGATCTCCCTACTTCCAACTATCTAGCCTTTATTTTTCCCTTATTTATATTTTGGGTCTCTCATATAAGAGAAACCATAAAATATTTAAACTTGAGTCTTTTTTTTTTTGGTACCGGGGATTGAACTCGGTCCTTGCACTTGCAAGGCAGGCCACCGAACTGCTGAGCTAAATCCCCAGCCCAAGTCTTATTTTTGGGGGTGGGGGGCGTTACTGGGGATTGAACTCATGTCCTTGCACTTGCAAGGCAGGCAGTGGCACCACTGAGCTAAATCCCCAGCCAACTTGAGTCTTATTTATTTCACTTAATATTATGGTGTTCAGGTAAATCCATTTACCTACAAATGCCTCAAGTTTATCCTTATTTACGGCAAAGTAGCACTTCATTGTATATAGATATGTTTTATTTAATCCATTCATCTGTTAAAGGGCATATAACTGTTTTCAAGATTTAGTTAGTGTGAACTGTGCTGCTGTAAAAATGGGTATGGACATAATACTGTAATATGATGACTTTAAACTCAGGAAGATTTTAGAAGGAGAATAGCTAGGTCAAATAGAATTTCTATTTTTAGTTTTTTTGAGGAATCACCATACTGATTTCATACTGATAGTGGTTGTATTAATTTACATTCCCTTCATAGCTTTCTGTGTCATGCTTGGTTATTACCTATCACCTATCTGTGCATATGGTTGGAGTACTGCAGTCAATAGAATAAGAGGTATTTATGAAGACAAATATAGATTCCAAGAATCTAAGGCAGACTTAACAGTCAGAATAGCCCAACTATCCTATCCATTAAATAGGTGTAAACTTTTCACCAAGCTTTCTGACAGTGAGGTCCCAGATGTGGAATCTTATGAAGACTTGATTAAAAATCACTGCTTGCCAAGAGTAGGGGGCTCATATCCCACCCACAGCTGGCTGACAATAAGTCAATGAATTTTTTAGGTTGAGTGCTGAGCATTCTCTAAAATATTAGCCTTTCCTGAGTTTAGGGAGACACTGACAGAGGAGATGAAGCTTAGCCAGTCAGACATCAGCAGACTTGAAGATGAGCTGACAGCCACCAACAGGAGTTAGGAGGACGAGATGAGCGCAATGAGTGACCACCTATGCTGCATGAACCAGACACTGTCTCAACAGAAGGAGGAGATGAAGACTCTGAAGATGTCCAGCAAGGGAAATTCTAAAAGTTAAGAGTGCATGTTTTAACAACATCTAACAGTGACTGTTCCTTCCAGAGCTAAAGCTACCACCGTGAGCTGCAGGGCTGCTTCTGCCCAAGTCTGCAGATGCCTTCAGAGAGGGATTTAAATATATGTGTAACTAGTAAGGCAAATATAGAACTTGACAGTGAAACGGAAATACACAATGGATATTGTAGGTTTCCTTACACCATTTTACAGTGCACTTTTTACAATTAGGTTTTAATTTGTGTCTAAGAATGATAAATATTTTGTGTATTTTCAAACTCAATTATATGGTAATTAGTTATCTATAGAATAGATATGTTTCTGGATAAAATGCTTAAATTGTCAAACAGTCATTACTTCTTACTATAATTGAAAGCAGTGTCCAGATTCTATTTTAAAGATCTGTTCATACATTCGTACCCCCACTCTGGAGGAAGTGACCTTGCAGACTTCAGATCCTGTGGTTTTATTATTGTCTTCAGCTCTCCAGTACCCGCTCTGTATCAGAATAACAACTAAAGGAAATTCATGTCAATAAATTCGTACTAATATCAAACTTTCACTCTATGAAAATTTAATGAAGAAAACTGAAACTTATTAAAGTATGCTTTACAAAGATTTTTTTAAAAAATAAACAAATATGTATAAACTGCAGTCTTGCAACTGACTGGGATAGATTTTATTTTTTTGGCAGCAATGGGGATTGAATCTAGGACCTACTAATCTACTGGATACTACTGCCCCAGACTTTTGTTTTTTTTTTTTGAGATAGGATCTTGTTAAACTGCCTAGCCTGGCCTCAAACTTGGAGTCCTTTTATCTTAGCTCCCAGAATAGCTGGGATTACAGGCACATACCACTATGTCTAGTGAGTATATAATTTATTTCTCAGCTGGTAACTTAATGGCTTTCATGATTTTGAGAAGCAACATTAAATTTGAACCAATAATACAAGTTTAAATGTAATAAATTTCTTCTTAAAATGGTCCCATTAATTTCATAGTTAGCTCCTAAACTCTTCTCATTAGACTTTACTTACTCATTCATTTGATATTTCTGTCTGGTTGTATTTACACATAAGCTTTAAAACCTTAAGCATTGTTTATTCACTTTGGCCTTGATAGGATATTTATAATGCTATACACTGGCTCTGATGAGAAAGTTGCTTTAGTTTTAAAAAACCTTCAATATACCACAAATTATTTTTCAAACCAAATTTATTTTCCAAAAGAATGCTACATTATTTTATTGTGTGCATTTTATTTTAAAGAAGATTTGAATAAATTTTTTCAGTGCAATAGATACACTCAACCAGTGCTCTTACAGAGGCTGACACAATATTGCTTCAGTCAAGTGAAGAGGGCCTGTAAAGCCTCCTGTGTCATGCTTATCCAACCAATAAATTACTTTTTTAGACAAAAATCATACTCTGAAATTGCTTTGGCTTTTACTGAAGTAAAGGTATTGGATACATAGTACTGGGAACACTTTTATTTTGTTTTTCATCAAATGCAATTATTTTCCACTTAATAGTGGAAAACAGTACTATTTTCCATGTTATAAGAGACCAAGATAGAGTTCTTATATTTCATTTTCTATTCATATTGAGTCCAGTTTTAATTTGTTCCCAATAAAGTTTCTTCCCACACTAAACTTAATTTCATTGGCCTCTTAACCTAGAAGTCTTTTGAAAGTAATCTTAAAACATCTGAAAAATAGTTATTAAATTTGAATTTAATGCCTGATATTATTTCATTGAAAGTTGTTTCTAAAGATAAATAAGTTAATTTAAAATTTTTTATGGAATACAGATATTAACTTCTCATTAAGTGTTCATCTTTCCTGTAATTTCCTACATCAAGTGAATAACAAGTGCTTCCCATTTTAGTCTCTCTTGAGAGATATGCTAAGAATATGACACATATACAAATAGGCTAGTATGTGAAGAAAGTAACAAGGAAGAAATTAAATGAGAATTAAGTGCCTTTGGGATTTAAAACTCTTAGGAAGTCTTGAAATCTAGGTTAAAAACATCACGCAAAGAAAGACTAGAATTTATACTCAAGTGATATAGCTACCACTGTTGGTGCTACATATGGTGATCAAATTCTGACAGAGAAAGCAATTTATTTTCAGTTTTTTAAATTTATATTAACTCTTGCCAGCTTTTGTAGCTTCATGTGTTTTTGTTTTTAATCTGAGGAAAGCTATGAACCGTAGTCCAGGGGGAAATGCCCTAGAACACAATCACGCAAATTTGCATGTAGTTCAGTACATTTACAGCCTATCCATAATTTTGCACTAATCAAGACTTTAAGGCTGCAATTAAGAAAAAAGCCGTAAATAAGATCCTAATGGTATAATTGACAATGTGAAATAAGAAAAGGGTTAAAGGTGTAGGGGAAGTGGGAAGGGTAGGGGAAAAAATAAGGGAAAAGAAAAAAATATGAGAAAATAAAAAAATGGAAATAAATTTTTTATAATTGGGAAGGGAGGAGGGGGTGAAGGGAGGGCAGGGGTATGGGGAAAAAATGAGAACCAAGATACATCATGTAAAGGTACAAGATCCCAATGATGAATGTAACTGCACTGTATTCCTAAAAATTACCAATAAACTTAATGAAGGAAAAAAAAAGCCAACGTATGTCATCTTAATGCAAAGATGGGCCCTTATAACTAAGTACATGACTATAGGAAGAATGGATGTGGAAATTCAACACCATCAGGACAGGCACACTCTGCTGCTCACTTCTGCTTACCTTCTTGTTGGCACAGTAATCTCATTTTCTCCTGCACCAATATTTTCCTCACAGGGTAGAGAACATACCTGCCAGCAGATCCAGTTTTTCAATTCCAGGAAAAATAGTTTTCCTGAGCATCTTTTCGTCAAAGAGATTGATGTATCTCTGCATAGGTCACTTGCCGTCACAGTTGCTCTCATTAATCGAGTCTGAGTTTCATTTTCCACTCTGTAGCAAAAAGGTAAAGGGAGGCAGAGTCCATAACTAGAAGAAGATGGAACAACTTAAACACTGTAACTGACACCCATGGTCTTCTGCTAAGACAGCACAGATAACAGCAAAGAGTTACCTTTTCCCAGCCTTTATTTGAGAACTGTTTCAAGTCCTAACCAATCAAAGGTGAGAGAGGAATAAACTGGCAACTAATGGATAAGCAGAGGTTATGTGAATGAATGAGAGCGTCAGTGTTGTGCTGGTTAAGTTGGCTGGCTCATGAAAAAATATATGCTTGTATTTATGTGCATACATAAACATTTAAATATATTTTGTTGATATAAATAAGTGGCATACAATTTATAAAAATTATTCAACATTTATTATATGTGTGATTTCCTTATGGTCAGTTGATTTTCTTCTAAAGCTTTTGTTGATTTTTCTGAATTCTTGTTTGACTCATTAAACTATAGTTATAATTCACAAATCTATTCATTTATCAATGGTGTGAGCAATTTCTTTGCTTATGGATAATAGTTTTCAAATACTTGAAGAATAGTTATATTTAGGGTTTTGGGTTGTTCAGAAAGTAAAAGCTTTCAAGTTCACTATGTATTTTCTCGATCACTTTCTTGATTCTAGAAAATCAACAAAACAGTAATTAAAGTTGTGGATTTGCCAATTGCTGTGGTGTAAATATTCCCAAACACAGCTGGTTTTATGCTACCAACAGAGCAGCACTGAACACAGAATTGGGAATGATGTGTACAAGCACTCCACACTATAGTAGTTCAGTAGACATAAATGACTTTAAAGGCATGGATGATGGTAAAAGTGGTAAAATAAGAAGTGAAGATTTTTTGAGGATATATTACTTTTTATATATAATTTATGTAACTGTAAGTATTTCTACATTATTTCTTCCTGATGGAGGTCTTGGAAAAATCACAGCAGAATCAAATTTTAGTAGTTACCCTAGTGAGCCAGTCTAAACCTGTACCAGCAGACAGTTTGTTTGGTTCCAACGAAACAAAGGTTAGTGAGGAAATGCCAATTTGAAGCCACCATTAATAACTTAAGAGAGCTGCCATGTAGAATTAAAGTTCTGCCTTGGCATCACTGTGATGTATTCAATACAATCTACTTTAAAATTATATTTAGGTGAGGGTCAGGGATTTAGCTGAGTAGTGCCATGCCTGCCTCAGAAGCACAAGGTCCTGAGTTTAATCCCTGGTACCAAATAAATAAACACATAAAACTTTATTCAGGTGGATATCTTGTGTCAAATACACTCAAATTTGAATAACTTTACTTCATGGTTTGATAAGTTTTAGATTATTCACCATTTTGGATTTTTAAAAATCCATTTTCTCTTTTATTAGTGCAAATGACTGAGAGGTTATTGTATTACATTTACAAAAAGTACAATCTCCATACTTTCATAATTTAGCTAGAGAAGAAAGAAGCAGTCTCTGAAAGCCTTTTCTACTTCTTCATTGGTGTATGTGATTAAAATCTGACTTCTATTTCTTCATATTATGAACTATATCAGAATCTTTCTAACACTCTAACAATCCCAACAATGAATGTAACTGTACTGTATCCCTAAATGTACCAATAAACTCAATTAAAAAAAAAAAACATACCAGATAATGTGTGACAGTGAAAACTAGGAAAATGTTATTTATCTTTAATATACTGCCATCTTTTAGTGAATGTGATGTACTAAGAAATGGGACTAAAGCAAAATAAGTGTGAAATACTTGATCCTTTACTTTTGTGTACTCATATTTGTCATTGAATATAAATGTGTCTTCTAGGTGGCTTTCCTGTAACTCAAACTCTTAGGTGCTTTAAGCAGCAAAGGAAATAGATAAATGTGAGCAATTTTTGAATAAATTAAGTTGGAAACTGGATAGTAATTGTATCATTTAGTAATTATTTTAGCTCTGATGTTATGTTGGGTACAGACTTTTCTTTTAAACACCCTGCAGTTGTAAAACCCTACCAGCTTTTTCAGGATTAAAATATTTTCAAATTTAAGTAACTAAAAGACAAAACTGTACAATTATGTGGGATACAATATATCAAAATGCTTCTAGGGAATTGTTTAAAAAGAAAAAGGAGAATGAAACTAATAAGAGAAATATAATTTGGAGTTTAGGAAGACAATCATCAGACATGCCGAAAATAAATTTATATGAGTACTGATATCCTAGAACATTAAAAATGGAAACATTTGCAAACTAACTTAGGACTTAACAGATCATAAATGTCTGAGAGCTATGGCAAAACAGGGTTGCTGATTAGGTGACTGTACAGTTGTACTTTGATTTGTTCTTTCTGGCAGTGACAGATCACAGGATCATCCTTTTCTGCTCTAATGGGACTCAGAACCAGCCAAAGTCCATGGTGGGGAAAGATGGCTAGGAACAGAGGAACTAGCCTAAGGAGAAAGAATTGTTTTGGCCAATGATAGGCCTATTAATGTCAGAACAAGGTGAGGTGAAGGAGACCCAAAGGGTCCGGTAAAACAGAAAAGCATAGGTTCCTGAGAGAGAAAAGTGAGGGAAAACAGAACTGATGCAGCTCAAGTCTGGCATCTCACTTGGAAAGGGAGGCAAAATGAATGATGTAAACCTGATCCCCTTAGGTAGTCACAGAATGAGGCAGAGGCTTATGGATATGCGGAAGATATATGAGTCATATTGATGTCAAAGATAAACAGGCCTCAGGTGGGCTTTGTGAGATGAGCTGAATGTATCATGTTATGTCAGTCAATGAGAAAAGATCAATAAATATGTGAGATTAGCAATTTATAATTAGGAGAGGTAACATTTGTTTATGGTAGAGTGAAACTATGGTTGGATGTCTACAAATTAGCGGAGGTTATTAGATAAAAATTCTACTGTGCTCATACTCTTATCTCTTCTTATATGAGAGTGAAAAAGTAGTTAAACTGGAAAAACAAATTGTCACAAAATAATTTCAAGAGATCCTCATGACTGGACTGTAAAATGCATGAAATGCTCGGTGGGGAAACATGGGTTTTCATTAGCAATTCAAGAGGTATGTTAACTCCTAGAACCGAGACTGATCTTGTGGGAAATAGAGTAGAAAGAAGAGTGATTTTTTTAGTCAGAAGAGCCTACTTCAAAAATTAGTAGAGGACTCTTAGACAAATTATCCTTCTGAGCTTTAATTTCCTCAGTTCACAAAACAGGGCCAGCAATGCTTACACCATGAAGGGTAAAGGTCACGAGGCACATAGCACACCTGGCAGAGAGGAGACATTTAGTGAACATTAGTTTCTTTGTTCAGCCAAGAGAAGTGTTTAGTGTAGGAGTTTCTTGGTCTGAGGTGAGGTGCTCCTGTAAAATACTCCCAGGGAAAAACTCGCCCCTGGCAGGTCACCAAAGTTATTGTTTGAGGCAGATTCCGGAGCCAAACACCTAATAGTACTCCTTTTTTCCATTCCCAATTTGGCCACATCCTTGTGCAATAGTTATTGAATCTCTACGGAAAGATACTCCTTCTTTTCAAAACAACAGCTCCCTCAGTTTGGTCCAAATTTGTCTCCTATTTGTGAATATTCCTATTCCACTAATTCTTTGGTTTTCTTTTCTAGGTAATCTGTGTGGAAGGGGGTCCTAAAATCACATTTTAGCCCCCAAACCTTAATCTTTCTGGTGTGTGGATGTGTGCATAATCTGTAACACTCAGGCCATGATTTATGAAAGTAGTTTTCCTCAGCAAACCAGGTACAGTATCTGTTTGAGATAACCTTAAGTAATATTTCTTAAAAGAGGTCCAACATTTGAAGTAAGGTGGGGAAGAAGATGAGTATTCCTTAGGTTAGAGAGTTTCTGCTCTTAATAAATATAGAGTGTTTTTAATCCAGGCTTGTCTTGCTAGCTGTAACAACCCACAATAATAAGAGAATTGTAACCCAATGCAAAATCCACAGATTATTTCTCTGGATGGGTTCCCATCTTGAGCCTCTATTAGCCCAACTTGTGGCATCCAAGAACACTCGGGAAGACAGAGAGGACTACTACACTGCATTGATCTGACTTACCTATACAGCCTACCTAGATAAGCAAGAGATGCAATTTCCCTCAGTGTTTAGGAGGAAAATGAAATAATTTGGAGAACACATAGCATCAACAAACCACAGAATGGTTTAGGAAGATATTGTGTGAGGTATTTCCTCTTCTTCATAAACCAACGCTCACAGATTAACAACAACTTGCTTTTATAGGCAAAAATGAAATATGGAAGGTAGGAACTTGTATATTTTCATAGCATGGACTAAAATTTCTAGCATAACCATAAAGCTCACTCAGAGGACTCAACACAGCTTCCAACAAAGCAAAGGCTCCTGAGGCCAGGGATTTGGCTCAGTGGGTTTGCAGCCTGACTTGCAAGCTCAAGGGCCAGAGTTTGATCCCCTGTACCAAAAAAAAAAATGAAGGCCCCTGTTGATTTCAACAGTCTTTCACCAAACTACTATAACACAAATAAAGCCATAATAATACTAAACTTAATTTCAGACCAAGAAAATTACATTTACAATAATTCCATAATTCCTATCCTAAGCTTAGAAAGATCACTTTCTTTGCACAGTTTTAAACACAGTGTATATGAAAGCAATATTTTGTTAACATGTTGTTTGTGATATTTCCTCATAAATTTCCGGCCATAAGTAGAGAAAATAATATTATAATAATAGAAAGATGATGAATAAGATGGTTTATATTTTAATGCAATGATCATAAGATTTGAAGGGAAAGCCAGAGCTCATCTATTTCTTTTCCCTCTTTTTAAAGCTAAATTATAACAGGTAAAAATTTAAAGAATGTAAGTATCTTCTTTTAACTTCCCAATCACTAGATGTTGAGAGAAAATAAATATTTCTGATATAAGTCCCATAACCCTGTGATCTTAAAATTTGAGTAGTTAGCCCACTTAAGGTTAAATGAATAAAATAATGCATAAACAAATGAGTAAATTCTATGATTCTGGTAAATAGCCAGCATATACCTCTGTCCAGAAGGCAGACATTTCTCTTATGGAAACACATAAAAAATGGATTCCTTCATTCATCTTTCTGCCACTCCTGCCAATAAAAACAAGTCCCATTCAAAGCAGAACATTTAGCTCTCTGTTAGCAACAGAAAGAACACTTCCCCAGCAACAGGAAAACCCGAAAAGGACATCTATTTTTAAAAATAAAACGTGAAGCCCTCAGCATTTTGCTGATTTAGTGAACAAGACAGTGTATAAACGTATCCATTCAAATTAGGTGAGTGTCTTAGAGGTTTCAGGAATAAATGGCCTGATTTTATATGCCTTTTATTTATTTGCTTTGTTTTTATATGCCAGACCTTTTCTTGATATTTCTGCTGATTTCTCTGTTCATGGATATTTGTACATATGGCCATTATAAGGTAAGAGGTGTCTCATTTTAAGTGCAAAGGTGGCAATTTAAGGAGTTCATTACCATACGCAAAATAGTTCACAGCAGTCTGTGTCACATTATTCTGGAGAGAGGTTTTTGTAAAAGGTGGTGATGAATATGCTTGTTGAACAAAAGTGATAGGAAAATGAACTGCAACTTACTTGTTATCGTTAAGTATCACAGTTTTAAAATAGAAAGAAACATTAAGGATTTGATTTCAAGCCATGGGCATTGACTAATGATTAAAATAACAACCTACTATATTAATGTAGACATTATATTAATGTTAATCTAACTATATGTTTCAATCTCCTAACTTTACAGTAAGGAAAACTGAAGCTCAACAACTGGTAAATTTTCACTTCAAAGGTTTAGTCCTATTTAATAGCAAAGACAGAGCCACAGCACAAATCTCAGGCTCCTGTTTTCAGTCCAGTCAATATCATGAGACATGTGTATTAGCTCTTCCATGTTGTTGTATATAAATTTAGTACAAAAGGTTTTCAATTTAAATTTTTCATTAAAAAAGATCAAATATGCTAGGGTGAAGACATGCCAGATTAACTTTATGGAAACTAACATATCACTATTTAAAAAATAGTACTTCTTAAAATAACCTTTAAGCCTTATTTGTTATACTAATAAAATAGGAAACAAAACAATAGCCTGTGATTTCACTCTTCCTCTGTGAAAGTGGAACCAGCTTAACTATGGAGGCAAACCTTAACTATGGAGATGTACTGGGTTTCATCTATGGGTTCTGATTCCTTTTCTTACTTCCTCCTTTATCTGAAAACAAAAACAGGAATCAAAGGCTAATTATGACACTTATGATTTATGTAAAATTGAGGACAAAGATGGTTGAAAACTGTTTTTAAAATTAGTTTAATATACTTAAGATATAATATACACATATTCTCCTGAATTACAACTCTACATTTATATATACATATTCACGTATATACATGTAAGTGTATATGATTCTTTAAAAATAGGAGTTGTGCTACTTGCCATGTAAACTTTAGCACTTTAGCCCTCAAGCTCCTCATTTGTGAAATGCAAATAATAACAGTTCTTACTTTTTCGGATTGTTGTGAAAGATTTAGAGCCTAGCACATGGTAAGAACCTAATAAATATTAGGTAATTAAGTAGTTTATATATGAGATGTGATTAAAAAATACAGTATTTAAATTTTTTAAAAAAGTTTCTCTTTTGTGAATTGTTTAGTCGCACTGTTTTACCTGCCTCCATGTTCTCAATCGATTCAAAATGTTTATTTTTTTATGGCTTTTATGACTTTTTTTGACTTGGTGAAGATCTAGAACTTGTACAGTGGCAGATCTGGTGGATAAGTTAAAGACACACTATATTCAGTGAATAAGGAAATCAGGACAACAATGTTTTCACAATCTTGCTTTTCCATTGGATGGTACTTGGCAGTGGCATTAACTATATTTTGATCACACCCTGTAAAGACACTCACAAAAGATTTCCAGAACTGCTTCAGAGAGTAGCAAGAATGATGGGGTAAGTATGTTTGAAGTAAGGCAGAGTATTTTGAGGAGGATTAATGGCAACGTGTCTTCTACTGTAGGAAACTTTTTAGAAAAAATTTAAACTCCATTTATTTTGATCATATCGCTCTTTTGCGTGTGAGTGCACGTGTCTACATGCATGTGCATATATTCTCCAAATAAATTTATTCAATAAAATCATCAGTTCCTTGGGTCTACAGATAAACATGTGAACACAATTTTGTTATGTACTTCCTTTTATGTTTAAGGGCTGTGGAATTATTCTGTCAGATGGTCTATCGGTGGCTACATGACATTATGCATTTCTCAAAACTCATGTAACTTTATACCACAAAGTGAAACAATACATGCAAACAAAAAAATCAAATCATTTAGAAGGTTTTATGAAAATAATACACACTTCAACAAGAGAATCTAACTGTTATAAATGTATAAAACAAACTCACTAAAGGAGTTGGGGGAATAGTCCTAAACTAAATAACTTTGGAAATGATTGATGTCTTACCTCCCTAGGGGATAAGAGAAATGGTATCACCTGGTCTAATAAAGTCGAGATGGATATCAGGCACCCTAGTGGGTGCCAGGACCCCCTGATTCATCCCTTCCTAAAGAAATTATTTGTCCTCTCCATATACACTTGTTACATGACCTTCTTTCCCACTGGATTAATATTACTTAAGTAGCTATACTTGTAATCTTATTTGTTGACCATAGTTTTGACCCAGGTTGTAACCACCTTGTGATTTTGTGCTATAAAACTTCTTTGAGAACTGGGCTCATTGGCAACCCACTTTCAGGTCCCCTCCTATCTCTCAGAAGCTATCATTTTCAATAAATATTTCCTATCCCTAAACTCTCTTGTTCCTTAGAATTCATTTTTTAATTTTAGGAACATGAACATGGCATATCCGACACCTAGGAGGTTGGGAATTACATTTATTTCTGCTGTATCAGTTTATGGTTGATAAATTTGTTTCCCAAGAGGGTATGGGCTAGCAATTCTGATATTGCTGCACATGTATGCTGAAAATGAACAATTAAATTAATGGATGTAGATGGCAGAAGCAAAATTTCTCACTGGTGAAGTAGGAATTATATATACATAAGCAAGGAGCGGAAGCTAGAATTATCTTCTGGTAATGGATTAGAGTTAGAGAAAACGTTATGAACTCATGTTCAGCTTAATATAGATGCAAATGGTTACAGGTGGAAACATTTACAGATAGATATATATACATAGATTAGTATTCATCTATATGTATGATACTCTGGACAGCAAATAGCACTTGTAGATCCTGTATCTTAGTTTCTAATACCAATATGCAATAAAAAGAACTAATGTTTCTTGGGGGAATGGTTGATTTTAGGCCTGGTGCATGATAAATCTGGAGGGTCTTTTACTGCGAGAAGAAAAGAAATGTTCAGAAACAAAAACAAGAAAACTGTTCCACATTGAAGGGAATATATTTAAAGGGACACAGAACAACTGAAAGAGCTCCAGTGACCAAAGCTGGTACAATATGAACAACAGAGTAACCAAACTAGTATTGGGTTACTCAGTGTAGAAAATATTTATGAGTTCATACTCATATAAATAAATTACTAAATGATAAAAAATGGAGAAGAGAAAAATCTCCTATGCAAAATAACTTCAAAGTATTTATTCATCTAATTCATTCTGAAGAGTAGCATAAATTCCCATTCTCTGTGGGCAGCATGTAGTGACTTGCTTCCAAGGAGTATTATACAAAAAGTGGGGACAAAGAGCAACGTTACAGTTGTGAAACTTGACAAACATGATCATAGTTCAGTGATGAAAGGTCAACATGAACAGAGATAGCCATGTGTGGTGGTGCAAACCTGTAATCCCAGCTACTCTAGAAGATGAAGCAAGAGAATTTCACTTTTAAAGCCAGCCTGGACAACTTAGTGAGATCGCTTAAAAAAAAAAAGGACAGGGATGTAGCTCAATGGTACAGAACTTACCTGTATGAGGCCCTAGGTTCAGTCCCAGTACTACAGAGAGAAGAAAGCAAAGGAAAAAAAGCAATATGTCATTGTAAATAGCCTAAGCACCTCTCACGAAATCTATAGTGATGGCCTTTAAATATTTTAAATATATACAAAATAGCTACCACAATGTCTGGCCCATAATTGAAAAACAGTATCCATAATCAAGAATTAAACTGAAAAAGTGACTAGATCTAATTTTTGTAATTTAACTGTATTTCTTTTGAAAACTATTGAGTGGGGTACCACTGACCTAGTAACACATCTGAAACACAGTGGACCTTCAAGTTACAACTGGCCTAATATACAAACGGGTTAATTAGGTTAATGGAAGATTCATCTGCTTCTTATTATCTATAGCATGTACTCAGGTAAACAGCCAGATCTCGGCTATATTGACTTATTTATAACTGGCCCTCAAGAATTGATTGAGTTTTAGTCAAGGGTCCACTGTATACCATAAACTTTCATATATTCACAATATAATGCTATTTAGATATTTGTATCATTGTAGATTATTGAAGAAACTTATGAATATTATCATTTTAAGATTCAATCTGCTATCAGCAGAACCCCAGACAATATTATTTCTGCCTGTCTCATGGTCTTGAATGGCTCAGCATTTCCTAAAAAATCACCCTGTAAGAAAAAAACTCTTGTGGGATTTTTTTGAAGCTAGACTGGAAAGCCCTTAAATGCCCTGAGATATGTGCCTATGATTTCCCTACTAAAGATAGAATGGGGATATCATGGTGGTATCTGTTCCTAGAACGTGACTCCTCTGTTGCTAATCATTATTTCAATGTGGATTTGTGATCTTTCAATTAGCACCTTGGACAAACCTCACTGGCTACATTACTGCCACTGTGCAAAGCCGATTTGTGGACTTTAACCCTAGATTGTGTTAATGAATGTACACTCGTATTTAATGTTCAGAAGAGGTGGTAGATGACACTAGAAATTTTGTATTATGAAGAAACTGGAGTTAAGTGGTTTAATTTAAAAAATGTATATACTTCAAATGAGATAGAATAGAGGATTTTGAATGTTTCACTGCAAAGTAAGGATGTTTGGGGTGGTTTATTTTTTTATTTGATTATACAGTGTAATTTTGTACAATTATGTCAGTTAAAAATAGAACTAAAAATGGTGAATACCAAAAGACTGAAATATGACAACTGTTCGATAGATACATTTTGCTTGGGGAGTTACTGCTATACTTTTCTAGTCAGAAATGAAATAGGCCAAATTGTGACAATCTGAATATATAGGAGAAATTGCTGTTTCAAAACCAAAAATAGTAGACAACCTGGATATTCAGTTTTCACTAGGAGGTTTAAAAATTATTGGCAGTGGCTTGTTTGAAAGCATTTCACATTTGATTTTTGCTCCTTACTTCTTTTTGACTTCTTGTATTAACCAGACTAGACAATGTTGTTGGGAATCAAACCTTTTGCAATAACAGGACCACTTGTCTTCTTATCATACACTTAAAACAGCATGTTTTGTTTTAAATTTCTTATTGTAAACCAAAGAGCCCAGTATTTCAGATCCTTTATAACACCTGATATGGATAGGATGTTTTTAAGATCACATGGAATGGAATTGCAATTAGTACCAAAGTAGGTAATTATTTTTGTTTTTTAAAAGATAGCTGCTGATGTAGGCATTCTCTTTTCCAACCGTATCACTCAATTTCCACAACTCTGAAAAAGTGAACCTTACTCACTTTGCTTCCCTTGCTAGCAAACAAACTGATTCATATCCAAATGGACTTGAGAAGGCCAAGAGGAAGGCAATTCTGTCATAAACTTTGTCTCTGGCATTATCGTGGCAGAAGTGATGTTCCTGTAATTGTAAGATAAGAACACAGGATGTCCAAATTTTAAGTAATTTAATCTTTCAACACAAAAGTTTCTTTTTTCTTTCCTCTTCCTTTTTTTTAAGACGGAGCCTCACTATGTAGCCCAGGCTAGCCTTAAATATGATTCTCCCATGAGTGCTGGGATTATAGGCATGTCCAACTAGGTTGTTTTAAATTAGTTTTAACAAGTCCTTTCTATAGAGTCTTTTAGGAAATGGTTCATCCATTCACTTAAAAGAACATTATCTATTTCATGCACTAAGGAAACATCATTGAACAAAACAGAAAAATCCCTGACCTCTTTCATGGGGCTTATATTCCAGTAAAAGAAAGAGAATAAGAAAGAAAAGTAAGTTCTCATCTCAGAAGGTCTAACTACTGTGAAAACATCTGAGGTAAAGATGGATGGATACTAGGGGAGAGTATCATTTTAAATGGGATAGTTAGGGTAGGTTTCCTGCAGGTATTTGGTGGCAAGATCCTTCTAGGTAGGGCAAAGACACCAGAGCCAGAGGGTGCCATGCTGTTATAGGAACAGGAGCAGTCCTGGCTAGATGGAACAAACTGCTTAAGGTCAGAGAGGTGGGGTGTAGGGTAGGACTTGTGAAGGCAGCCACCTTGGGAATTTCAGGTGGAAGAAAGGACTCCAGCTGAGAAAACTGGGAAGCTAGTGGAAGAACTAGCAATTGTGGTTTGCTACTAGGTCTACAAACTTGATTGTTAAAAGCATATCCAGGTCATATCAAACCTCAAGTTGTGCCTACACTTAATTTATCCCTTAAGATAAGTTAAAATGTCTTGCTCTGGGAAGGAAAAAGATGTAAAAAATAAAACTCGAACCAGACACCTAAATTACAGTTTTAGTTCACTAGTTAGTAACTTAAATATTAATGAACCTGTTTCTGTTTTCTTATTTACAGGTTGAAACAGTATCTTTGTCCAGGTTCTTTCTTATCTCTAGTGTCTCTTGTTTTCCCTTTATACCTCAGTCCAGGTTATATTTTCCAATCTTATTTCCTATTTATGGCCTGACCTTTCAATACCAGTAATATATTGTATTGTATTACAGAGGTGAAGGTTTTTGCTGGCAACGTGGAAATTATGCACAAAACAGATCAAAACAACAAAAATTACTTGGCTACAATTAGTTAAATGGAGTAAAAGTCAGGATTTTACTTTAATTGTGGCAGAACTGCTTAAGTGAACCATTTTGTTTTCTTGTTAGGGACACACAGAATAGAAAATACAGGTTTGTAGTGCTTCACTCTCTGTATTGAGAATTTCAGAGTAACATATTAAGTAAATTACACTTAGCACAATAGTGGTTTTGTGGAGGGAAAAAGGTTCCAGTAAAGGGAAAGAAGGAACTGCCGACCGTAGTTTATCAAAATGCCTTTACAACTTTTTAAAGAATGAGATGGAAGCATTTTGCTGGTTATGTCTTAAAAATTACTTCTCAGATTTTTTTTTGGAAACTGGGTTCTAACATAAAACAGACTACAAAGGGTTCGACAGTGTGTTGAAGTAAGGCCCTTCATTCTGACTCAAAAAGAAATAAGTGCCTCTAATTCCACACACTCTAACACATCTCGTCGTAGAGTGGGAATGGTGTCAGTCTCAGGGGCTTCTGAGCACCCAGCCTTCCAGTGCGGTCCCATTTAAGATGGAACTATTTACAAAATCTGCTGAAATCTGCTCAGTGTGATACACAAACACACCCAAAAGTTAAAGCCGTGGAGACAGCAGTTAAAAGGCAAGATGTGCACTGATTTATTTGAAAGGTCTCTTCCACGGAGAAAAACAACCCTCGTGGTTACTACTGTGCAGGTGCTGGTGAGTCACCTAATTAGCAGCGTCCTGACTCGAAGGGCCAGGATCAGGGTAAAGCCGATATGCCCGTATCACATCTACAACCTGTCGCGCACCCCTGTAGAGAGGAGAGCACTCACTGAGGATTGGTAGAGACAAAGGAAAGTTTCTGTCAAAGTTTCGGACAGAAGGACTGCGCGGGGAGCGGCTTCAGATCACCCTCGGAGCCCAGGCGGTGAAGGACGCTCTTCGGTATCCGCGGGCCCAGGGAGACGCGCGATGGAAGTTTTCCCTGCAGGGAATCTGCTTCCTCGCTCCCAAGACGCCCGCGGTCCGCAACGCCACCAGGCCAAATCTCGGCCTCTGCCAGTGTCGCTCCTCCCCAGGGCTGGCCTAACCCGGCGTGTGGAGAAGGACGAGCGACCTCCGCGGATCCGAACGCCGAACCCTGCGCGACCGCGGCGCCTGGGATTCTCTCCACTCCCAGCGGTCCCTGCTTGGCCCGGGCGCCCAAGCCCTGGGTGCTCTGCCCCAGGGTGCAGTGGGCGGGCCAGCGCCCGCCTCCGCTTCTCCGCGCGCCGGCGCTATGGAGACAGTCACGAGACTCCGGCGGCTCCCACGCCGGCCAATGGGGGCGCACGTCGCGGGGAGACGCGGACGTCGCTCATCCAAGATGGCGGCGCGTCCGTCGCGAGCAGCCGGGCCGGGGGGAAGCCAGCGAAGCCGAGTAAAGCCGCCGCCCGGGAGGAGACTGAAGGAACAGTTGCCGCCGTTGGCGGCGGCCCGGACAGTTTTCGCTGCTGCTACGGCTGTTGCCATGCGGCGAGGGTAGGAAGGACCTCACTTCCCCGAGGTGTAATAATGTTAACAGAGGTAAGCGGCGACGGCGGCCAGTGTTTACCTGTGAAATGGGAAGGGGGCCGGCGCCAGCCCGTCAGAGACCACCATCTCTGGCCGGTGGGCTCGACCCTCCGCCTCGGGTTTCTGGGCTGGAGGAGCTGCGGGGATCCTACAAGTGCCCCCAGAGTAGGAGCTGTGCTGACTCAACAGAGTCCCACCGCCTCCGGCTCCGGTGCCTCGCCTTTTGCAGTTGCCACTCGCCAGTCGCTCCTTGCGCTGGACTCCCGCCTGCTGTCGGTGCCTCCCAACTCACCGTCCCTTCCGGTGTCCCCTTACACTCTGCTCTGTGGCAGCGCTGCTCCTCCGCCGTACTGCCCCTTGCTGCACCCCTGCAGTTTGCCCGAGGTCTCACTTCGCGGGCTCCGCGGCCCTGCCCCTCCTGGCTCGGTCAGCATTCAGGGTTTGTCGCTTGGCCAGACCGGTTCGTTCTCCACTCCCTCCTTTGCTTCGGGGAGTGGACCTTTTCCCTGAAGCTTCACTTGCGTACTTCGGTGTTACCCCCTCCCCCACGTTCTGTCATCTTTCGTTTAAATCGTCGTAATCACAAAAGTTTAACATCTTCCTTCTTGATTTGCGTCTGGCCCCTTTGCAACTCTCTGTGGAACAGTTTTCTCCTTGGACCTGAAATGGAAGTAGAGCAACAGTGACGAGCCAATCAATTTCTGTTTTCTACTGCCTACTACTGTCCCTTGCAAAAACCAGACTTTTTGAAGAAGTAATTTGCCTCTACTAGCAGTACTGTAAGGGGAAGAACTAAATTGCTGTAACTGGTTACGTGACCCAAAGTTTGTACAGTTAAATATAGTGGTATATTTTTAGGAGTAGGCATCGTAGAACGTAAGATACTGAAGCTTGTGGATTTAATAAAATACTTTCTTAGAAGCTTTTTGCTTTAAGCATTGTGAGGAGCTTGATGTCAGTAACTGGTTTGGGCATCTTTGTGGGCTGAATTGGGGATAGGAAACCGTTTTAATGGGCAGTAGGAAGCAGTCCTATGTGTACCAAAAAGGAAATAAAAGTTATTTGTAGATGAGTGGCTTTTATTGTGTAAAAAGGGTTGATAAATTACTTGGCTTTCTGAGTCCTTGTAATTTAACTGTGAGAAACGTCATACATTGGTGTTTGCTCTTAACCTATGCACATAGTCTGGCATATGATGTGTTTGGTAAGTCTTTATTGGTTGATTGTAATTCTGACTACTTATTTGGAGTAATTAGAAGTTTGCTTTATATTTCCAGATTCCACAGACTTCATTCCTGCAGTCAATTTCATTGTCAGAGACTGTGACTATATGTTTCTGCTGCTATTAGTACAGTAGTTAAAAAAAAAAAAACATTTAGCAGAAGTTCTGTTTTTACCTTAAGTGTGACATTTTGATGAGAATACATAGTCTTGCAAGTT
The DNA here is from genome assembly GCF_012274545.1 of Fukomys damarensis. Classification (NCBI taxonomy): domain Eukaryota; kingdom Metazoa; phylum Chordata; class Mammalia; order Rodentia; family Bathyergidae; genus Fukomys; species Fukomys damarensis. The sequence goes on along the minus strand of NW_022900916.1, from coordinate 20,479,990 downwards.
TTTAGTGTTGTGTTTAATGTACAATATTTTATGAAATTATCTTTTGATAAAACTTGGCTTAAAATTTAAGGGGATATTAATACTTTCATATGAAAATAGTATCTAGTAAAATGCTAATGTCTTAATTTAGACTGAACTTTCCAAGCTTTTGTGCTTTAATATAATTTTACATTTAAATGAAATATTTTACACATAAATCAATGATGATAGTAAGTCGCACGTCTGTGCTTTGTGCCTGCGTGTACTTTGTAGATGGTTGCAGTTGGTAGAACCAACATCCCTACTTTGGTGGTTGTCATTCTGTTAACTGCTCCTGCTGCAAAGTAAGACCCAGATTACACTGTACTTGTATTATCATCTGTGGTTTCAAGTAGTTATTTTATAGCTGAAATTGAAGCCTGGGGACTTGTCCAAGGTCAATCATTAATAACGTAGTTGAATCTGGAATCTCATCCCTTGATTGTCAGTACAGAAAACTGACCATTTTTTTCAGCTGCAATGCAATGATTAGTATTCACGTCTCTTGATAGATTTTAAAACGTGCCACTTGCTTATCTGAAAATTGTCAGTAGTTAAATTGAGAAATTGTCAGTACTTGAAAAAGTCTTTGCTTAACCTCAGCATTTACCTTTTTCTCTTAAACAAGGGTTCTAAGTTGTAAAAAATATACCTGAAATATTTTAGATTAAAAATTTTGATAAATACTGCTTATAAAAATTAATAGTGTGGTACTTCTTTTTAGCTGTGAATTAATCTGTGAGCTACTTTGAAAGAAAGTCCTGTCTTTCTGTTAGTAATGTTCAGCAAGCATTTTCTGTGCTCAGAAAGTAGTGAATTCTACTGTGTAATTGGTTCCTTTATATCAGCATTAAGGTAGGCGATATGATCTGCACTCATGAGGTGGGAAACAGATTAAGAAAGTTAAAATGGTTTGTTTAAAATCATGTAACAGGCGTTAGAGCCACCTCTTATTCAAAATTATGTACTTTTTTTTATGGCCCAGTATGTAATGTATCTTTTTTTTTTTTTGTAGCCAATACTAGTATACCCTTTTTGGTATTTTTTTAAGGAGGTGAGGATACTCAGTAAATAGAACATGATAACAGCAATGATAAATATTTATATGAAACCTTAATTTTGCATTTTTCAAAGTATATCTTTATCAAAACCATTTCAGAAATGATAAACCACACCACCTATCAAAGTTAAGCTAAAAGGAAAAGTTTCTCAATTGAGCAAACTAATATGTACATTGAACTTTGAAACCAATGAAAGATATTAGGTAAGTGTGCATTGAAAGGACAGGCCCAGTTATATATTTCTCATTGCTAACTTTTTGGTTTCAATTTGTACCCTTATAAATACAGATGAGTTATTTGCAAAGGTTGCTAATTGTATGAATGTACTTGTGTGTTTTTTCATGTTTCATACAAAGGTGAAATACACATCTAGCATATGCACATGCACACACACACACACACACACACACTTTAATGCCCAGTTGAACATTTTTTCCTTCTGTCTTTGCCTTTGTTAAGAGTTTTTTCTATCACATTTGGCAAAAACTTTGTCATGTATACTCAAGAATACTTAACTTTCTATCCCTCTCCCCAGATCAACTTTTTATGTCAAAATTAGGGCCCAGGATATTTGTTTACCTGAGATTTTTTTTAATTAGCTTGAATTCTCACTGCATTAGAATGTAATGAATTATTTATTAGTGAATTTTCATCATCCTTTTAAAATTTTTCTTAAGATTTCAAAAGCTATTAAGATTATGAATTTGAGAATTTGTAATGAACTAAAGGTACAGAAGATATGGGAAATTATGCTGAATTGATTCAAGTGCTGCAGAATGCTCTGGAAGTTCTTGCATAAAAACCAAGTAGCTTTTTGTTACTAGTTCTGTGCTCTTTTCTTTTCTTTTCTTTTTCTCTCTTTTTGGTACTGGGGATTGAACTCGGGCCCTTGCACTTGTGAGGCAGGTGGAGGAACCACTGAGCCAAAAACCTGGCCCCTGTGCTTTTAAAAGTAGTGGATAAAAAATGTTATTGATTGTGAATGTGGGGGCATTAAGCGAATGTTAAATACTCCCCCGCCCCCGTATCTGGGATCGAACTTAGGACCTTGCGCTTGCAAGGAAGGTGGCAACACCAATGAGCTACCCTGGACCCTAAAAAGGTTATATTTATGTTCAGTTATATCCATTCAGATTTACTGATTTTTAGATACTAATACTAATTGTCAATTTTGAGTGTAACAGGTATGAAACAGTTGGGGAAAGTCATAAACCGCAGACTTTTAGAAATCTCTGGTATTTAAAAAGGATTTTATAAAGGAAGTCAATAGAGTCAGTCTGGTTTGCTGCTATAAGCACAACATTGTTTAGCATCTTTTGAGTAGCCAAGATGAGTATTGCTATTTTCCAAGAATTTAAAAATTTTGCATGAATGTTATATTACATTGATGATAATATTTGCATACATTTATGAGGTATAATGTGATGTTTTGAAACATACAGTGTGGAAGGAATATTTAAGTTAAGCTAACACACCCATAACTTCACTTATTTTTTGTGGCAAGATGTTTGAATTATTCTTAGTTATTTTAAAATATATAGTATATTATTACTGATAATAGTCACCTTGTTCCGTTGTTCTCAAGATTTCCTTCCTCTGAAACTTTATCATTTTGACCAATAATTTCCCCTGTCCTCCTGACAGTCATTCTTCTCTATATCTCTGAGTTCAGCTTTTTAAATTCTACATGTGACATCACACAATGTTTATCTTTCTTTGTCTGCTTTATTTTACTAAGCATAATGTCCTCCGTGTTGATTGTTCATCTTGGATACTTAGGTTGATTCATATCTTGGATATTGTGTGCAGTAGTGCAATGCATGTAGAAAGGCAGATATCATTTGATATATTTACTTGAAGTCTTTGGACATATACTCTGGGATTGCTAGATCATGTGGTAGTTCTATTTTTAGTTTTTTGAGCAACTTACATATCATTTTCTATTACCACCAACAGTGTACACAAGCGTTCCCTTTTCTCCACATGCCAATATTGTTATCTTTCATCTTGAAAATAGCCACTCTGACAGGTATCAAGTAACATTTCATTGTGATATTTATTTGCAGTTTCCCATTTACCTGTTGACCTTAAATCTTCTTTTGAGAAAAGTGCCTTCATGTCTTCATGTCTGTTTATTTTTCTTGGAGTTGGGGATTGAACCCAGAATCTGTCACATGCTAGGGAGGCTTTCTGTCACTGAGCTACATGTATATTACTGCCCTTTGTTCCAAAGTTTGATGACCATTTTGCCATAGATCCTGATAAAGGATGGTTTCTTTAGCAATACACTCACTGTATGTATACTATATAAAATTTCTTTTGTTTATTTTATTTGAGGAAATAAGGGGTTAAATTTTGGAGTGGAAGTAGGAAATAAGTAGGTTTAAAGATTTAAGGCATTTGTTTGTGCATTATAGGGCCCCTGCAAATGTGTCACCTTTCATTGCTTAATGTAAAACTATCAGCATGTGCATACATTTTGCAGAGGGCTATTATGTCTTAATTTAATCAAATTATTAGCTTACATAGTATATGTGTCATTTATAGTTTATAGAATAGAGAGAATTCTCTTAGTAAAAGGAGAAGAAAAAGGGTATGAGAGGATTTTGAAATAGATTGCTTTAGGTGGAATCAACTAAGCTTCCTCAACTAATTCTGAAAAAGCAGAGAGGGTGAGCTTCTGGAAGGCATAGAAAATAGGTTCTGTCATGAAAGTTTCTAGTGCTAGGCACTAACTAGCCATTTGATGGTGAAGCAAAGTGCTACTTTATAGCTTCCTGAGCGAAGTTCTCAGATTATGGCTTTTTAAATTGTGTTTTGGTTTCACAGACCATGCATGAAGTTGCCTTGTCACTTGGCAGTGATGTAGAATTATTTTGGAGTCAGGTTTAATTTTGATAATCATGGTCTTAAATATTTGAAAGGAGAGGTACTTTGAATTGAAGCAAGTGGATGGACAGCTTTTAAATAGTAAGTGGTTGAAATTGACTAAATAGGTTAAAATTGTAGTTTTGCGTATTTAAGCCCATCAACATATTACAGTACTGTGTGAGGCAACACACAAATTAACCTATATGTTAAGCATTAAAAGGGATGAGTCCTTACTTTACCATTTGTTTATATGGGATGTTGGGGAGGTTCTTTGAACTCTCTGAGCATTAGTTAACCTGTGTAAAACTGGGATAATAGTACCTTCTTAGATGTTCTCACAGTGGTATAAAATCAAATAAGGTAATGGAAGGTATGATACTTTGTAAATTGTCAGTCATACAGATATTAGTAGTTAATACTTCAGTTTTTTTATTTATATGCCTTGTATTAATATGAATTCCACTCTTGATCTCCATTTAGCTTTATTGTTCACTAGCTTCTTGGTGTATGGTTCCTTGGCCATGGGTACAGTTCAGGGAATGCAGGGGACTAAATGAAAGAAGAATAGACTGAGAGCAAGTATGATACATTAGTAAATGAGGGTAGAAAAAAAATTGTTTTGGTGTATGGTGGATTGAACCCAGGGTCTTCACACTGAGCTACATCTCCAGCCTTTAATTTTTTTTTTAATTAAAAAAAATCTTAAAAATGTTTAGATCAGGGTCTCACTGAATTTCTAGGTTGCCCAAATCAAACTTCAAATTGTGATCCTTCTTCGTGAGCTGCTCGTGGTGCTGTGATTAGAAGCATGCACCAGTATGCCTGGCTCTTTATTTTATTATTATTTTTTTTTTAACAGGGTATTGCTAAGTTGCCCAGCCTGTGCTTTAACCTACAATCCTTCCACAGTCTTCCAGATTGCTGGAATTTCTCAAAGAGAAGCTCCCCAAAATGTTTTGAAAACGGTGACTCCTTTTTGAGGGTGAGCAGTCATTTGTGTGTACCTATTTTGAAATGTTTGTGGGAAATCTTTAGTTACTTTCTAATCAGCCCTGGTAACTTCTTAAAATGAAAGTTGTTATTTAGGATAATACAAAGTTTTGGTTATAACTTGTATTGGAGATTGATTTTTGAATTAATCTGTTCAACAAACACAAATATACCTACTTTGTGTTAGGCACATGCTAAGGAGTTCTGGTTTGGATGGAGTTAGACTGGAAGCCTGCCCTCAGAAATCTTGCTGTCTCGTGTTGAGTTCTCTGCCTCTTTGGCTATTACAGTTGATGCCTTGCAGTGTTTTTTCCCTCCCTTTGGTCAGACCAAAACAAAAAATATGATTAAGATGTAAAAAATTAAAGGGAAGAAAAGATTGGAGAATGTAATTAAAAGGTAAGTATGACTTGGATCACCTTTACAACTCTAGGTAAAAATCTACTATCATTTGGGGCTGGGGATTTTGCTCAGTGGTTCTGCCACCTGCCTCAAATGCAAGGTCCCCAGTGTGATCCCCGGCACCCCCCCCCCAAGTGCTACTATCATTTGGTTGACAGCTCTGAAATGAGCTTCTTAGAACTGAAGAATCCACCTATCTCTACTGTCTGTAATTGCTTGAAGATAATTTATAGTGAGGTTGGGTTTGTGTAGTACACAGAAGAAAAATGAAAATTTTGTGAATCCTTTTTATTTAGTGGTGCTAGAGAACAAACAAGGGCCTTAGCATGCTAGATAAGAGTTTCTTACTGAGCTACATCCCCTTCTCCTGTGAATCTGTGTTTTGTTTTTGCTGAAAACACTGTGATGCAAGTCTCCGAGATTGGTTGTATTGTTTAGTTTTCCATTGCTGGACAAAATACCTGACATTTTCAACTTAGAGGAGAGGTTTATTTGGCTCACGGTTTCAGGATTCAGTCCATAGTAGGCTACCCCAAGGCTGGAATGTTATGTTAGAGCAGAGCAGGGAACAGGGCCAGAGAGGCAGGGTCTTAGAACTAGTATCCAAAGTCATGCCTCCCCGACTCACATACCTACATTAGAAATGTTCTTTGCTAATCTCCTAAGTGGCTCTCAAGACAATCAAGTGGACAGCCCAATTTTTTTTCTTTTTTTCTTTTCATTGAGTTTATTGGTACAATCTAGGTATACAATACAGTTACATTCATCATTGGGATTCTGTACCTTTACATAATAGGTCTTGATTCTCATTTTTTCCCCTTGTCCCTGCCCTCCCTTCACCCCCTCCTCCCCTCCCTATTTACAAACACTTTATTTCCATTTTTTCAGCTTCTCATATTTTTTTTTCCTCTCCCTTATTACCTTTATGGACAGCCCAATTTTAACTGTCATATGGCCTATCAAATTTTACTGAAAGACTGCTGAATTCCCTAATAAAAGTAATAATTGGCCCCCTGCTCCTGCCTCCACATGTTATATATTTATTTGTTTATTTTATGTTTTTCCTACTAGATTGCTCTTGAGGTTACAGTTAAAGTTGTATCCACTTAAGAGTTTGACTCTACTAGGTCTAACTACATGTTGAATTAATGAATTTAATTCCCTCAAGAAAAATTGAGATGAAAGTAAAAAATTACTAAGATAAAATTAAACTATCACAGAATCAGCTATACATAATTGACTACTTTTTTTTCTATTTGACCTTTTATACAGTAAGGGCCTGGCAATTGAGTTCTGTTTGAGATTTAGTAGGACAAAAGAAAAATATCGAGGGGTTTTAGTTAGGAATATAGTTGTCTTAATTTTCCTACAGGGAAAAATATGATTGAGGTTTTATTTTGATATAAACTTATAAATGCAAGGAGCTTTATTTTATATCTTTTATTACTTGATATTTGTTATGATTTCATGGGTACTTAATCCATAAAATTTTTTATCTCTGACCTAGATATACTTAAAGCTTTGTTACAATATTACTATAATGCTGATTTTCATGGCAGTTTGTTGAGTGTTTTGGCTTGTAGGAACTTTATTGCTTCCTTGAGATTTTACAGATACATATGAGAAGATGTTTGATTATGGATTTGAGAGTTGGAAATTATAGGAACACAAATGCTTAGCCTCTTGACTAAAATGCCTTTTAAGGCCAGTGTTACAGTACTGTTAAGTCATTTTATTCACCTATAGTTCTGTTGTATACAAAAGTAATATGTGCCAGAAAAGTTCAATGAAATATTTTACTCTCTTCAGTTTAATCTATGAAATAATCTATGTAATAAACTTTTGAAGTTACTGAGAGGCTCATATATATCGATTTTGATAGTTCATCATTGTTTTTTTTTTTGGTTTTTTGAGACAGGGTCTCACTATGTAGTTGAGACTGAACTGGAACTCACTATGTAGACCACGGTGGTCTCGAACTCACAGCAATCCTCCTTCCTCAGCCTCTGGAGTGCTGGGATTACAGGCGTGCGCCACCATGCCTGGCTCATCATTGTTGATTTACTGTACTGTTTTCTCTTGATTTTACGAGAGATTCTTGTGCGTCTGACAAAAACCTTAGGTAAATCCTGCTTTGCTTTTGACCTTAGTCCTGCATTTTTGAGGAGTCTTTGGATATTGCTGTATTTAATCCTAAATTGGTTTTGTTCCTGAAACACTGGAATTATTTTTAACCTGCTTGTGGTTCGGCACAGGATAGGTATACCAATTCTTTGTATTGTCACTTATTTTCAGGCTACAGTTGTGTGACAACATGCATGTGTGGAGAATATGGAGGCTTGGAAATTGTAAGAAGTGGTACTGTGGAAGAGTTAAATATGAAATAAAACTTCATATCTTTGTTATTACAAAAGTTTTAGGTACTAATAACCTGATATTATGTGTTATCCACTTTGTAATTTGTTTTTGATTTCCCTTCCTGAGTGAGATAGCTTTTTTCTCATATTTTTTCTCAGCTGAGAAACACCTTTGATGTTAAATCAGACTGCAATGTTAATATAATCAGCTAATTTTATATCTGATCTTTTCCTCCTGCAGTACCTAAGTGTTCAACACTTGATACTGTTGTAGCTGGGTATGATGGCACACTCCTATAATCCTAGCACTTAGGGGACTGAGGCAGAGATCACTGAGTTCAAGGCCATCCTGAGCTGCTTGGTGTGTTCAAGGCCACCCTAAACTATATAGCAAGATCTTGTCTCAAACAAAACAAAACGACACAAAACAAAGATTAAAAACAAAAACAAATCCCATGGAAGTCCTGTTAGGAGAGGCAAATGAAATGGACTACAGGGAGGTTGGCGGGCACTTGAAGGACAGAATTCAACAAAGATAAAGAAATAATAAACTTTACAAATAATGGGTATTGGTAAATAAAAGCTTTAGAAAAACCAGTAAGCGTTGAGAGTATATTTTATGAACAAAAAATCTCTAGAAATTTATGTCTCATAACACAGAATATTTAGTTAAATAAGAGGCACTAATAATGCAAGGTTTATATGACTGTGTGAGTTTATCTTTGTACTAGGACTCAAAGCATTGATCATCTTTGTGTATCACAAATTGAATTTTTGAAAAAATATGAACACCTTTGCTTGAGAGTGATGGGTGGTGTCAGATTACTTGGATTTGAATCTATGTCTTGTCGCTTCCAAGCATGTTAACCTTGGAAAGTTTACTAACCTTTCTGAGCCTCAGTTTTCTCATCTATATGACTTATACATTAGTGGTACTTTTCCTATTGGATTTTATGACAAGAGAAGTAAGACATATTAAGCACTGTGCAGTATTTCCCACAGTAACATTGAGCAAATACTAGGTTTTACTGTTTCCTTTAATACAGATGGCAAGCGGTTTATTTTCAAAACTTAGCATTTAATGTTTGAAGTTGTTTTTTGTATACTGTCTTTGTTTCATTGAGGAAATTTTAAAATTTTAAACAAAGTAATTCTTTTTGGCCCAGATGATCTGTTTCCTTACTTTCTCAGTTTTTCTGATTTTCTAATTTATGTATTGCATTTCCAAAGTGAATACTAAGACTAGGTTTAGATTGACTATCAAGCAGAAATCAAGAGGGATGACACTAGTCTAATATGAATTGGTCATAATCAGAAATTTTGATTAGCCATTCTGTTTCTTGTGGTCACTAATTCTTTGAGGGTAGATGAAAGAGAAAAATTATAGTAAACTCCACTCATATTTTTAAAATGCTATTATATAACGGTGACATGGAAAGTACTGATTCTTGGGAATTTGATAGTTTTTGTAAAATTTCAGGAAATCAATTAGAGTTGAAGTTATTTTATGATTTATTAAATTGTATTGTCTTATAGGGAACAGAAAGGTGAAGACTATTAAAACAATTTTTTCTTAGTATGTACTTGGCTTGTTGGTTATTAATAGTACTGTGTGGTAGGTTAAAAATGATTTAGGACTAGGTTATTGCAAATAAACTTATATTTAAGTAAAGCAAAATTATTGATGTTTAAGAATGTAAACAATTTCAGTCCCTTTATATAACAGCTCCTTATATTTTATGAGTAAGGCAAATTGTTATACTCAAAGAGTAGAGGGTACCAGTTTCTATAACATTTTAGTTAGGTGGAGATTATGCCATCAAGGATCTCTGTGAGTAACTCTATGTCTGTCTCTGTCCTTTTTATATTTACTTTTTTCTTTCTTGTCACTTTTGTGCCTATATCGATCTCTCTGTCTGTTTACTTTTGTCTTTGTCTTGTGTATGTATAAAGGCTTGCAGATGCTCTCTCAGTTTTTTCCCCAGTTACTCTTTCTTCCCCTTCTCCAATAAATTATAAAGGCCATAATCAAGAGTATCTCATTTCTTTTTTTTTTTCAGCTTTAATTGAGTTTATTGGTACATTTTAGAGATACAGTACAGTTACATTCATTGTTGGGATCTTGTACCTCTACATGACAAGTCTTGATTCTCATTTTTTCCCCCTTGTCCCTGCCCTCCCTTCACCCCCTCCTCCTCTCCCCATCTACAAACACTTTATTTTACAAACACTTTATAAGAGTATCTCATTTCTTATGTTATACTTCATTTAAAGGACTAAAAATAGTTTTCTTTTGTTAATTTACAAGGTGAATAAATAAAATGGTTTATATTTTTTCTTAAGCAGTTCAGCCCAGTATAGGTATTTTTCTTGCTTTCATCTTGCCTGAATATTAAGACTCATAATCTTTGAATTAAATGAACACTAATGAGTTTATTATTTAACTATGTTAAGAGTATCTTTCACTTTCAGAGTCAGAATCATTGATATAATATTGACTGTTAATGTATAGCCCTCAGGATTATGAAGAAATTTTTCTTTGTGTGAACTCTAAAACTTCCGCTGTAATTTATCTTTATACTTATAAAATCTATATCACATTCTTGAAGGGTTTAAGATATTAGGGTCAGATGACTTCTAGTTTTTCTAATAATATAATTTGTTAACTCTTTAAATTTTTATTTGATTATTCAGATATTGTGAGCAGAATTTTGCCTGTCTTTAAAAAGAAAAAAGAAACTGCTTGGTAGCATTTAAACAGAGTTCATTTCATACTTGGATTCCGTGACTCAACTGTTTCTTCTGTGGAATATGTTAGTGATAAAAATTATGCCATAGGGTTGTCAGAATTAGTTATATTTCACTCAGTTAGCAAAGCTCTTGGCCAGTTATAAGCATTTAGTAAATGACTATTTGTAGTGTTTTAGAAGGAGCTCCTTTTTCAAGAAGATGAAGGATTAAGAGATTTGTAACAATTCAGTTACTCTGTACATTAAGAATTGAACTTCAGCTACTGTGGTAGGCTTGTGTTATTTTGAATTCTCCCTGGAATTATAAATTATGGGAAAAAGTAGAAGTTACCAGCTGTAAATATTGGGAATACTAGTCTTGTGTTAGAGTCCTGTGTGAATGAGGGATAAATAGGGTTCATTTTTGAATGTGGCCTGTTTTATTTTTGTCAGTGAACTGCTGTGATATGATGTGTTTAGTGGAAGAACACTTGTGCATGGAAATCTTCTGTTGTATAAACTGAATCTATTTTTTACAATTGTTATACTAAAGACACGTAAGATGATTCTATGTAACTGAGCTTAGTTTTTAAGTATGAGATAATAACAATTTTGATGTTGGAAGATCCTAGGGTGGGTAAGCAGTAGATTGTTAGATTAGAAATGCCAAGTGCATTACTGTGTTATGTCAAAATGATACATTTTACTTTTGTTTAATGCCACACAGTCAGAGGGAATCTAAAGAGAACAAGGTATTATGGAATTTGAAATTATGGAGACACCTAGAAATTAAGAAGATTTTAATTTCCTTCTTGATTTTTTTTTTCTTGCCTTGAAAATGTAGTGGAGTAATGCCTCTTTTCCGCATGAGAACATTTCTATAGTTAATTATAAAAAAGAGTAAATCAAGACCTTCTTATTACTCTGAAATTTACAATAAATGATTTAAATACAATTTTACAAAATTTAAATTGTTGAGTATTTTATAAGACAATTTTAATTGTTTCTAAGGATATATTTAAAATTACGAGTAACAATTTTCAGCCATTTAAAATCTTATGTTGATAGAAATCCATTTTTTCCCTTTTTCTACTTGTTTTTCTATATATTTTGACTTTTTAGGTAGAGTATCATAACTTAGAGATCATACCATTTTCATGCAAAAACTCATTTCTGTTGTTTAAGCCTTGAGTAGGTTATATAGAGGTTTCATTTCTTTACATATTTACAACTAATTTTTCTGTGATACATGTACACTTTAAGAAGTGGGCGCACATGTATGTATCACCAATGAGCTGAAGGTTCCTTTGCTCAGTTTGGACAGAGACTATGTAAAGGCAAAGCGTAGCTACCTTGAGGTTGTACAGGCTTTCTCTTTCAGTGGCCCTTAATGTTACAGCTCTGAACTTTTAGTACCAATGCATCCTAGCCCTTAAGCGTTACCGCTGTAAGTGTTACAGGTCTTGATGTTACAGCTCTTGAAGGCTTCTAGATATCCTTATCAGTTCTTCAGCAACCAAGGCTCATCGCTCCCTTGGCAGCTTTCCAGAGCTCTTCCAGCAGCTTCTGCTGCCTCAGTGGGATTCTTGTGCTGATTACCTGAGGTTACCGCAGGTCTGCAGATTTCCATAGTTCTCAGTCTCTGCCTGTCCCTGTAGCTCTTGCCTCTTCATTGTTCTGACTCTCTGGAGTGGTTCTGGGCTAATGGCTCCTGGCGCTGTCGGCTGTCCACTTTGTCCTAAGTAGAACTTGAGCTTAGAAGCTAAACACACTTTTCAGAATGGTTCTGCAGTTTGAACTGAGGTTTTGACCCCAGCATTTTCCTGGAAGCCTTTTCCCCATTGAAGTCACCTGAATGAGGCAGTACAGAGGTATTAGCACACTGAGAAGGACTTGAGAACACTGCATCTGTAGAGGAAGAGCAACTCTGTGCATGCTCAATTTCCTGCATTTTGGGAACTTTTGAAGTAGTGACAGAGAAGAGGGGGATCATCTGTAAGTTACAAATCAGAGTCATCTGGAGTGGCTGTGTGTTGAAGTCATCTCGGACAAGTCTGTGTTTTAAGCCTGCTACTGCCAAGACAGATATCTCCCCTAGAGTCCATGGAGCATCTAGGACAGCTTCAGCTGGCCAACTATGGAGAACTGGCTACGTGGTTGACAACTTCCATGTTTCTGCTTAAATAGTGGGGCTAAAATTGTGACTGCTACTACCTCTTTGGAGGAGTCTCCAGGATTGTTGGCCATACTGACTTTGGCTTATTGGGATTTGGGGATTTTAGGGACACCAGCATTGACCCTAGGTCTCTTCCTGATGTTTTCTCTGTTGCTGTGGTCCTCTGCCACTCCAGAGAGGTAAAGAGAGATGTGGCTGGTGGCTAGCTGTGGCTTCCATCAGGGCTGCAGGAGCAAGCCTGCTTTAGAATGTGGCTGCTGAGGCAACCACAGAAGTGGTGGAAAGATGCTGGAGCTGTTTGTACAGTCATTTTCAGGAATTCAGGGAGGGGCATGATGGTCAGCAGTCACTTCCTGCCCTCTCTGGCAATTAAAAGGGAAGGGGACATGTTGGCCCTGTGTTTTTGTCTCATATATATATATATAAGCAAATTCTAACCACCTGTCTTTACTTAATATATCTGGATTTACAGAATAATTTTGTTATGGATATTTGTGTAAAAATTAAAAATAAATATATTAATGTCATTACAAGATAACTGTGCTTGGCCTGGAGATTTAGCTCTGGTTCTGTGCCTGCCTCAAAAGTTCAAGATTCTGAGTTTGATCCCTGGTACGGGGGAAAAAAAAGAAAAGAAAACAAAACTGTGCTACATAATTAGTTTATTGCAGATATGCAAAGGTGGCTCATTATTAGGAAATACATTATTATAACAACATGATTAATTGATCAGTGGAGAAAAAACTAAAGTATACGAGTAAATGCCTACATGTACTTAATTAAATTTAGCTTTTGTTCCTAGTTTAAATTTTTAAAAAAATAAATAGAATATTTTAAAGTTGTATGTCAAAACAACTCTAAATGGCATACTTTATAAATTTTGCTTAGCTTTTCAAACACATATATAGCTTATAATTTTATCAATTTTGCCTGTTACATAGATAAATTATATTCTTGATTTAAAGGTTTGAACTTTACTGATCAGGTTGATACTTTTTATGCTTATCTTTCCTGTTTGGCTTGCTGTTTGATATTGCCAAATAAACTGATCTTTTCCAATTGATTTTACCTTTTAAAAAGATCTTTCTTAGGCCTAATTAATGCAGTGATGTATCATTCTTTCAGAATTTTATGGCTATTTTCTACATATAATTAGAATTTTTGTGATGTTTTATTTTTAGGGGAAAACTGATAATCTAAACAAAATTTTATGATAAAAATTTAAAAATTCAGAAACTGAAAAAATATTACCCAGAACTATATTAGTTCATTTTCCCATTACTAAAATGAAGTGCTGGAGACTTGGTGCTTATAAAGAAAAGGCTTATTTAACTCAGTTTTGGAAGCTGAAAGTCCAAACATAGTACTCACTCTGGTGAAGGTCCCTCTGTTTTTCTTCTCTGTAGTTTAGTCTTAATTTGAGATATAATTCACATATTACACAGTTTATCCAGCTGAAGTGTACAGTTAATTTTCTTTTGGTGTATTCACAGTTGTGCATCCATTATCACAGGTGTTGTAGAATACATTACTACAAACCCCTAACCCCTCACCTTTTTGCCTTAAAGCTCCCATTCTCTGTTCCTCATACCCCAGGCTGTCATAGATCTATGGCTTTTTCTCTTCTGGATATTTTGTATGAATGGAAGTATATAATATGAGGTCTTTTGTGACTGCTTTCTTTCACTTAGCATGTTTTCAAGGCTCATCCATGTCATATGCATAGGAACTTAAGATTTCTTCTTATTGCTGATAATTCCATTGTATGGCTATATCATATTTTGCTTACCCTTTCTACATTTGATTGATATTTGGTTTATTTCCACTTTTTGACTATGATGAAGAATGCTTCTGTGAACATTTGTATGAATTTGTGTACATGTTTTCATTTTTGAGGGGTATGTACCAAGGAATGGAATTGCTTGGTGATAATGGTAACTCTTAGCTTTTTGAGGAACTTCAAACTTTTTAAAACTGTCTGCACAATTTTATTTTATTTTGGTACTGGGGATCGAGCGTGGGACCTTGCACTTGCAAGGCAGTTGGCCGCACCACTGAGCTAAATCCCCAGCTTGCACAATTTTTATTCTCACTAGCAATACAAAATGGTTGTTTGCTCTATGTCCTCCCGATGACGGTCCTTTTATTATGTCACTTGTGGTGAGTGAGAAGTATTATAATTCTTTTCATTTGTATCTCCTTAGTTCCTAATGTTGTTGAACACTTTCCTGTACTTATGAACCCCTTGTATATCTTGTTCGGCTATATATGTCTGTTTGGATCTTCTCTACCCTTTTTTTTTTTCCTTTGGTACTGGGAATTGAACTCAGGGCCTCAAGCTTATAGGCACTGTGCCGCTGAGCTACATCCCTGGCCCATCAGATCTTGTGTGCCTTTTAAACTCTTTTATTCCTATTCAGTTGTAAGAGTTCTTTGTATATTCTGAGTTAAATTCTGTTTATATATGATTTTCATGGGTCACATTTTCATTTTCTTGATAATATTTGCAGCACAAAATTTGCTGATTTTGGTGTGGTTTAGTGTGTCTTTATGCTTTTGATGTCAAAAATTAAATTTCATAATGCATTTTTAAATAAATGTTAATTTTAATGGTGTTAAGTGTCACATATGTAAGTTAAAATAGATAAAAGAACTAAAATTAAGCCATTATAGTTTTCTTCAACTTGAGTTACAAATTTTTCTCATGAGTTTTACTATCATATATAGGTGGTGTGTGTATTTATAGGAGACTTCACTGAGGAGTTGAGGATGATAAAGGCCTGGGATTACATTGTACCAGTGCTGGATAATTAATTACTATGCTCTGTAGCAAAAACAAAAAGAAAACCACAGCAACTTAAAATTGGGCAATATTACAGTTTTCCCTTTCCCTGCTGTAAGTGTTCTTATTCTTTAGTTACTTCACTGAGAGGAGAAAGAATTGTATGATCTCAGGCAACTTTAGGGTGCTTATCCATTATTGTCTTTTTCCTCTGGGCATATTCATACCCTCTGGGTGTGAACTTTGGAGGTCTTTACTGGACTACCCCGTTCTTTTAGAAGCATTCCAGGTCCAGGAATCATGGTAGTTTTGAGGTTCTTCTCTTTTGTTTATGAACCAGCTGCCTTTTCACAAAGTCACTTGGCAGCACTGTTTATCCTCATCACCTCTGCCTTCTCATTGAAGTCTGAAAAACTCTGTTTGCCAATTAAATAATTAAACCATGACCCCATACAAATAGATTCAAATCGTTTTTAAGGTTATTTCTGTGTTAAACTGTCCTGGTTATTATCCTAATTTAACCAACTATTCTGTCTTGATTTTTCAAGCGAAATGTTAGTTTCACATTTTCTTTTTACATTTGGTAGAGTTCCAGTTTTTTGGTAGTTTTTGTAATAATCATTGTTTGGTAGAAATAAATGTTAGGATTAGTGTCTTCACTTAAATATTTTGAATGCATATATGTAAGATTGTTTAAGAATATGATGTGGTTTTTTTTAGCAAAATGGTATGTACTATCTAAAAATATTACAGTATTTTTGTACTATATTTCTATTTAAAAAATTATATGCTTCTTGAAAAATGAACCAGTGTAGAAATATACTATGTATGTATTGTTTACTTTTACCATTTTAAGATAATCTGTGTATCTGCTTCTGTATTTTTCTCTTTGCATGGACCTACATGAGAGAATGCTTATTAAATTTTTAAATATTTTTCTTAAAAGTAGTAATATAAATTCATCTGATAATTTTCATAAGTGTTTAGTTTCTGCACTAGTTTAGTTTTTATTGTTATACTCTGTAGTCTTCCTTTCTGCTCTGTAGATAATTTTGTAGTTCAGTGAATTGATTGGATGCAGAATTTAAGGGCAAGTGGAACATAATTATTGAGATGCTAGTTAATAATCAGAAGAAAGTAAACTGGTGTATATGTGTCACTTTGGAAAAAGAGGAGAATCTTGATTTCTCTCCCTCTCCCTCTCCCCT
>NW_022900916.1:20457630-20463282 GCF_012274545.1 Fukomys damarensis | reverse complement strand
TCCCCTTCTCTCTTTTCCCTTTCCCACTCTCTCTCCCTCCCCCTTACCCCCTTTCTTTCTTTGTACCAGGGATCAAACTTAGGACCTTGCACTTGCAAGGCAGGTGGCAGCACCCCTAAACTAAATCCCTGACTTTGGAGAATCTTAATTTCTAAAGCACTGGGGATGATAAATTGGGAGATTTGTGTTTCAGTTTCATGTATTCAGTACATACATACTGTATGTACTAGTGTTATCCTGGCATTAGATTTACCATAGTGAACAAATCATGTGCAGTTTATGTCCTCCTGAGACTTAGTACAGATGGTATATATAGGAAATAAGCAGGCACTTACAATATAGTGTCATAAATGAAAATAACAGCAAGAGTCCTTGAAATGGTGACCCCTGGAGTTCAGTCTGGAAAGGGAATTGATTATAGAACTGGACTAAAAAAGGAGAAAGTATAAAAATCAAGTGTTTGCCACTCTGAATGACAATGAAAAATAGATGCAGTTCACATGAATAGTTGAGAAGACTGTAGTCAGTGAATAAAATAGCCAATTTCCACATTTCCCACTCAGAAAACAGGAGGTCTAGGGCATGGTCTTGTAGTGTCTGAAGTGGAGTCACAGTGAATGTTAGCTGAAGTGAAATGCTCATAATATTACAAGTAGAGGGGTGAAGGGAGGGCAGGGCCAAGGGGAAAAAAAGAACCAAGACCTGTCATGTAAAAGTACCAGATGCCAATGATGAATGTAACTGTACTGTGTACCTAAAATGTACCAATAAACTCAATGAGGAAAAAAAATAATATTACAAGTAGAATGTTGGTTGGATTATCTATGTGTGTGTTAAGATAACTCAGAGTTCCGCAGTTCATGGATAAGGCAGTAATGTTATATGCCGGGTAGCAAAAGAGTTTTCAGTGAATGATTAGTAGCACCTGTGGTTCAGTGGTTCTTCTGTGACTGCATGGTGGAATCACCTGGGGAACTTTATGAACTGCTAATGTTTTAATTTTAATTTTGCTGAACATTGGAAATTTTGATTTATGGCTTCCATTCCTAGCCATTCTGATTAAATAGTGTGTGATACAACCTTGGTAGTGGGATTTTAAAATGCTTTCCTGCCTTCAGTAATTCTAATATGTAGGAATTATAGTACAAGAGCAGGGCTTTTTGTTTCTTTTTTATAGGAAATTGGGGCTTATGGTTGGAATCATGGCCTGTGTCCTGAAATTGAGGTACATGATAAATAAATGGCAGCCTGGGTTTGAGAGGGTTGCAAGAGAAGTGGCTTTTGCTTTGAAGCAAGGTAGTGAAGTTGGTGGAGATATGGAAGTGTTTGTTGCTACAGTGGAACAGAATGAACCTGGACGGAAACTTTAGGAAGGTATGAAGCAAAGGGAAGTTGGATAAAGGAGGAAGAAACAGAATAGTACAGTAGTAGTGATTAACATATTGGAGAGGAGAATTAATTCAGCTCTTTGTGGTGACCATGGATAACAAGGTATACTGTGTTCCATATTTATCTGGGGAATACACTCATCAACCTTATTGTGGATTATAATAAACAATTAGGTAAATGGTTCTCTGAAGTCAGTTTAGATTTTCATGGATTGAATTTCATGGGAAGTGCTATTCTGATATCCTGTTTGATAAGAGGTCTGGTTTGAGTGTTCAAGATCCACATTGAGGCCTGGGGTTCTGGGCTCTGGTCCTACAGGTTCCCAGGCCTAGTGGTTAGTGGCCAGTCAGTCGTTCTAATACTGGCCAGCTGAGGCTTCAAGTGTCTAAAGATTTAGTTGGATCTGCATAGAATAGTTCTTTTTACTCTAATGTTCTGCTTGGAGAATATGCTGTGCTGTATCTTAACACTGGCAAAGCTATTCATGTTCCTTTACTTTTATACTTTATGCTTTTTAGGAGCAATGTGAGTTGTGCAGTCCCGAATTTGTGTGTAACTAATGTATTGATAGGTTTTACTGTCTTTAATGTGTAAGAAATATTGTAGATTTAGACTTATGTGAAAAGGGATCTTCTTTATCAATTATTTAGACAAACTCCCTTATGCACTAGAATTGTATTCATAAAGGATTGAAGTGAGTTCCACAAAGAATCCATTTAGCCTAAAAGATACGCTATGTATGGGACTGGAAATTAATAGTTTTTATAGTACTTATGTTTGGTATAAGAAAAATGTTAACTATATTCTCTTTTGTTCATTTCACTTGTAACTTCATTCTTTCACTTTGTTAAACTTGCAAATATGAGAATATGACAACTGTGAGCATATTGCTTCAAATTTATTTTCTTTTAAAAATGAAACCTTTAGAAGTCTAATATTTAGAGGCTTTAACTGCTATCCTAGTTATGAAAGAGAATGAAATGAAGAGTTCATTCAAAACATTAAAAAAATTTCCAATTAATTTCAACTAGAATAAGGTAAGTAGTAAAATACTAAATTTGGTAACAGCTTGTTTTAGAAATAAGAAAATAGTGTGCTCAGTGAAAACAAGACTTGCACATAATTACAGTACATCATGTAAAGTAGTAATTAAAACCATGTGCTTTTACTAAGCAAAATATGTCTTGATTAAAAAGCCTGTATACTTTTTAAATTAGGTGATTTTGTGTTCAGTGGTTTTATTTTGCATGTGTTTGAATTATGACACCCAAAGTAACTTCAAGGTTGTGACACTGGGTGGATGCAGCCTTTGATGAGTTATGTGCATTTAGGCTACATCAAAAGTATACTTATGATGTGCATTTTTATATTTATCTTCTGTATTTGTAGTTTTAGATGTGCTTAGCGAGATGAAAACTGTAGAGCAATTATGCAAAGTGGTACTTATTTTACTTTTCTTTTCTAAGTGGTTTTTATTGATTTACCTGATGTTTAGGTGGCTATGAATAATACTCATTTTTCTAAAACTTAGTGGATGTGTGTTAAGGAACTCTCTGCCCAGTAAGTCAGTTATCATGGTCATCTTCAGATACATTTTCCAGTTTCTTTTTCTAGATTTGGACTATTTGTGGGAATGCTGTTAAGATTTTTCTTTAGGTGACACCATTCTGCTGACAATTTTCAGGCCAAATGACTTCTATTATACTATGTAGTGTGGCATTCTGGTAATTCATATCAACATTTGTTATGTTGAAATGTATTCAAAACTGTTTCCTGAGAGAAATTTTGACTTAATTTGACTTTGCTATAGTATGTAACCTTATAAAAGTAGGTTGGCGAGTTCTTTAAGTCCTTTTGACTTATCTGATTTTTAGGTATATGATGTATCAGCTTTCATCACAAGTCTAGATGATCAATATTCAGTGACATCACATGATACGATTCTTACTACTTCTCAAAGCCTGAAAAGAGTTGATGATGGAAAAAATTCCCAAGAGTAATAGCTTCCAACTTTTCTTCTAGTAGCTATAATTTTTGTAATTATATTTTCATTGTGGTTGTATTTTCTACTTTCGGTATTTGAATATATGTAATTTAACTGCTAGATTTTACTTTTATAACATATTAGTTGTACACTTTGCAGAATTGCCTTCATTATACTATCTTTTACTACTAATGTCTATTTTTTACTTAAAGTTATATGAAGAATTTATGGTAAATTTTCTACCGACTATTTTGTGAAATGGTTGTTGAGAACATTAAACAGTACATCATGCTTTGTCTTTCAGATAAATCTCTAGACGATGACAATTCTTAAAAATTCAACTGTTATGGATACAGAGCATCAGTTTGTAAGGGGGACTTTGGTTACATGCTCTTCCCAAATTATTTTACAGATGAAGAAATGGAGGCCTAAGTTTAGAAATTTTGTCTGTTACAACTGACTTAGTACTGTTTAAAAAAAACTTCAAAAATTGAAGCAATATTGATAGATTGAAACATTAACCATTTTAAAGTAAATGATTCCTTAGAATTGAGTACATTCACAAAATTGTGCAGTTATAACCTCTATCTAGTTTTAAAACATCTTCATTATCTTGAAGAAATACTATATTGGTTAAGCAGTTTTCCTGCAGCCCCTGACAACCACCAGTCTAGGCTTTGAATCTGTAGATATAATTATTTTGAATATTTCATATAATGTATCCCTCCTCATCTGTGGGGGTATGTCCTGAGACTCAGCGGATGCCTGAAACCTTGAATAGTACTGAACCCTATATATACTATATCTTTCCTCTATAAACATATATAACTGCAGTTTAATGTATATTAGATGAATTAACATAAAAAATAATAGAACAGCTTTTATGCTGTGATGAAAGTTATCTGATCTCTGTCAAAGAGTCTTACTATACTGTCCTTACCCCTCTTTGTTGATGGTGTGAGGTGATGCAGTGTGCCCCAGATGAGGTGAAGGTGCGATGATTGTTAAGGCTTTGTGACATTGCATTAGGTTCCTAAGTTAGGGTTACTAAATACAAGCATGACAATATCAAGGCAGTTGATCTGATACCATTACTGACAGAGAGTGTATCACACAAAGCAATGCACTCATGTCCTGAGTGGGACAGTGTGAGATTTCCTCACAGTACTCATAATGGTGCACAATTCAACACATATGAACTGTTTATTTCTGGCATTTCCCCCATATTTTGAGTCTGAGATCAACCACAGAAAACTAAAACCACAGAAACCAAAATTACAGATAAAAAGGAACTGTGGAATGATACAATCTGAGGCATTTCTTATCTGGCTTCTTTCACTTATGTAGCATAGTGTTTTCAGGGCTTATCATTATAGCATGTATCAGTGTTTAGCTTCATTTTATGGCTTAATAATGTTCCATTGTATGTAGATACCAGAGCTTATCTCTTCATTCATTGATGGACATTTTGGCTGATGTAAATAGTAGTGCTATGAGAGAGAGAGAGAGAGAGAGAGAGAGAGAGAGAGAGAGTGTGTGTGTGTGTGTGTGTGTGTGTGTGCATGTGTGTATTTGATTGAGTACCTGTTTTAGTGTCTTTTAGGTGTGTACTTTGGATTAACTGGGCCATGTGTCAATGCTGTGTAACTGTTTGCAGACCACCAAACTGTTTTACACAATGTTTACACCATTTTACACATCTTAATTCTTCTTTTCCACTCTACTCCATCATGTTTGCTTGAAAAAGAGCATGAGCCCAAAAATCATTGTGGTTTTATTTGACACATCTTTTGTGAATAGATTTTTAAACCAATTTTATCTATGTTTTTCCCAGTAGATGATTACTTTATTGACTTTGATTTTTTTGTTCCTTTTATTCTGAGTTGAAGTTGTGATCCTTCATTCCATTTCCCTTATCATATTTGTATTCTTAGAGCCTGTGGAGTTAATTTTGGGGGGCTATGTAAATTGGTATTGTAGAAAATTTTAAATAAATGCTTTAAGTTAGGTGAAATACTAGTCAAATCTATAATGTTGTTGAAGTAAGGCTCATTTTGATTTACTTTGGACTAAATAGTGACCCTCTGTCATTGTTGAAATCTGCCTATTTTGCAGTATCTAATTTTTTAATTTGAATTTAATTATAAAGTGGGCATTACTAGTTGTATATTTGCCAGGGAAGATAGTATAAGAAGAACAGGAAGATTTTAATTAGATATTCCAGAATAGATGTGACCATCTTGCATCTCCCTCTCCCTCTCCCTCTCCCTCTCCCTCTC